>NC_135785.1:259304044-259615544 GCF_051106095.1 Pogona vitticeps
TCTCCAGGACCCCACCTTACCGTTGATGAATTTTTTTCCCCTCTAATTCCTTAATTCATGGCCTTCCTACTTTCAGTCTTCTTCCGATTTCTTGGCTTCAGTCTCCATTTGGGTAGATGATTGAACTAAGGTAGAGTGGCATTATTATCGCTCTTCCTAGAGATGATCCCAAGTGAGAAAAGAACCCAGAACAAGAGGACCATTTGATATCCCACTTGGCCAGAATCTCTAGCTAAAGGATGGAGAAAACATGATCCTCCCACCATTGGCCAAGCTAGCTGGGGCTAATGGGAGATTCAGCCTAACAGCATCTGTAGGACAACGTGGATTGACTGGAGTCCTGACCAGTTGTGTGTAACCCCAATTTATTTTTGTTTACTCATGAGCAAGCTGCCAAAGCATTGGCCTCAGCCCATTATGGTTTTAGTAGCAAAAGATGAACCAAACCTTCTGTCCATCTTTTATCCAGTGTTGCTTTCTGAGATTGCAGAACAAGTTGCCTCCTGCTGAGATACAACCGCATCTCCTGGTTATGGACCTCTGTAAGAAGAGATGAAATCTGTTCGGCCATGGAGATGTGAGCATCTAAATTAGGAACATGTATCTTCTCTACTCTTTGGATCTCCTCTGTTCTTCAGACCACAGTCCAGGCTCAAGTGGTACTTTGCTAGGCAGCTTGGTCCTTCCAGATTGATTAGATTATGGTGTTGTCAGTTAAATAGCCAGGTGGTCAAGTCCAAAGAGAAAGCTAAGAAATACTGTAGATGCTCACACAAACTCTCTACCTTAACAAGAAGCTTTTTCAAATACCAAATTTTTCTGTGTATAAGACGCCCCCATGTATCAGACGCCCCCCCCCCTTTTCTAATATAAAATTAAGAAATCTAAGTGGGGATTAGAAAGTATAGGGGAAAGGGATCAAAGTGCTGAAGGATCGCTTTAATTCCTGCTTTCCCCTCCACTTATTTTTGTTCTCTCCCCAGCTTACTTCTGTGTATAAGACGACCCTTTGTTATTAGTCTAAAGATTTTAGGCAAAAGTATAGTCTTATACACAGAAAAATACGGTATATCTTCCACCCTCAAGAAAGCTGCGGAAATCTAATGGGCAACCTAGGTGGGCAAACAGCCAGTCTTATACCAATTTTAGGCATGGCTGGGAACCTTTCAGCCCTCCAGATGTGATAAAAGTTCAGCTCTCATGAGCTGTAGCCAGTATGAGCAGGGCTAATAGCAGCTATAGTCTAACAACCTCTGGAGATATGAAACTTTAAAAGGTGGAACATGAAAGTGCAAAGTGACAGTGTCTCACATGACCTTTGGAAGCATCTTTCTGCTTGTTATAATATAATAACCATGTGCTGTCAAATCCATTCTGACTTATGGCGATCTTTTTTCAGGGTTTTCCAGGTAGAGAATACACAGGAGGGTTTATCATTCCCTGGTTTGGGGGAATCCTGAGATTGTACAGCTTGCCCAGTAGAACAGCAAGAATGGGTGATACTTTTTTATTGGACCTCTAAAAATTAAATGCATTGCAAGCTTTTGTGGATAACTTCATATTTATTTTTTAATTTTATTTTATGAGACGTCTACTCTGGGCGGCATTACAATTTTTTAAAAACAGTAAACCCAATAAACATATGCCATAAATCCAATGGTCACATGGCCAGTGCGACTTAGACACGGAATGCTGTTACCTTCCCACCGAGGTGGTCCCTATTTATCTACTTGCATTTGCATGGTTTCGAACCGCTAGCTTGGTGGGAGCTGGGACAAGCAACGGGTGCTCACTCCGTTGCGTGAATTCGATCTTACGACTGCTGGTCTTCTGACCCTGCAGCATAGGCTTCGGCGGCTCAGCCCGCAGCGCCACCACGTCCCTTACTTGGGCCATGAGGGTATCTCTAATCAAGACGAGAGAGTATTGTGTATGGATTTGTGTGTATGTATGTCTGATGATTTAGAACAGGAATTTTCTGGATACCTCTTCGCTCTTTTGCAATTCTGTTGCGAGATGAAGAGGAAAAGAGGAATACAAATTTTAAGGAATACAAGGGCATTGGTGTGGTATTACTAATTCGTCTAGACAGCTTTTCTGCACACAACTTTTGAAGTGAGAGGGGTATTGCTTGAATGTTTGTTCACTCTCCCTTGAACTAATTATGTTGCTCTGCAGGTATCTATAGATGAATCCAAGAGATTCCCCCCCCCCATCTCCAGGTAATATTTATAGCCAGGTAAACAATTGCATCTTTCCTGCAGCTGAGCACTCTCTGCTGTGACCTTATCAGAGTGGAAAATGCCAGCTGGGTAGGTGTTTGGGAAAAGCAGGTCAAGATCCTAAAACAACGGTCTTGTATGCCTTTGTGTTCCTCAGCAATACTGGACTTGAAATGGTGTTCCAGCATTGTGGGGCAAACACGGTATCCACAGCCAGAATCCATGGAGGTAGTAGATCCACGTGGACAGTCATTAAAATAGGAGAACTGGAAGATATATTTGATTCAATTCCTTTTTTTTTCCTTATTATTTATTTATTTTTCTCTTTATAGAGGTAGGGTGGGGTAAGGGATAACTGGGATAAGGATACATTTTGAGGAGGTGGATTTGAACAGTTACATTACAAATCAGTATTCCCCCCCATAATAATTCTAAATAATCCCTTCTAAGAATAATTCCAATTATCATACAAAAATATATACATTACAGTGGTGCCCCGCATAGCGACGATAATCCGTTCCAGGAAAATCGTCGCTATCCGGAATTGTTGCTATACGGAATGAAAAACCCCCTATGGGGGAAAAACTCGCCGCTATGCGGAAATCCTCCATCCGGCCGCCATTTTCGCTGCCCAGTAAGCGAGGAAAGGGCACGAAAATGCTGCAGGCAGCCATTTTTTCCGGTGGCCATTTTGGAACCACCGATCAGCTGTTTTCTAAACATCACAATGCGAAAATCAGTAAGCGAAACGCTTACCGATCATCACAATGCGATATTTAGCAATTCAAAACATCGCAATGTGATCGCTTTTGCGATCGCAAAATCCGCATCGCTATGCGGATTCATCGTTAAACGGGGCGCTCGGTATGCGGGGCACCACTGTATATAGAAAAATCTAAATTCAGACAGGTATTTTGTAATTCCCATTATTAATTATGTAGCTGGTCTTTTTTGCAACCGTGCATATAGTGGCAGCCAAGTTTCCCGATGATCCTTTTTCTTTTTTGGATTCAGCCATTCTGTTAGCATATCCATTTCTGCGGTTTCCAGTATTTTCCCTATCAGTTAGTCTATTTATGGTATTCCAGACTCCTTCCAGTGTTTCATGAATACTATTCTTGCCACTGTTATCATATGGATGGCTAAGAATGCTTTTTCAGAATCTAATGTATTAGGCAAAATATTTAGTAGAAAAAAATTCTGGTATCATTGATATTGGAGTTTCTGATATCTCTTGCAGTATCTGGTTGACTTTTGTCCAGTATTTTTGGGGTTCTTTACACATCCACCACATGTGGTAAAATGTCTCTTCTTTCTGTTTACATTTCCAGCATACATTTGAAAATTGAGTGCTTATTTTATCCAGAGTTGTGGGAGTCATGTACCATCTGTAGAACATTTTATATATATTCTTCTTGAATACTGTAGATTTAGTTATATTTATATTTATTTTCCAGATTTGTTCCCATTGGTTTAATTCAATATTGTGTCCTACATTCAATTCCTGACTGTTTTCAGACAGGTGTTTGGCTGAAAAGATGTTTTAGATTTTATAAAGGATATTTTAGATGTATTATATTCAATACTTTAAAATTGTAGTATTCTTCTATTGATGGGGATTAAAATTGTTTTATGCTGCTGCTTTTGGTTTTGAATGCTTGAAGATAGCTTTCTAGTTTTAAAAAAAGATACAGACAATCAGACCCTTGGGAGCATTTTTATTTTCAAAGATAGTGTACAAAATCTTCAAAAATAAATGAGTCAACAAGGGCGTGATAGACGCTTCTTGGCTGGAAGACAAGGACATACAGTTTTTTAAAAAACTAGATGGCTCATATGGGAGATCATCACAATGCGATATTTAGCAATTAATAAGAGGTAGCCTTATTAATATGTGCAAGCATTACTGGGCAAAACCAAAAGAAAAATTAAAAAGACAAAAACGTGTTTCTAATCTGGGTAGCCATTGGGGTAAGAGAGGGTTACTAACCCCATGAGAGGGCCTGGAAGAGGAAATAAGAAACCGGGCCTTCTTGTGGGTTGCCCCCTTTTATGGAAAGAACTGCTGCTGGAAATTCACCCGGCCCTTTCTCTGGCAGTTTTTAAGAGGTCCTTGAAAACTTTCCTATTTTGGCAGGCCTTCCTGTAGCTGGCCACTCTCAAGCCTCTACCAATACAGGCCTGCAAGAGGGCTCACTACTATTCTTCACTTCCTGCCACCAACCTATCCTTGGTACTCACAAAGGACAAGTTTTTCTTTCAAACAAATAAAGTGTTTATTGATTTGTACAAAATAAAAAGGGTGAATCACAGGTAATAAATCAAGTACAGTGGGGTCTTGACTTAAGAACGGCTTGAGTTAAGAACATTTTGACTTAAGAACTGCTCTCATAGGAAAATATTGACTTGACTTAAGTACTTAGATTTGAGTTAAGAACTGAAAAAAAACCACGCGGGAGGCAGGGAAAGTGCAAAATTTGAACTTTCAGTTAACTGTTGGCCAGTGAAAAGGGTGCCTGTCTGCTTCCTCACTCCTCCCAGCGTTTAGAGAGTGGATTGGGAGACAGTCTTCGGACTGCCTGGTACTGTCCTGCCTGGACTGTATTTTCCCTGCCTTCCCTGAACCTTTCTTGACCTAAGAAAAAAAGAAACAAAATATCCCCCTCAAAGGCAGAATAGCAGCTTCCCATTAGTTTCTATGGACGGAAAAGAGCAGATACGGATCAAATGGTTTTCAATGCATTCCTATGGGAAATGCAGATTTGACTTGAGAACTTTTTGACTTGAGAACCACCTTCCAATACAGATTAAGTTCTCAAGTCAAGACCCCACTGTAGTTAATCACGTTTCTCAATTACTAGATCACACAGACTTTTCCCTCACTTGACTATCTCTCTCAAATCTATCTCACTCTCTCAATCAACTTCTCTCATCTTTTCAAACTCCCCAAAACTCTCCCTTTCACACATCACACACACCTTATATAATCCAGCTCCTCCCCCTTCTGCATCACCCTCCGTCCTCTCATTGGCTGAGGTTCCCCCGCCCAGCTGTGACGGACAAGTGAGAGCAGAGCTGTATGCTACACTTCCAAACTACAGGATCGCAATAGCCTGCTGAGATGATATTTAACATCTACCTCATTAGCCTCTGCCTGATTTTAGCTGAATATTAATTGTAAAAGCAGCTTGTTATTATGTTTGCTGAGTTATCGATTTATTTGTTAGGTGTTTATGTGTGTGTTTTTTCTTTTGCACCCCGCTCACAGTGATTATTGGTCAGATGGGTTGTTTAGAAGTATCAGCAACAACAACAACAACACAACAACAACATATCAAAAAGAACGGTCTACGTAAACCAAAACCATCCATATTCAGATCATGACTGACTTATGATCCTTGCGGATTTTGACAAATAAAAAATGCCAGTTATAGGTTCAGTCACTGAAGATGGATGCAGAATTAATTTGATTTTTATTATGAAACGAAGGTCCTGTACTTTGCATGTGCTTTGTAATGTCAGAGGAAAGAACTTAAGGTGATGGGAAGATAAACTGATACGTTCTCCTTTCAGAGAGCTTTGAATCCTCCGTTCTTAGAAAGTCAAGCTTTAGCTCCCTGCGCATTCAGTCATGGTTGTGGTGTTGCACTGAGGTCCTGCTTCTACATTTGGACATAATCCTTCTCTTTAAGCAACACGGCAGCCAGATGTGACCTATTCTCCCCTTTGAGCTGTACCTGTTTAATTTGAGCTATACCTGTTTAATTTGAGCTGTACCTGTTTAATTTGAGCTGTACCTGTTTAATTTGACGAGTGTCAGAGATTTCTTTGTAAACTTGAAAGAAAACTTTCCATAGCAAAGTAGGGATTTGAACCCTGGTGTCCTGAGTCCAATGCATCACTCTGCTCACTGCACTCCACAGCGTCTTATCCTTAATGTCTAAATAGTGCAAATTAGAGGTGTGCATGTTTGTCTTTTTTTGGACCATAGCTTCCAGAATACCCCTGGCACTTAGGGAATTCTGGGAGCTATAAACCAAAAATACAAATCTCTGCACCTCTAACTTACCCTCTGGAAACTTCTGCTTTGAGCCCTGTTAAAAGCTACAAAAAAGGTATTACATAATGCTCTCTTCTGTTTGCCTCTTCCTTCTTTTTTCCCTCCCCTCCCCTCAGGCGCCAACTATTCTTTGCGCGAGCTGGGCCTCGAAGACGTCTCGCCACCCCACGGGACTCTGTACCGGACAGATTTAGGGCTGCCCCATTGCGGCTATTCCATTAGCGCTGGTTCGGATGCAGACACCGAAGCGGACGCTGTCCTGTCGCCGGAGCCCCCGGTCAGGCTTTGGGGACGCAACACCAAGTCCGGCCGGAGCTCCTGCTTATCAAGCCGAGCGAACTCGAACCTCACCCTAACAGATACGGAACACGATAACACCGAAACCGGTAAGAGAGATGACCGACAAAATGTCGGCCCTGTGCCGTTGTTCCTAGAGATGCTTCTGACCATGTCTTCATTTTTTGGGGGGGTTGTCCTGCCGTCTCCCTGTTTTGCTTCCGGTTTTTAAACTTGCAAAGATGTTTCTGTTTGTGTACGTGCGAATTGAGGAACCCGAAGGGAAGGGATGGTATTCTTTTAGCGGTGAAACGGCCTTTGTAGAAAATGTGCAGCAAGGAACTGCTGAAGAGCCTTCTGATTTATTCACTGTTAAAATGTGGCAACCGTTAACGGGCTCACGTGCATGCCTCATAAGACCTTTTCTGACAAAAATAGCATTTAAAATTTCACCCTATTGAGCTCTCCCCTGCTCTCTTTCTTTTCTCCTCCCGTGCTTTCTTTCATCTCTTCGGCTGATACTCTTGCAGATAATTTCCAGAGCCATCTTCGCTGGCTCCCGCTGCTTATGTAAATAGACTCGGTTGCTCCCTCTAAGGGGGAAGAGGACGATGGGAGGAATATATAGATATATATTTAGAAACTCATCTTTTATGGAACCTTGAAGGTCACAGGTTCCCTTTCCATAACTTCTCCCCCCCTTTCTTTTTATCTCCTCCGCCTTGTCTTCCCAGCTTCAAAGATCTCACGGTTGTGAGGCCGAGGATGGCTGGAGCGTTTGGGTCAGCAGTTTGTGAGGAAAAGAGAGCAAACTGTAATACGCGGTTGTGGTTTGACTTGTGTGTGTGTACAGACAGTGGTAGTGGTGGTGGGGAAGAGGACCACAAAAAAGCAGCCACGAGTAGCATGTTGCTTTGCACTTCTAACTGAATTGCTGCTTTGCCAGTTTCTTAATATAGATCCGATGTCACAGACACTGAGAAGCGAGGGTTTTGTCTCGCAGACTCGTGCAGCATAACTGAAGCTATTCCCCTTCTGCTGCTTTCCACTGCTTAACTGGTGGTAACATGTGGTGGTAATTCTTCTTCTTCTATTGTTTTTTTCTTTTCCTTTGTTTGTTTATTTCCTTTGCATTTAGGAAGTCTGCTGGCTCCGCTTTGCTGTCTATTAACCCTGTGGGTTTATGTTTAATTTTGGAGACTGAACCTGAGGCTTCTTTTTGGGGGTTATGATCTACCCTACTTGAGCGATGTGGGTTGTTCCCACACCCACCCCCTCTGGATGGTTTGCTTGATTGTTTTTGTTTGTTTGTTTGTTTTGTAAATAAGTGAACAACCATCTGTGGAGCAGGGAATTCTCATAGCCTGTGTCCGTTGAAACCTGGGTCACAGTTCACTTCCTGCTCCGCAGCAATCCAGAATGCTAGCATGAGGGAGGACTGGGGACCATGTTACCCCAGAACTGCCTGTGGGCTTTGGCCTACTTCCAAATGATTTCTCACATTAGAATCTCTGGCAAGAGCAACCTGTCCCACCCTGGGCAGCCGGAAGGTAAAGAGGAAAAGAGAGAAGGGGAGAGATGTGGAGATGGGTTGTAGAACAGCCCTCGTCCACCTCTGGATCTTAGAATTGTAATGGATCCCAATGGTCACCTGATCCATCCCTACCAATGCAGGAAATCCTCAGTTACAGCCATAGCCTTCTTTCTTAAAAAAAAAAAAAACATCAGCCGTTAAATACCACCACCTTCAGAGGAGGTCCATTCCACTCTTGAACATCTCAGGAAGTTCCTCCTAATATTCAGTCACAATCTCCTTTCTTATCATTTGAATCTAGTGGTTTGGATCCTGTCATCTGGGGCTGCAGCATACAAAATTAGTCCACCTCATTTAAGACAGTCCTTGAGATGCTGTTCTGTAATCTCTTCTTCATGGTAAACATGACTCTCTTGACCATGTCTCATAAGTTTTGGCTTTCAGACCTTTTGGTCAGTTTTCTCTGCAGATTTTCCAGCTTCTGGATCTACCTTTATCTACTGTAACACAGTTTGAATATATTCTCCTTGAGGGAGAAATTACCTTCCTTCATAATTTTCTATTTACAGTATTTGTTGGATTACTTATTTATTTATTGGTTGCTATTTATATGTTTGTAACCTGCTTTTCTTCCAGTGATCTCAAGATGGCATACATGCTCTTTTCCATCTTCTCCTTAGGCTTGTCATAACCCTGTAATGCAGGTCCTGCTGAGATAAAATGACTTCCCCAAGGTAACTCAGTCAGTTTCAGATTTCAGTAGGGACTAAAACTGAGGTCTTCCGAGTCCCATTCTGGCACTCTAGCCTCTAACATACCTTGCAGGGATGTCGTGAGGATGAGTAAGGAACAGCAGCCCCCTTTTAAAGCAGTCCTACAGATAGGCAAATCAGGCAAATTCAGCTTCTTTGATAAAATCAGAAAGCATAATCAGCACAGAAGCAAAGAAGCTGATATAGATACAGACAATGGGAAATCAAACAAAGTCCACTCCTCAGTTCATTGCAGTGAAGCATCATCATTACAGATCCCAAGAGCTTCTAACAAAGTCACTTTGACGATTTTATAGGAGAAATATTGTAGCAGACATGAATTAGTGCTAAGAGTAAGCGCAGAGGCACACGACGGATTGAGTGAGCTTACCGGATCTGTTTATCAGTCAATATTAATTGCTGACTTTATCAATAGAACTTGTAGCCTCTAGCTGTAGTCAGTACGGAGTTTTATAAAGCAGCCATCAATAGAAGAGTTTATGGGGCCATTAAAAGCCATTTTTCTCCCACCACATGTTCATGTCAGCAATTTTTGTTATGTTTTCTCATTAATTATGCAAAATAAATAATCAGTATTGAATTCTGATGCGGTTCATCCAGCGCTTTCTGAATAGTTTCAGGGCCTGATGCTTTTTAAGGTTTAGATTGCTTTTTTTAATGGGGAAGGTTTAGGTTTTATACTCTTTTGTCTTATAAAGTATTGGTTCTGTCAGTTTGTGAGACTGAAGACAGGGAAAAAGGCTGCGTAGTCTTTGTACAAAATACAGGGAAAAGGCATATTTTTATTGGACATCTAAAATATGGAAAAGAGACAAGCTTTTGCATCTGGAATGATACTTAGCCCTTGTGAGGCAAAGCTTGTAAGGGTGGAGAGAGAAAAAGCCTTCGCGAATATAGAGAAAAAGATGCTTCAAAAATTGATGTTGTGGCATCCAGGTCTCTCTTAAAGTTATGTCCCAAGATGGAGACGCCAAGCTTGTTGTGTTGGTTTTTACTCTGGGCAATGGAAAATGACCGCTGGATAGCTCAGTGGTGTAGGCATCTGGCTGCAGAGACTTCAGTTGGGAGTTCAATTCCCCCACGGTGTCTTCCCAACACGAACTGGATTTGATGATCCATAGGGTACTTTCCAGTTCTGCAGTTCCAAGATGACGACAACGAATTATGTTTCCCCCTCACTGTAGACAAAGGGGCACAAAATACTTAGTGTCTCTGCTGCGTGCTTCTCTTCCCAGGCAAAGACCAGCTCTACCCTTCCATCCAAGACAGGAGTGAATGATCAGATACTGTATATACTCAAGTATAAGCCTAGTTTTTCAGCACAATGTTTTTGCTGAAAAAGCACCCCCTCGGCTTATACTCAAATCAGTGTCAAAATTACATGTTCTCTCCTGCAGTGCGGGTGTTCTCTGGACTCCCCCACTCATCTATGGGTGCCTGCAGCCTCTGTGGGTGGTCCAATGACCTGGATTAAGTACACTGCATTTCCGCTTCCAGGACACTCCCATCCTCCTCCTTCTGCATATTCTATGTACCCACCTTCCTCCTCCCACCTTCCTCCTCCATCCTCCATCTCCCTACATCTTGTTACGCAGCAGTAGAGCAGTAGATAAGCGCAGCGTCCGGTATAAGTCCTCCCTCCACAGGCAGTGAAGTTTATCTCGCAGCTCAGAATGGCACTATCTTCAAAAACATTTAACCTACTGATGCCTGAATTAATGTAATTTTATTGGTATCTATTTTTATTTTTTAAATTTACCAGTAGCTGCTGCATTTTCCACCCTCAGCTTATGCTTGAGTCAATAGGTTTTCCCAGTTTTTTGTGGTAAAATTGGGTGCCTCGGCTTATATTCGGGTCGGCTTATACTCGAGTATATACAGTACTTAATTCTTGCCACTTTTTCTAGCGAAGTGGTTTAAAAGCCTCTGGCTGTGGAGCCCATGGAGAAAGCAGTTCCCCAGTGTGTCTCCTTGAGAGGACCTAGACCCTGTGATCCAAAGGGGTCCCTTCCAGCTCTGCAGTTCTAAGATGATGGTGATGATAATGATGAAGATACTTAATTCTAGCCACTTTGCCTGGTTCAAAAGCACACTTTCCAGTTTGTGATGTAGTCATCATCTGTCTATTTATTTGTTTTACTTTAAATGAGGAACAGATCAATGGCTAAATAAAAACTGTGTCACCATAGTCATTTAGCATTACAGAGAAATACATTGTAGTCTTGGTATTAGATTTTTCTCCCCATTAACTCAGTTTATGATGTATTTATTCTTTGGCTTGTTGTATTCTAATTGTTTCCTTTTTGAAGTTTTTTTAAAATCTTCTTCCTTGTTTCTTTCCCTTTCCCTTTTCAGTTGTTTTTGTTTTTCTGTTTTCTTCTGTCTTGTCAGCATTATTTGCTATTATAATTAGTACCCTTTAATGTCTTCAGAGAATTAAGGCCCAAATTGCAAAATATTTACAGAAAGGACACGTTCTCTTTCTGTTTTCTTTTGATGTTGTTTGCTTGTTTGCTCGCCGGCTTATTAAGAACATTTTACAACTTGACCTATCGGGTCAAGTTATAAATGTTGGCTGATGATCTCCAGGCCAGGGTATAACAAAAAGCAGTTTAAAATACAGTGGTGCCGCGCTACTCAGTTACCCCGCATGACAGGTTTTTTCGCTAGATATATAGTGATTTACAAAACAGTGATTCCTATGGGGGAATTTCGCTGGACAATGTTTGGTCCCTGCTTCGTAAACCAATTTTTGCTAGACGACAATTTCCTCCGCATTCAGAAAACAGGTGTTTTTGGGACCTAAGCTTCGCAAGACAGAGATTTAAACAGCTGATCGGCCGTTCGCAAAGCGGCTTTCCAATGGCCAATCTTCGCTAGACAACGACGATTCTTCCCCCTTGGAACGCCAGGTTTCAATGCATTCCAATGGGGAAATGCTTCTCGCTAGACAATGATTTTGCTAAACAGCGATTTCAGTGGAATGGATTATCATCGTCTAGTAAGGCACCACTGTAGTTTTAATGTATGTAAAACAATTTAAAATAATTTAAAATATTTTTTAAAAGTTGTCATTTTACCTCTCCCCACTCCTTGCGGAGGCTCAGAGCTGTCCTGATTGTTTGAGGCAGACATAGATGATGTCCCTGATAAGCCGGAAGATGTTCCCTAATTGGTTAGGTGATCAGTGGGAGAAATGACAGAAAAGATTCCTCATTCCCCCGCTCAGTTCTTTAAAAATAATAAACAGGCCACGGTTATTTGTAAAGGCAGACTGGTGCTGTTGTTTTGTCCTGCCCTGTCAAGGCTGTGTGTGCGCTGCCAAATAGCCACCAACACAAAGTAATGACAACAAAGCATTGCTTTCCAGCATCAGGCAGCCGACTGACAGTCTCATCAAAAGGAGAAGCCAGCCCACCCTGAGCGTCTGGGTATTAAATGAACATTAAAATACCAGGCTCAATGGAGCGTGAGATGCCAAGGGCCTTTATGCACATGTTGGGATTTTTTTTTAGTTCTAAAGAGGCACTTTTATGAAAAAAAAAAAGATCTGCCATCCAACGGGACAAGTATACATTCTGTAACTGATTTGAAGACGTTTGTCCTGTCAGAGATTGCAGTCCGGCGTGCTCGCTTGCTCTCCCTTTGAATTGCATTGTGATGACACGATGGATGTTTCTCCAGATCAAAACTACAGTATGATAATGCTTGCGAGGTTGGCCAGTTTGTCATTTGACAGATGGTTCCTCCAAAAGGTAGTTCATTAGCCTTCAAAAGCAGACTGGCACCAAACCGTACATCTTTTTTAAAAGGCCAGAATAATGCACTACATCTGTTACCGTGTCCTCAGACGTAAACCTGAGCATGGTTTTATGCTACGGGCCATCTGCTTCCAAACGTCTCTTGTTTCACAGACTAAACACATGTGTTTGCGCATACCTACATGTACATGTGCACACACACAGCAGATGGAATTGATTTTCTCTATTCTCTCTCTCTCTCTCTCTCAACCATAACTAAGCCCACCACTTTAATAAGACAAGGTCAGCTTTGTTCTGTACTGCGAAGTCCCATTCATGCTTGACGGGGATTCTGGGAGTTGTAGTCTCAGACTTTTCCACATAACACATGCTTCATTTGTAGTGTGAGTTCCTCCTTTTAAATTTTTTAAACTGCTTCCTTCTTAAACCAGGCTGTATTGGTGCAGTGAGTTCAAATATTTTTTTTCATGGACATTGTTGTTGTTGTTTAGTCGTTAAGTCGTGTCCGACTCTTCGTGACCCCATGGACCAGAGCAGGCCAGGCCCTCCTGTCTTCCACTGCCTCCCGGAGTTGGGTCAAAGTCATGTTGGTCTTTTTGATGACACTGTCCAACCCTCTTGCCCTCTGTCGTCCCCTTCTCCTCTTGCCCTCACACTTTCCCAACATCAGGGTCTTTTCCAGGGAGTCTTCTCTCCTCATGAGGGGGCCAAAGGATTGGAGCCTCAGCTTCAGGATCTGTCCTAAGTTCACTTTTAATTGTGTTTGCTTAGTCCTCTCCTTCCATTTCACTTTTTTCCTTCACTGTCCAAACTTGAGATGGATCCATGGGTTGGCTTCACATGAGATATACTGTGGGTGCATAGGTTTTATGGCTTCCTTTCCTCTGCCCTCTGTCTCTCACTAGGAGGGATGTTTGCAAGTCTCTTGGTCTCAATCCGAGTCTTTGGTATCAAGTCCCAAGCCCCAAGTCCAGCAAGCTTTCTTCCCCAGAAAAAAGGGAAGGATGGGTGGGTGGGTTCTGCGTTGCGAGCTGAGTTCGAATCATTGGGGAGGGAAAACCCAACTTGAGCCAAGTCATCAGTCCCGTGACACAAGTCCCCGTCAAGTCCCGGTCCCTGTTTGCTAGTCATGGCAGCTGATGTCTGTCAAACCATCTCCACCCCAATCTCAACCTGCAATCACTAGAGTGAAGATGGGAGTGGAGATGGTCTTCATTTTGGTTGGCTTCGAGATGACGCCATCTTAGTTTTCCAACATTCTGTATTGCAAGCAGAGTGGAGCTCCTTCCAGCTGCAACAAAGCATCTTTTTAAATATTCTTCGAAAGGCATTCTTGACAACATACACAGGCCCTATTCAAATTGACCCAGACTCAACCTAATGAGTCAGACTTCCAGGGATCCACTCATTTGGGACACCCAGTAGCCAGGACGTGGGCCAGCTTAACCAGTAATAACGTTGTAGCTTTAACTCACTCCTCTCCCCCTGATTAAGGGATAATTCGGAAGTTTTCACCCTGTTGCAGGTGTGATTCTAGGCAATCCTTCTGTTATCGCAAAGCAGGATAGTTGAGACTGTGATCCAGTGCAGGTGTCAAAACACATGTGGTGCAACTAGAAAAGCTGAAGAAAGCATTGTGCTAGATCAGACCGAAAGCAATCCTCGTTTGGCATCATGCTCTCAACGTAGCCAGGCTGCGATCTGTGGTGAGCACGTAAGCAGAACACGAACACATTACCATCCTCCACTCATGTTCCCCGGCACCTGATATTTGGAGGTGTGCTGTTAACAGCTGGCTGGATAGCTCAACGAGTTAGATATCTGGCTGCACATTCTCCACTGTGCATCGGTCCCAGGGCGGCCCCAGAAGAAGGAGAATGGTATCTGGTATCCTGAGTACTCTCTACCTGGAAAACCCTGAAAGAGGTCACCACAGGTTAGAATGGACTTGAAGACACACAATTTTTATTATGAACTGTAAACACTGGGAGTAATATATAATCTTAATGACTAGGAGCAGAGTTGATTGAGAGACTCTTTGTCTTCAAAAGCAGGAGAAAGCAGCCCATGCACCAGATAGAACAGGCATCGCTCTGGAACACGGCCACTTGACCTGAATTTGGGAAATAGGGCAGAGAGACTCCAATCCTTAAGGCCATGTACCTACCCTGGGTTGTTCTTGTCTCTCTGATGTAACAAGGCTCCGAGACAGTAGCGGTGCGTAACCTACAAATACGGTTTTATTCACAGGAGTACATTTCTAGCATATTTCTTCGGATCTTATTAATGAAACTTATCCCCAACTGGACCCGTCCTGTTCTATAGGAGCCTAAGCAAAGGAAGTGCTCAAGATAGCTGTTTTTTATCCGAGAACTTGTCCAATGGCATTCCTTTAGAAAGCTAGTGTTAGGTGAGGATGAGCGATCGAGACTGTCCACATATTTGAAAAAAAAGAGACATTTCTACTTCAAAAACTATGCTTCTCTCAGCTGACCCACTTCCTCCCCGTTCTGCGTTCTTGAAGGCTCATCGTATTGATATGCAAAAGGAGCTGTAGGTTATTGATTAGTCCTACCTCGTTTGGAGGTGATTTCTTAGACATGCTCAATATCAATGGCTCCAAACCCAAGAGCTGGCCAATAAACACGGACTGTCTTTGACCTCGGATGTAACCTTCACACTTATCTCTGTGGCAAATCAGAGGAAGTGGCCCTGGAGCTAATTTACAAGACGTTTGCTGTGAGTGCATATTAATATGTTGAGGCAGCCTTCCTGTAAGGATCCTATTTCACTGGGAAATTGAAGGAGACTTCCAAACCATCATCTTCTGAACAGGAGGGTTGTGCTAAGCATCATCCCATGCACCCTGTCCTTAAATCTTTAAAGTAGGGTCATCCAGATGCAAAGATAGGCTGGCTGTAGTGAGTTTGAAAAGCCTTTTCTGCTGGTCCATCTATCCTTGTGCCAGCAGCATTAACCCCATTGTGATAGTGGATCGCTCTGAGCTCAGACTCACAGCTTAGAGTTAAGACAGTCCTAGATAATTTTCAAAATCTCTAGCATGGCAGGATTTTGGAGTCACACAGCTCCAGCTGGCTTCGGCTCGGCTCGGCCAGCCTCCAACCATCTTGACTAGTTAGGATCACACCCTGAATCAACTACAGTAACTACCCTGTTTCCCCGAAAATAAGACCTAACCTGAAAATAAAACCTAGTATGATTTTTCAGGATGCTCGTAATATAAGCCCTACCCCAAAAAATAAGCCCTAGTTAAGTGAAACCCTGCTCTATACCCTTGTACAGCCACCAGAAGAAGATGACATGACTGGATTCAAATAAATGTAGATGGTTGTACGTGGAAAAAAAAATAAAACATCCCTTGAAAATAAGCCCTACTGCTTTTTTTTGGAGCAAAAATTTACGACCCTATCTTATTTTCGGGGAAACACGGTAAATACTCTTAGGAAAAATGGACAATCAGTATAGATGTGAGGATTTTTCAAGTCCCCTCCCGGGTTCCTTTATCGAAATCACCAGTCATAGCTTCAAGTTTAAGTTCGACAGGTTTCTTAAACATGGTAGAAATGTCTTTCAACTCGGTTTTATCTAAATCGGTACTTAAAACATTGTCCCATAGTCATTGAATATATCCCTTCTTTAAAATGTCAATGTCTCCTTCTCAGGTTTTCACTGAACTCGAAACGGGTAATGACGAAATTGGCTTCATGGATAGCTGCAGTTAACTTCATGCCCAGATCTAGCGGTGAAATACCCAACCTATATTGGTTTCCCAAACCTTCTTGCCTAGAATGCTGAGGATTTGTGTGTGTATGGGGGGGGGGGGGAACGGTCTCCTCCCAAGACTGATTCCAGAAGTTATACAAGCCCAGGTGTCTCTCTCTTTCTCTCTCAAAATCAGTGTTTCCCAACCTTGGATCCCTAGATGTTTGTTTGTTTGTTTGTTTGTTTGTTTGTTTGTTTGTTTGTTTGTTTGTTTGTTTGTTTGTTAAATTTATACCCCGCTCCTCTAGACCGGTGGTTCTTAACCTTTGTTACTCGGATGTTTTTGAACTGCAACTCCCAGAAACCCCAGCCAGCACAGTTGGTGGTGAAGGCTTCTGGGAGTTGCAGTCCAAAACTCCTGAGTAACCCAAGGTTAAGAACCAGTGCTCTAGACCATGTCTACTTGGGGCGGCTTACAACGTAAAATAAATCAATATAAAATATATATAATCATAAAAGTACAATTGCAATATTAATTAAGACAATTAATTTAAGAAAGGATTACAAGAAGAGATAGGATAAGGAAAGAAGAAATAAAGAAGAAATAAAGAAGAAATAAAGGAAATAGATGTTCTTGAACTACAACTCCCAGAAGCCTTCCCAACTAGCTATGCTGGACAGGATTTCTGGGAGTCGTAATCAAAGAACATCTGGAGACCTAAGTTTGGGAACCACTGCTCTAAATGCTCTTCTTCCTTCTTCCTCTCTCTGCCGTTTCTCCCCAATAAGGAGGTTTCCACACCTTCTCACGCTTCCACTCTATTTCCGCCTGTTCTCTCAGTATCTTAAAAAAATGATCCCTCCTCCTGTCCATGGATCCTCTCCTTTTATTTCTCTCCAGACTTCTTCCACTTTCTCCTCCTCCTCTTCCTTTGCCCAGCCTCTGCTACTCCCCTCGTCACCAGCCAAAGCGGTCTCCTTCCACCGGTTTTTCCCTCCCCAAATGTTCCAGAGTTCCTAAATTTAAATCAGGCATCCTGGCCCTCAAGTCTGTAAATACCGGATTTTCTTCAGCCCAACCCTTCAGGTTTTATGCTTGAAAGGAACTGCATAACCATGGCTTCTCTCTCTTTCTCACAATAGAACCTCTCTTCTATCTATGCTATCATCCTAAGCAGATGTGTCTGGGTAATAGGGGGTAGAGGGATATCACTGGTGTTTCTTTTGCAGGGAGGGGCATCTTCTCCCTTCTCCTCTGAGTCAGGAAGATCAGCTTCTTTCTGTGTAGGATATACACAAGTTGTGGTGCTGGTTAGGAGTCAGACTGGCATCCATTGCTGGCCACAATTCAAACTGCTGGTTTTAACCTATAAAGCCCTAAATGGCATGGATCCAAGCTACCGTATTTTTCGCACCATAAGACGCACTTTTTCCCCACAAAACAGGGGGGTGGAAAGTCTGTGCGTCTTATGGATCGAAGAAAACAGATTATATTTTCCTGTTTTCTTCTCCTAAAAAATTGGTGCGTCTTATGGAAAGGTGCGTCTTATGGAGCGAAAAATACGGTTATGTAAAGGACTGCATCTCCTTCTATAAGCCTGCCTGGGCGTTAAGATCATCAGGGGAAGCCTTTCTCTTAGCCCCACCACCCTCACAGGTGTGTTTGGTGGGGACACAGGAGAGGGCCTTCTCTGTGGCTGCTCCCAGACTCTGGAACTCCCTCCCACTGGAAGCCAGTCTGGTCCCCCCTTTGCCATCCTTCCGCAAGCAGGCAAAGACCTTTCTCTTCAGGCAGGCTTTCCTTCAGTTGACCAAGGGAATTTTTTTTTAAGAGAGCATTTCGTTCTGTGCTTTAGCAATGTGTTTTTATGTTTAGCTCTTGTGTTTTTAGTATGCTTCTTGTTAATTTTAATCTGATATTTGTTAAGTTCTTTTTTTCTATATGATCATAATTTATCTGGTTTTTAACTTTGTTTCTTTTAGTACTGTAAGCCACCTTGAACCCTTTAGGAGAAAGGCAGCATATAAATAAATGTAATTTAATTTAATTTAAAATTAAACTAGGGGAAAACAAACAAAAATTTGGAACTCTTTTAAGTGGTCCGTTGGTCTTTTTCTTTCCCCTCTGCTGAGTCTTCCTGAGGGTGCTTTTCATCCTCGTTGCCTCCTGCTCTTTCTCTACTCTATGGATTTCCTTCAGCAGAACAACGTCCCCTCTATTTTTGCTTACCAAGTGCATTTAAAAACATTCAGTCTTGGCGGTGGATGCCAAACAGTTTGAGGCGCTTGACGTGGGTGATCAGCCAGCATTGTTGGTGAACATTAGGAGGCAGCATTATTATAAAGAGACAATTACCTGTATTTTTAATGAGCATTGTATATCTGGAAAGTAATAAAGCAGAGTTATAAAACCTAGATGATTATGAAGCTCGGGAATGTTTTGCATTTTAAGAGGGGAAGGGTATCCTTTTAATTGCATCCAAGCACCCATCAGCCAATGATTAGTTACTTTCTAGGCAATAAACATTACCTAAGAAGCCATAAAAAGGGTGGGCAGGGGGAAAAAATTATGTGACAAGTGGGAGGAAGGATGGTTTTATGATTAAGATCTTTGACAACCGGAGGGCAATCTTTATTTTTTGCAACATTTCCTTGGCAGCCTTGGTAGAGCTACAGATCTGTGTCCTCTTTTTAAATTCTATTCAATGTGCTGGCTTTAACCTTTCATGCCCTTAAACAGACGAGGGCCAGGAAATTGGAAGGAACTCTTCTTTTATTTAAAAATATTTAAAAATGTCCTGCTGCTGTTTGCCTCCTTTCTGCCACCTGAGCAGTGAGATTTCAGATCTACTCCATCGGAGTGGCCTTTACTACAGTGGTGCCTCGCTTTACGGTTGCCCCGCATTACTATGAATCCGCTTAACGATGATCTTTTTGTGATCGCAATTGCGTGTGCAAAATGATGGTCTGAATGGGGGAATTTCACTTTGCGATTATCGGTTCCCTGCTTCAGAACTGATTCTTCCCAAAATGATGTTTTCAGAACAGCCGATTGGTGGTTTCAAAATGGTCGCCGGGTAATTAAAATGGCTCCCCGCTGTGTTTAGGGACAGATTCCTCGCTGTACAGGCAGCAAAAATGGCCGCCGTATGGAGGATCTTCGCTGGACGGTGAGTTTTTACCCCATTGGAACGCATTGAACGGGTTTCAATGCGTTTCAATGGGGGTTTTTTGCTTTACGATGTTTTCATTTAACGGCAATTTTTCTGGAATGGATTATCGTCATTAAGCGAGACACCACTGTATTTTGGAATGTTCTCCTGGAGGAATTCAGCTTGGCCCATCTCCTTGACTCCTTTCCCTTGTCTGTTCCCCTGTTCATGGAGGCATGGTGCTGACGTCTGGACCTCCAAGGCAGCTTTCAATTCAACAGTAAAGGGTTTCAAATCATGGGCTTATATGGGAGCAGAAGGCCTCCCTCCTGGTTTTCAGCCTGGCCTTCCATAGTACCTTTCCTTGTGTGAGTTTCTCTTTTCTTGCTAAGGATGTGAATGACTGAGTCATTTGAGATTTTAGAGTTTGAAGGAACCTGAAGGGTCACCTAATACAGTGATTCCCAACCTTGGGTTGTAGTTCTTGGACTATGACTCCCAGAAGCCTGATATACCAACTGTGCTGGTTTCTGGGAGTTGCAGTCCAAGAACCACTTGGGTTGTCCAAAGTTGGGAACCACTGATCTTACACAACCTTGGATCATACAAGAAACTTGCAGGTAAAGCAGCTCTGACAGATAGTCATCCAAGAGCTGCAAAAAGAATAAAAAAACACTGTCTTCTGAGAAGATCCATTTTACTGTCAAAGTTATTAACAAAAGATTCTTCCTCAATGGTTGTTGTGGGTTTTTCGGGCTCTTTGGCCATGTTCTGAAGGTTGTTCTTCCTGACGTTTCTCCAGTCTCTGTGGCCGGCCAACTAGTGAAACGTTAGGAAGAACCACCTTCAGAACACGGCCAAAGAGCCTGAAGAAACCCACAACAACCATTAGATTCCAGCCGTGAAAGCCTTCGCGAATACATTCTTCCTCAAGTTTAGTCAGAATTGCCTTTCCTGTCATTTGAATCCATTGATTCAGGGGCAGGAGAGAACCCTGCAATAATTTTTCCCCTTGCAGCGAAATAACAATATTTTATGTTTTGCCGGTCTCAGAGAGAGATTAAGATTCCCCCACCCCCTGTTAATTTCTATAACTGTGCAAAACTTAGAACTGACAACTAGAGATGGGATTTCCAGATTTTTCTGGACTGCATTGACCATCATTCTCCATTCTGGAAGTTTTACCTACCTCGCAGCCATTTTACAAGGACCTGAATGCTATGCATAACTGGGAGTAAGGCTTAAACCGGAAGGCTAAGAGGCTTCATTGGGCCAAGCTAAAGGCACTGCTCAGAAAGAAAACACCCACTGAGGCAAGAACAGGACACTTGGGCAGAGTTTGGTCTAGCTTAAGCCTAAACATTTTCCAGTTTAGGCCCTTCTCCCAGGTAAGGTGCCTGAAAAAAGTAGGTAGAACTCCCACGGTGAAGAAGGATGGTGTCTGTGAATTTGTGGTGTCCAAAAAAATCTCATCCCTACTGAAAACTATTGTGTTGTTTGGTTGCTGTGGGTTTTTCGGGCTCTTTGGCCGTGTTCTAAAGGTTGTTCTTCCTGACGTTTCACCAGTCTCTGTGGCCGGCATCCTCAGAGGAACAGGAGTCAGAACTCTGTGCTCTGGTGCAGTTTGTTTGGGAGTTTAGTATTTATAGCTGGTGCATAAGCTTTGTCCTTTTCAGGAAATGGGCGATTATGGTGATCAGTGTGTTTTTGTTGTGGGTGTATTGTTGTGATAAGGAGGAGAGATGATCTGTCACTGTGATTGATGGGTGTCGTTAACTGTTCTTTTGTGTGTAGTGATCACCGGTCCTTGTGGCTGGGTAGAGTTCGTTGACCTTTTGCAGGCTGTATTTTTCAGTACTAGGAGCCCAGCTTTGTTGAGTTTTAAACTTTCTTCTTTTTTTGTTCAAGGTATTGTGTTGTTTCATGGACTATTAAAAAAATACTCGCATTGGATGGTTTGTCTGTGTCTTTGTTATCAGTCATCATCTTTCAGTGTTTCCTCTCTTTGGGTGTTAGATTCATAAAGACTGGGGAAACACTAGTTTTGCACGAATCCTTTTATGTTATTTTACAAATTGCAGAGAGCATGAAATAATGTCGTTAAGTGTCCCAGTCACATCCTGGAGGCAAGATCTTGGCTGTTGGGTAGGTAATTCTTAATGTCCAATATCACTGTGTTATGCCCGACTATCTTCACTGAAAATGAGGCAGTTGACAACATTTCTTCAAATCCAAGCCCCTGCAAATAGTGGGTTGTCCTTAAATTCCCACCTTTTATGTCTTTTTTCTCTCTTCCTGCAATCATGAGAGTCATTAGGGTGGAAGATTCAAGAGCCAACCATATGTCCAGGCAACTTGCATGTGGACTATGGTGCTTACACAATTTCCGCACCTTTATATGTTTCCTGTCAAACGGCAACCACCTTGAAACCCCTGCACTAAGTTAGGGGTTGCCATTAAACCTGTAAACAGGTATTCTCCTCGAACACCACTATCATCAGTCTGGGCTGTTCCACTACTGCCATAGCTGAGGACGGACTTTACACTACTTTTTAATAAAAGGAACAAGGATGCTTTTGATGAAACACACCGAGTTATTAACGTTGGTGACACTACACCTGTGTACTAACACTGGTATGGTTATAATAATTGTGACTGCTAACTTCGAAAATAGTAAAAGAGTTTATTTTTAAAAACAAAAAAATAATGTTTTCGTTAACAAGGAAAAATAAACTATAAGAACAATGTTTATCCTGTCCGTTTCTTTATGAGATAGTATAGTCATAAGCTTTTTCCTTTCCTTCTTTATAATTCAGACACATTCCATTCTAGATGGATGGATGGATAGATGGATGGATGGATGGTTGCTTACTTGCTTTGACACAAATTCCCACAGGATCAGCCTAGGATCCCCCAGCTTCTTCATAACACAACCCTCACTCAGCTCTAAGAAACACTATTAACCCTAACTAGCATACAACTTTTAATAACTCATAACTCTTATTTCACAGCTCTTCCTGCATTCAGTATCTAACGCTGTCTCACACATATAACCCTTATAAACAAATAGATTCTCTCCAAGATTCATACATGCCAGTCAGATCACATTTCACCTGGCTTGTTTTAAAGGCTTCTCAAGCATCATTGTGGTGTCAAATTCTCCTGAAGGGGAGGGATTCCTATTCCAGCTGCCAGGTCTAGACAGGGTTGAACACTTAACATCCATTTTACTAGCAAATACCTTCCTTTTATATATATATATATATAAAGGAGGTGAGAGCCTTTCTTTTCTGTCAAGACTTTGGGATGATGCTGGATGTATCATTGTTTCTAGAAGTTAAATTAGTTCTTTGACATACAGGGCTTTCTACTAGCTTAGACTGGTTGATGCTTATGTGTTGTTAAGATAAAGGTAAAGGTTCCCCTTGACATTGAGTCCACTCGTGTCCAACTCTAGGGTGCGGTGCTCATCACCATCTCCAAGCCTTAGAGCCAGCGTTTGTCTATAGGTAGTTTCCGTGGTTATGTGGCCAGCGCAACTAGACACGGAACACCGTGACCTTTCCACCGTGGTGGTTCCTATTTATCTACTCGCATTTGCATGCTTTCGAATGGCTAGGTTGGCAGGAGCTGGGACAAGCGACGGGCGCTCACTCCGTCGTGTGGATTCAATCTTATGACAGCTGGTCTTCCGATCTTGAAGCACAGAGGCTCCTGCGGTTTAACCCGCAGTGCCACCATGTCCCGTGTTGTTAAGTTGCATCAAATTTGCAGCAATCCTAATGTGGTTTCTAAGGCATGTGAAATCTCAAATGTAGGGTTTATCATAGTCATCCTCAAGTGAGTTCCTACGGCCCAGCAGGGATTTGAACCTAGATCTCTTCTACTCTAACACTCTATCCGCTACGCTGCACTGGCTTAACCTAGTACTGCAACTACAGTTTTAGCTGGAGAAGGTAACCTGGCTGCACTGATTCATGATCTGTTCGTCTTCTGGTTGAACTGCTATGATAAAGCCACCTTTGAAGAGCATCCCAGAATGACAGCTGGTGCAAATCATGCCAGGAAATTTTAATGAGGACCGAAGCCTCTGAACATACTATCTCAGGCAAAAACAAAAGAACCGTAAAATATAAAGAAGACAAAAACTTTGTGTCGCCTTAAAGACCAACTGCTGTTTTAACATGAACTTTCATGGACAAGTCCAGTTTCTCAGATATAAGAGTGGGACTACATGGCAAGTATTTACAGTGGTGCCTCGCTTAGTGATGTTAATTCGTGCAGAAAAATCGCTGCTAAGCGATAACATCGCTAAGCGAAAATAAAAAGCCCATAGAAACGCATTAAAATGCGATTAATGCGTTCTTATGGGCTTAAAACTCACCTTTAAGCGAAGATCCTCCATAGCACCGCCATTTTCGGTGCCTCAAAAGTGAGGAATCCGTGCCTGAAAATAGCGGGCGGCCATTTTGTTTACCCGGCAGCCATTTTGAAACCGCCAATCAGCTGGCCGAAAATGGGGGGTTTGCGATGATCGCTTCCCTGCGATCATGGCAAAGTGAAATTTCCCCATAGGGAACATTGCAAAGCGATGGCTTTTGCGATTGCAAAAACAGTGTCGATAAGCGATTTCATCGCTATGCGGAGCAATCACTATGCGAGGCACCACTGCATATGGCCTTTATACATGGGCCCAAATCAGTGACTGTGTATTGGTACACAAGTTGTTGACCTGCCAATGACCTTGCTGATATTCAGTTCCCTTCCCAGGAAGTGTTGCTTTATAAACAACAACAGTCATCCTCATCCTACAATGGCAAAGCTGAAAGGGACCCAAGGATCACAGACGCCAGGCTTTCTCGAGCAGGCTCAGTGGGCAATCAGACTCCCAACCTTTGGCTCCATAATCAAAACCCAAAACCATTGAGCTATCCAACAGTTGAATATAGGAGTTAATATTTAAGGTCCCATACTGTTTTTGTCTTCTTTATTGTTCTTTTGGTTTTGTCAGATATGAACGTACTGTGGCAATGAGATATCGCTTACCCTGATTCCTGGTTAATTTCTATGCCCAGATGATGATTTACATCTGTAAAGGTGTTCATGTCTCTGGCACTTGGTGAAATTCCTCCTTCCACAGGTGTAAGTCTGAATATTTTCTGCAGAAACCCTGTTCCCGCTGCATCCTAATTCTGAAGCTCAGTGGGTTACCTTCTCAGAGTGCAATTTTGTTGTTGTTTAGTCGTTTAGTCGTGTCCGACTCTCCGTGACCCCACGGACCAGAGCACACCAGGCCCTCCTGTCTTCCATTGCCTCCCGGAGTTGGGTCAAATTCATGTTGGTCACTCCGATGACCCTGTCCAGCCATCTCCTCCTCTGTCGTCCCCTTCTCCTCTTTCCTTCACACTTTCTCAACATCACTTAGTACCAATACTGTATTAAGGTTGTCCCCAAATATTTTTACCATATCTTCTCAGTTCCCAAAATCAACTGCACAGAACCTAAAATGAGAATTTAGAAACAGCATGTTAGATTTAAGGTGCTAACATCAATGCAGTTACTTCTTCCTTAACTGGAGAATAAGCAAATGGATAAATCTTTGGGGGAAAAAAAACCTCCAGTGTTTTCAAAGTAACAATTTTAACAGTGCTTTCAAAACAAGTGTTTTTTTTTTAAAAAAACATCCCTTGCATTTTTCCTGTTTAATGTAAAACTGACATGTTTAACATTAATTTGTTAAATCGAACACAAGTTATTTTGACACCCGAGGCAGAAAATGTTTAAGGCATCTCTCTTTCTTCCTGGCAGTAAAAATAAAACCATAAGGAGATGAATCAGTAGCAAGCTCCTAATGTTTCATGATACCTCAGACCCACTGGCTAAAGAAGCTTCTTCAGTTTCCTGTATGGGAGACCCGCCCTGGTGAAAAAATATATATTTTCACCAGGGCGGGATTTCCATAAGGGAAACTGAGGTAGTTTCTATATATAGATAGATAGATTTTTTTTCCTGTCTTGAGTTCTTTTTTAAAAATCTTTCGTATCCATATCATTTTGTAGTTTTAGTTCCTGTTTAATTTGCAGCCAGTTTTAGCTCCTCATTTTGTACTGCACTTTATAAGATTGCCTGGAATTGTATTATTATTGTGCTAGCTTTTGCAATGTGCATCTTATTGTGTTGGTTTTTGGAATGCTGTATTTTTAGATCTTTAACTTTTCTTGTTTTGTTTATACTAATTGCGCAACATCCAGAGAACCTGTTTAGAGTTTAAAGCTTTAGATATTTCAGATACCGTGGGCAAGATTCAACCGATGTTATGTACTAATAATTCCTGCTGATATAATCAGGAGTTAAGCGTATCCTTAGCATTCTCGTTGAAAATAAAACAGCCTACCCATGTTGAACTCAGATGTTGTGTTCTGAATTTTGCCTTGTGTATAGAGATTGTTTTAATGGTTGTTTTAAATGTGTTCCAGAAAAGTTCACCCACCATTACATTCTCATCAAGAACTTGCTAGGGCTCCCTTTAAAAACAGTGATATAAATAATTGTATGTAATAGAGGATGATGGAAAATAAGCCTCCCTTCCCCGCTTTCTCTGTTATAACGGACTTGCCCTTGAAATTCCACTGAGCCCCCTCAATTTTTACCATCTGTGGTTCTGGCAATTACAGGGTTTGTGAACTCTCTCCTTGTTTGGCAGGTTTGGCTTGGAATTCGAGGTTAAACCACCTCTAGTTGAAACCATCTGACAGGCTGGCTGGCTCTTGCACCCGAAGCCACAGAAAGGGGCAAAGCCGGCTTTGGTCTAAATTCAGGCCAGGTTTCTCAGCTCTTTCCAAGAAGTTGTTTTCATTTGGAGAAGCTGGTCTGAGTTTCAGGCCTGTAATTTTAATTTTACCCCCAAAACCCACAACAATGAACATTGTTCAGGTGAAACCTTCACTGCAGACAGAACCGATACGCCAAGATCTTCAAAGACAGAATGGCCTTCATGCGAGCAGACCCCATAGAGCCCCTCGGACACAAGACTGTGTCTCTGGTCTTAGAAAACTGCCCCTGTTCAAGTCTAATTATCAAGTTCTAATTATCGTTGGTAAATGGCACACCAACCTTTCTAGTACCCTAGTTCTCCCTGAAAGTATGACGTGAGGCTTCGTGTGTTCTTCGTTTGTTCATTTGCCGTCCGACACTCAGGAAGGTGCTAAATAAATCCTGAATCTGGAGAAATTACTTTTTATAACTACAGCTCTCACTGGCCGTGCAAGGTAGTTGGATTCAGAAAGCTGCAATTTGAAAAAATAAAGATATCCGTTTTTTGGCTGTGTTACGTGTCAGCGGGTACTTCATGCTAGAGGGGTGATGAAGAGTTACTCCATCTTTTGCTTGCCTCCGTGTAGCACTTGACGGTACACAACAACGTGGTTCAAAGCTCTGGGAGATTCGTCACCTCCAGAGAAAGAAATGTTGCTTTGTTGTTGTTGTTGTTATCGTTGTCAAGGTCTTCGTAATTTATTTTAAAAGTGCCTTGACCCACGAATCGTCTTTTACTTTTGAGAAGCAAAGCACATGTACAATGAACACCAAGGTGGTTGTTATTGTTTTAAGATGCACATTTCTCCTCTCCTGCTTCTCCTCCTTAAAATATCATATAGCCGAATAGCAGCCACAGCACAATTTCTGTCCTCTCACTGCATTTTTGCATTATTCGCACAGTTTTGATCAATCTGTGCAAGACTCGTTCTTGTTGTCTTCTCTTGTTGAGAGCGCCACGAAATAAAGGGGACAAGCTAGGACATATATCCCTACTACCGACACACTGTCGCAGCCTGGAGTGGCGGAGGGTGAGGTCACAGGGAGCGCATATCTGTTACATGAATATCTGAACCTTTTACAGTCAATGCAGTGCTTAACTAATTCACACGCACACTAACACTTCCTTTATGCCACAGGATTCCTCCCTGTGGACCGATTAGAGTGCACAATATGCTTATCTAGCAGAGGCCACGGCAGCTATTTCTTGGCCATATTTCTAATTAGTGAAGCGCTGATGTTGTGTTCTGAAAGACATTAACCACCCCTATAAACCCCACTGCCACCACTTTTTCTTCTTCTTTTTATTTTAAAATTTGTTTGTTTGTTTGTTGCTGCTCTATGTGCATTCACGGCCTGGTTTGTGGCTATTAAAAGCTATCAAACTTTTCTTTTAAAAAATTATACAGTGGTGCCTCGCTTGACGACAATAATCCGTTCCAGCAAAATCGCTGTAGAACGAAATCGTCACCAAGCAAAAGTAAAAAAACCATTGAAATGCATTGAAAACCAGTTCAATGCGTTCCAATGGGCAAAATACCTCATCATGCAACAAAGATCCTCCATAGGGTGGCCATTTTCTGGTGCCTGTTAAGCGAGGAATCCGTCTTAAACACAGCGGGGAGCCATTTTGCACAGCGGGCAGCCATTTTGAGAGCCGCCAATTAGCTGTTTTAAAATCGTCATTTAGCAAAGAATCGGTTCCCAAAGCAGGGAACCGATCGTTGTAAAGCAGTTTTTCCCCATTTAAACATCGTTTTGTGATTGCAATAGTGATCGCAAAAACCTTATCGTAATGCGGATTCATCGTCTACTGGGGTGATCGTCAAGCGGGGCACCACTGTATTTCCTAAAAAGAGAGCAGCTAGCCTTCAAGGTGCCGTAACATCGCTTTCTTGGCATTTTGTGTTTCTACTTGATCGGTTTCCCATTGATGTAACGGCATCCAAGCAAGAAGTGAGGAGCAAAGCTGGAGGCCTCCCAGAACGACCTTAGGCAATCTTGAGTTGACTGTGTGGGATCATTTGCATCTCTCCTAATTGGGGGGTGGATGAGCTGGGAATGCGTCCCTGTGTTGCCAAGGTTACCAGGAAGAGACTCTCTTCCTTGTTGGGCTGTGGTGGCTTTATGGCCTACTTTTTCAGGCCAACGTAGAGCGGCCTGGTTGCCCTCAGCAACAGGACCGCCTTTTCTCATGGACTTCTCATACCATCTCAAGCAGGCAGACCCATTGAAAGGGGAGGTGAGTGGGGGGGGACACGAACATGAGGTGAAAAGAGGGGGCCCCTGTTTCAGTTCAGCTCTAGTTTTAATGGGAAATGTGTCAGGTTAGATCCATGTAACGCGAAGGAGACAAAAATGGACACTCTTTTAGAAGTATTTTCTTAATTTTAAAAAAACATCTGGTGCAAAAGAGAGATCTCAACAACACAGCAGTGAGTTTTATACTAATTGCACTTGTTTGCTTCAGGAAAAAAATGTGATAAGGTGGTGTTGCACATTTTACTGAATTAAACTGAATCTTACAATCCTACGTTGGTGGTTTCCAACCTTGGTTCCCCAGATGTTATTGGGCTACAGCTCCCAGAAATCCTGGCCAGGACAGCAGGTGGTGAAGGTTTCTGGGAATGTTAGTCTAAGAACATCTGGGGACCCAATCTAGAATGACTGGTAGGTCTTCGTAAGAGCTCAGCCAGTGTTTATTCCAATTGTCTACTTGGGTTCAGAATTCTTCAATTTTTAAAGTTATGGGGCCTCAAGGTTCTGTTGGAAAACAAAGCCAAATCCTCAAGCTTGTAGTCCAAGCTCTTCTACTCTAGATGGAGTTCATAAGGAATGTACATTTAATGCTAATACAGACCTATCCATGCTTACTTAGAGTAAGCCTTAGGCAAGCCGGCAAGCCTTACTTCTGTTCTTTGGTGCATAGGATCAGGCAGCTTGGCAAACGATTGAAACGGGGATCTGTTTAAATATTAATGATTTGCCAAATCTTTATTTTCTTTCTCTTTTATATGGAAATAATGTTTGGTTTTCGTTTTCTCAGTCTTTGATAGGACTGTATTTCAGGGCCGAAACAGAAATTTAGAGAAATGCTTCTTTGCTTCTCATACAGTGTTTTCCTCCCAGCGGTGTGCTCCGCTTTGTTATGTGTATCTCCAGAATTAGACATGCAGATAAAGCCTTCGTTTAAATTCCAGAGATAAACCCCGCAGGGCGCAACCCTATTCTCCAAACTGCGCCTTCTTTACTACTTGAGGGACCCCCTCCTTCTAGATATGGTTGATTAGTGTAATATCTAGGAAGACTTCTAACTTGGTTTCTTCCTTTCGAAACAAAGCAAATCCCTCGTTCGGAGAACCGAAATGGCATAGTGGCCAAGAGACCTGGCTATAAAACAAGTCCATCGTTCAAAACCTATGTCTTCCATGGACCTCTTTGATGGCTTTAGGCGAGATAATTACTGTTCCTTCTTCATCCTCACTTTTCAAGAATAACAATAAGGGCCTACCATAAAGTGTTGTTGTAAGAAAGCTAGGCAATGTGTGAGAAGTGTTTGGAACATTTGAAAGCATTGTACATATGTTAAATATAAGGCCAAAATCCTATTACACAGGGTAGTAAGTCAAATTTTGAGTAACCTGTTCAATAAATAGCAATATGATGAGTCAACTCCATAAATCACGTTGATTCAAATTGGCCCATTCTAGCATTGACTTACTTAGAACAGTAAGTTACAACTAGAATAGGCTCAGTTGAATCTATAGAAAAGATGGAGCAGTTGACTCAACAAATCATCACTGATTCAATGGACCTATTGTAGTGGGATTTCCTACACTATGCAACAGGATTTTATCCATAGTGTTAAAATAGAATGATCTGGCTTCCTTAGAACTAATTCAGGGTAACTGTTTCTCCTTCCAGTTTCCAACCCTGATACATAGAGGGAGGGAGGGAGGGAGAGATTGAAATTATTGTTTTAGCCTACCTTTCTCCATAAAATGATCCTACATGACTTCGATCACTAAAAGGATAATATTTAAAAGCCCAAAACGTAAGCATAAAAAATATTTTTTAAAATTAAGCAAGTATTTTATAAAAGCCCCTTCATGGATTGCTGCCTTGTTGTGGCAAAGGGGCTTGATTAATTCAGAGAAGCTATGGGCTATAGCATGCAGGGTCACCCAAGATGGACAGGTCATAGTGGAGAGTTCCGACTAAATGCAATCCACCTGGAGCAGGAACTGGCAATGCCACTCCAGTATCTTTGCCAAGAACGCCCCATGATCAGAAAAAAAAGGCTAAAAGATATGACACTGGAAGATGGGCCCCTCAGGTCGGAAGGCGTCCAACATGCTACTGAGGAAGAGCGGAGGACAAGTACAAGTAACTCCAGAACTAATGAAGTGTTTGGGACACTTACTATTTAATCTCTACAACTAAATTATATGCCATGACGCAATTATTATTTGCACAAACACTATCATGCTTTTGTTGACCTTTGAGGTGACCATTTTGAAAACAGACCACAAATTTTGTAATAATCCATTCACTGAATGAAAAGCTTCAGAGTTTCATCTGCTATCAATTACAGCCTTTCCAGAAATGAGCACATCAGCAATATATGTTTAGCACATGGGTTTTTGAGGAAGAAAGGATACCTTGGTGATCGACTTTAAACCTTTGACAGGCATAATAGGATCAAAGGGAAGTCTGCTACAGGGTGGGCAATTTAATGTTTAGTCTACTTGTGCGGCACAAGGTATCATAGAACAGAATCCTATTGGGATTTTACTCTAGAGTAAATGAAATTGTGTAAGTCACAGTGACAAATCGCAATGAATTATGGAGGTGCTGGTCATGTGTCTGATTTTGTGCCAAGTCGTGCAATCAAGCACATAACTATAACCTTCTTAATTACATTCAGTTTTCTGTAACTTTCCCTATCTCCCTTGCATTTTGTTTCCCTTCTCTTCTCTGCTATTCGGAAGGCCTCGTTGGACAACCACTTTGCTTTCTTGCTTTTCCTTTTCTTTGGGATGGTTTTTGTTGCTGCCTCCTGTACAATGTTACGAGCCTCCATCCATAGTTCTTCAGGCACTCTGTCCACCAAATCTAGTTCCTTAAATCTGTTCTTCACTTTGCCTTCTGATAGAATTGGCACGGACGCCTACACACTCAGTCTTGATCATGGGCAGGATCCTCCCTCCAAGGAAATAGGAGAAGAATGGAGTGCTGACCATCAGTGGATTCTTCCTTAAATTTTGGTGCCCTCTAAATTTTAGTGCTCTAGAGCAAAACCCAAGTTGCTCCACCATCTCTACAGCCCTGTATCTCAAGCTCAATGGAAGATATATAAATATTTTAATGTGATATAATTATGGTTGTTGTGGTTTTTCCAGGCTGTTTGGCTGTGTTCTTGAGGTTTTTCTTCCTAACTTTTTTCCCAGTCTCTATGGCCAGCATTTTCAGAGGACGGGAGTCAGAACTCTGTCTGTGCTCTGTTGCAGTTTGTTGGATAGTTGAGTATTTATAGCTGTGGTAACAGCTTTTGTCCTTTTCAGGAGATTGGGTGATTATGGTGATCAGCGTCTTTTTGTTGTGGGTGTACTGTTGAGATAAGGGGGAGAGAGGATCTGTCACTGTGATTGATGGGTGTCGTTAGCTGGTCTTTTGTGTGCAGTGATCACTGGTCCTTGTGGCTGGGTAGAGTTTGTTGACCTTTTGCAGGCTGTATTTTTCAGTGCTGGGAGCCAGACTTTGTTGAGTTTTAAACTTTCTTCTTTTTTTGTTGAAGCTCTGCTGGTGTTTGTCAATTTCAATGGCTTCCCTGTGCAGTCTAACATAATGATTGCTGGCAATTGTTTACCAATGGTGTGTCACCGTTATATTTTCAAAACATTTCATGAATACAGTTCTATCACCTCTGCTGTATGCACCTGTTAGATTGCAAGTGGGAGACCGAAGCAAAGAGAGAAAATAGCTGCCCTGTGAGTTTGTGGCTGAATTCTTATCAACATTTAACTCCACAGGCACATCATTAAGTTGCTAAACAAAACAGCCATATAATATGGGGAGAGTGGATGGCATAAATCTCCAACAGAACTCTCTTAGCCCCCTTTTAATCATCTTAGAAGTGCAAAGCTGGATGACACCCTATGGATCATCGATTCCAGCCCTTGTCAAGGAGGCCCAGTGGAGAATCGAGAGATGGGGGTATTTGTATATGAATATCCCTGCACAGGTGGAGCTAACACGGGTCCCGCCCTGGTCCACTCACCGATGCGCTAACGCTGCGGGGTCCACACTGCTGTCCTATCTCTCCAGAGATCATGATCACCGAGCCGCTCCTGGCAGGAGGCAGGATGACAAGCCTCTCTACCACGTTGAAGAGTAGTTCGGCAAGCACGAACTCCGGAGTGATAGGACGTCAGTGTGGATCCCGCAGAGTTAGAGCATCGATGGGTGGACCATCCAGCCCCATGGGGCTGGACCCTTGTTATCGCCACCTGTGCGGGGGTATTCGTATATGAATACCCCCGCACAGGTGGAGATAACAAGGGTTATACGACGCTATACAGTGGAGATAACAAGGGTTATTCCTATGCGAATACCCCCATCTCTAAAAGCCACTGCTCCATCGCCAAAAAAGAGTGCAGATATCCCTAAAAAGAGGAACATGCAGGGTGAGGAACACCAAAAAGGAAAAGATTCTGACCAAAAAATGGAGGGTTTTTTCCCCTTACATGTGCATGGGCTGATTTAAATACAGTATATGCAAACATCACAATTAGATATTATTATTATTATAATCCAAGTGGAAATACACTACTATTCACCATATTGCACAAGATTGTGACTGGGTAACCATCTTGGGGTACAGTATTGAGATAAAGATAGATTTTTATTTTTATTTATTTAAACTATTTTCACACACACACCTTTCTTCTTAAAAGGACCCAAGGTGGTTAACATCATCAAAAAGACAATATTTAAGAGCTGAAATCAGAAAATATACAAATATTTACAAAGCATTAAACAAGTATTATATTGAATACTTGTAAGTATAAGTCCAATAAATAAATTAGGCATAGTCTTTAATAACTGTCTGTAGTGCCCTTTTCAGCTTACTCAAAATGAATATATAGAGAAAGAAAATAAACAAAAGTCACAGTGATTTAATTGAAATATCTAAATAGGCAACAGTCAGTTATGGTCATGAATGGTCTGAACAGTGCTTTCAGAATGTCCGATCCTGGGACTGAACTCATAATTGAAGTTCATACAGAATTGACATGGCAAACACATCCTTCCTGCCATGCAAGAAGGATGCTAACTGGAACAAGTTCAGAGGAGGGCGACGAGGGTGATCAGGGGCCTGGAAACGAAGCCTTATAAGGAAAAGCTCAAAGGAATGGGGCATGTTTAGCCTTGAGAAAAGAAGACAGGGGTTGATAGGATAGCATATACATAGGCATCCTTCAGTCTTGAGAGACTATGGTAACATGCTCTGAATCGAGGAGTGTCCTCTCCAGAGCATGAAGCCCGGGTAAGGTAATATGGAGGATAGGCTGTTACCCAAGCAGCAGATCCCCCCTCTCCACATTGCTGAAATGGTCCAATGGAAAGGCAAGAGCCAATACAACTGGTTCCAGCAATGTCGCAGGAGTTGGCAGAACGACACATGCTGCCTTCAGGACTCCAGCTCCGGATTTAGCCTCGAGGTTAACTCCTGAAGCCTTTTCCATGAGTGGATATAGCCACAAGGCAGTGGAGGTTTGAAATCGGAGTTTTCCTTCTCCTAGATGGGCTGCCTTCCATGGCTGACAAGCCCCACCTACCCGGCCTGCTCTTTTGATAGGATAACGCTTTTCAAATATTTGAAAGGCTGTCGTATAGAGGAGGGGCAGGATCTGTTCTCAATCATCCCAGAGAGTAGGACATACAACAATAGGCTCAAGATAAAGTAAGCCAGATTTCGGTTGAATATCAGGAAAAACTTCCTAACTGTTAGAGCAGCACGACAGTGGAACCAGTGGCCTCGGGAGTTGGTGAGTGCTCCAACCCTGGAGGCATTCAAGAAAAACTTAAATCATCACCTGGCAGATCTGCTTTGATGGTATTCCTGCATTGAGCAGGGGGTTGGACTGGATGGCCTTGTAGGCCCCTTCCAACTTCACTTTTCTATGATTCTATGATTCTATGATTCATCAGCAGCTATATCCGTGTGTACAAAATGACGCACCCACATGAACCATTTTACATCAAAAAGAGAGAGAGAGAGAAGTCCAGTTAGATAGATACACCAGTCAAAGCCTCAACTACCCCTTGTTCGACCAGGGAATCTCATGGGGTTTGGTGGCCACTTCATCATGTCACCAAAAAGAAGGACGATGCTTCAAATGGAGGACCGCCCTCCCTAAAAAAGGACACGTGGCCACCTTCCATCATGTGGAAAGGATGGAGGTTATCATCCAAGTCACCTGGGCCATGTTGAGAAAGGTTAATCCATTGTCGGTTTCCATCAATGATATCCGTCATGGTCTTAAAAGTCCAGAATGCAAGCTTCTGAGAAACATGGGTTTCTAGATGCCATTTCTCTTGTTCCTAACAAGAGGGCTAGTTTTGGGCAGACAAGGTGATGAGCCAGTTAACTGCCTCAACAAAATGCAACAACCAGGTTGTGCTGGGGAACAACAAGAATAAATGAACTCACATCGGGGTCACTTTCTCTGCTGGTGTCAGATCCGGTGTCACAATTAATAGCAGCCGCCACGCCACGTCAACCATGTTCTCCCTGCAACTTCTCCGTCCTCCATTCTAAAAATTATCACTCTCACAAGCATGACGCTGTAAGGATGCTGGTTTTTTAAAAATACCACGCTGGCCTCTCAACTAGCACAGATGAGTTTGCACAGATGCCTTTCTCCTAAGAAGAGCAAGGGGCATGGTTTACATGCACAAGAAAAGTAACTTTTCCTTGTGCATTCCTTGTGGAATGCACATTCCTTGTGAATTCCTTGTGGAATTCAGTAGCTGCTGCTTTCGTAGTGGGCCACTGTGTGCTGAATCATAGGATGTTTTAATCCCCATTTATTTACATATATGCACATTAAACTTTACCATTATCGAACTACTTGGGAGCTTTCGTACTCAAAGCACTTCTTAAGGGGAGTTGTTTTGGGCATAGGACAGACTTTAACCAATGAAAAATAATGAATGTCACAAAAAATATTTATTTTATTTATTGCATTTATATGTCGCCCATCTAGACATAGTCTACTCTGGGAGGCTCACGACAAGTACGATAAAAACAGTTTAAAATATACAGAGTTTTACATAGATAAAAATAAAGCAATATAAAATATAAATCATAAGTTTAAAGGACCTGAAAGCAATGTGGTAGTTTCAGTAACCGCTAAAACTGAAATTTTCAATTCTTCACCCATTGTAGATTTTAATCAGCTGGTAACATTGATGTTTTTCCAAATATGAGAATGTTTTAATAATTATCTTAATCTTGTTCTTATTATTGTACTGTTTGAACTTGTGTCTGTGACCACATAATAAAGAATGAATGAATGAAGCCTTATCAGAGAAGTTCCTTATTTTCTGGTGTATTTTGCTGGTAAATCATTCCTCCCGTTTTGCTCACAAAATTGTTTAAGTGTTAGTTGCTAGAACTGATCATTATTATTGTTTCTTAAAAGCCTCTAGTACACGGGCATATGAAATATGCACACCGAGTTTGTCAATCACATGCTGCAGTTAAGATGCATTTTAAACTGTTGATAACCTTTGTTGTTGTTTAGTTGTTAAGTCATGTCTGACTCTTCATGACCCCATGGACCAGAGCACGACAGGTCCTTCTGTCTTCCACTGCCTCCCAGAGTTGGGTCAAAGTCACGTTGGTAGCGTCAATGACACTGTCCAGCCATCTCATCCTCGGTCGTCCCCTTCTCCTCCTGCCTTCACACTTTCCCAACATCAGGGTCTTTCCCATGGAGTCTTCTCTCCTCATGAGATGGCCAAAGTATTGGAGCCTCGGCTTCAGGATCTGCCCTTCCAGTGAGCACTCAGGGTTGATTTCCTTCAGAATGGATAGGTTTGATCTCCTTGCAGTCCAAGGATTTCTTCCGGCAATCTTAATTCCGGCTTGGGATTCATCCAGTCTAGTCTTTCACATGATGTATTATACATATTTCTCAGGAGATAGATAAGGTGGTCAGGCACTCCCATTTCTTTGAGAACTTGCCATAGTTTGCTGTGGTCCACACAGTCAAAGGCTTTTGTGTAGTCAATGAAGCAGAAGTAGATGTTTTTCTGGAACTCTCTGGCTTTCTCCCTAATCCAGTGCATGTTAGCAATTTGCCCTCTAGTTCCTCTGCCCCTTCGAAATCCAGCCCCTTCGCCACGACAAGGCAGTAATCCGTGAAGGGGGTTGAAAACCTACTACGGGACAATTACGTTTTCTCTTTGTTGTTCTTGTTTTTATGGGCCTTCAAATCACCTCTAACTTATGAATGAGTGACCTCCAGAATATCCTATTATCAACAGGAATTTTCCAAGTTTTATGGCATTCTCTTATCAATCCTCATGGGGAGGGGGCCAAATTCTTTGTCTTTTGTACTTTTTTTAATTATAAACGTGCAACGTCCTAACTGGCCACCAGAGGCCATAAAATTGATAACACAGAACAATGTGAATTCCTTGTTCAGTTGGAGCAGCAGATAAAGCTAACGTGGCTGCTGAGAAGTCATGAGTTGCATTACAAGTTCCAAGGTCTGACCTTATGATATAGTAATTTAAAGAAGTGGAGAGAAAGAGTTCCTCATCTCCTCCCTTCTATGCCCTCCTCGAGTCTCTCCAGGGTTCTACAGTGGGGTCTTGACTTAAGAACGGCTCGAGTTAAGAACATTTTGACTTAAGAACCGCTCTCATAGGAAAATATTGACTTGGCTTAAGTACTTAGATTTGAGTTAAGAACTGGAAAAAAACCACGTGGGAGGCAGGGAAAGTGCAAAATGTGAACGTTCAGTTAACTGTTGGCCAGTGAAAAGGGTGCTTGTCTGCTTCCTCACTCCTCCCAGCGTTTAGAGAGTGGATTGGGAGACAGTCTTCGGACTGCCTGGTACTGTCCTGCCTGGACTGTATTTTCCCTGCCTTCCCTGAACCTTTCTTGACCTAAGAAAAAAAGAAACAAAATATTCCCCCTCTAGTGGTCGAAGGCAGAATTAGCAGCTTCCCATTAGTTTCTATGGACGGAAAAGAGCAGATACGGATCAAATGGTTCTCAATGCATTCCTATGGGAAATGCAGATTTGACTTGAGAACTTTTTGACTTGAGAACCGCCTTCCAATACGGATTAAGTTCTCAAGTCAAGACCCCACTGTATTCCAACAAAGTGGAATGACCTGGAGTAGCTGATGAGGGGAAAGGTAGATTTGCTCGAGATCATTAAAAGAAAAACATTCACATAAGTTTCCTGTCCTTTCATCCCTCAGTAGCTTTCAGCTGGAGCTCGCACCCCACATTATCCAATATGGCTTCCCAGTCCCCCCAAAGAGCATTGGAGGGCTAGTGGAGAGTCTTGGAGGTCTTCTAGTCCACCCCCCCCATGACCAAGGCAGGAGACCTCATAACATCCCGGACAGAGAGCTGTCCAATCTTTTCTTGAAAACCTCAATGTTTTCCTTCTGTTCGTTAAGTTCTGAATATCTGCAGCCTGATCCAGCAAATAATTTCTTATGTTTATCCTAAAACTACAAATAAAACCTACAGTTTCTCATTTTGCGTCCGTTGGTTGAAGGGGTAAGACAACTGGGTGTCTTATTCTGCTTGGAAGATTTTTTTTTAAAGAAAGCAAGCATCAGCTAGTTAGTGGCTGTGAGTTAAGAAATGCTCCCTGTGAAAGTGGCAGCTGCTATTCACATAAATCATTCTGTAACAATCCTTGCAGTGGGATTGTTGTTTCCAGCTTTCTGTGCAGCGCAGCTGCTTAGAACCAGCCATAATAGATTTGAGGGGGGAAGCCATTAGGAGGCTGGTCATTACCTGATGCTTAATGATCCACAGCCTGTACAAGTTAGCAAACAAATCGGAACATTTTGCTTCAGAGTAAGGGTGGAATTCTACAGATTGGCAGGTTAAGCCTGTTGTTCAGAGCACAGATAATTGGAATAGGCCTTTGCAATGCTTTTAATTTTTTTTAAAAAAAAAATTCTGTTATTAGGATGGATTTCCAGCTTCCGTTTATTTCCTCACTAGTGTTCTGAATCCCAAACTGGAATTAAGATTGCTGGGAGAAATATCAACAACCTCAGATAGGTAGATGATACCACTCTGATGGCACTTATGCTGTGAGGAGGAATTAAAGTGAGGAGGAATTAAAGAACCTCGTAATGAGGGTGAAAGAGGAGAGTGTCAAAAATGGTCTGAAGCTCAACATCAAAAAAACTAAGATCATGGCCATTGATCCCATTACCTCCTGGCAAATAGAAGGGGAAGATATGGAGGCAGTGACAGATTTTACTTTCTTGGGCTCCATGATCACTGCAGATGGTGACAGCAGCAATGAAATTAAAATACTCCTACTTCTTGGGAGGAAAGCAATGACAAACCTCAACAGCATCTTTAAAAGCAGAGACATCACCTTGCCGAAAAAGGTCCGCATAGTCAAAGCTATGATTTTTCCAGTAGCTATGTATGGAAGTGAGAGCTGGACCATAAAGAAAGCTGACCACCAAAGAATTGATGCTTTTGAATTGCGGTGCTGGAGGAGACTCTGGAGTGCAAGGAGATCAATCATATCCATTCTGAAGGAAACCAACCCTGAGTGCTCACTGGAAGGACAGATCCTGAAACTGAGGCTCCAAGACCTCATGAGAAGAGAAGACTCCCTGGAAAAGATGTTGGGAAAGTGTGAGGGCAGGAGAAAAGGACAACAGAGGACAAGATATTTAGACAGTGCCACCGAAGCAACCAACATGAATTTGACCCAACTCCGGGAGGCAGTGGAAGACAGGAGGGCCTGGTGTGCTCTCATCCATGAGGTCACAAAGAGTCGGACACAACTTAACAACTAAACAACAACAACAAAGTGTTCTGGTGTTGTCTGATATTCTTATTATGAGCTGCTTGGATAACTTTGTAAGTTAGGGGAAAAAAACAATAATCAAGACATAAATAATAAAGGGGATACAAAGACAAGAATAGCGAAGTTGCTTTTTGGGCTGTGGTCATAAGGACTCTCCATCCGCCCAGGAATTGTGGGAGTTGTTGTACAAAAGAGTAATTTGGCTATGGTCTGCTAGCTACTTAAGGGGGTTTATGTACAGTATATGCCAAGAACCCTACAAAGGAATTTAAAGCCAAATAAGGCCTCAATAGCTGTTGGGAAGCCAACAGTGTAAATGCTAAAGGAGATGTCAGTGCTTCTAGGTTTCACCCCAAGACATCACAGAACCCCCCACCCCACCCCGAGGTTTCTGTTTTGTTTTCATTGGTGACCATAAGCTTTGCAAAGTCATTTCTGTTCTCTCAAAAAGGATGCGGTTGGAATTTTCCTTTCTTTTCTTCTATTGCGGGACTCAAGAGCTTTCCTTTCCATTTTACTTCGAGATGTCAGACTTGTTCTGGGCCTGTATTCTGGGATTGCTAAGCAAAATACAAGAGGCTTCTCAAAGGGTTTTGAACAAATCTGGACGAGCTTTATGAAACTCATGCTCCTTATTGCTGTCCTCCAACTTTACCGCCACTCCTTAGAACAGGCAGCTCTACGTTTATGACTGGCTTGTCATCGCGTCTTCTGTCTCTCATCCCCTATAAGTCCCTTCCTTTAATTTCACTTGAGGCTGCCATTCATATACCACTTTATTATATTTTAAAGGCAGGCTGATGTTTTCTTAAAGCAAAAGGGTTTGTGTCTCTTAAGGGATTTTAAACCAGACTGCTTCTACAAAGAAGGGATCAGCGCATTGTCTCAGGCATCCTGATCCTGCTTGATTTACTTCTCTTAAGCTTTTCACAAGAGACCAATAAATAAATAAATAAATAAAAATGAAATCCAATCCCTGTGACATCTTCTACAAAGGATGAGCTTGCTGTGCTGGGATACCACAAGAAGATTTTTTGGGTTTTGTTGTTGTTGCAGAGGGCAGTTTCAGCATAAGTGAACATTGGATATCCTTACTGTCCCCACCCATGTATGATAAAAGTCAACCTTCTCACTCACCTTTTCAGAATTTTCTGCTAACAAAGAACAAGCCAAGGCAGGTAGAAACAATGAAAATCCTTCGTTAATTCAGCTGTATGTAAAACAGATCTGTGTGAAAGCAAAGAGAGGATTCAAGCCCCATATCTTCTGAGACTTATAGGTTGGTCAGTGTACGTCTCTCTCTGGAGAGCCTCCAGTGAAAAATATCTTTGTACATGGAAGAGAATTCCTTTGACTTTACATGAAATAATGAGAAGGTACAATCGGCTACAAGTTTCTGTGAGGAAGAACCGGGGATCCCAAGAAACTTATTTTGGTAAGACCTTTTAGAATCTCAGTAAGTTTAGGTAACTGAAGTTTTGCTTCTTTGTTTTATTTTTAAAGTACCTGATCGTTTCAAACATCTCTCTGCTTGCTTCTTTAATTCAAGGGGTTGAATTAGAAACCAGAGTTGATTTCCTTCCCTTATTTTCCTCGAACAGACACATATAATCAGCGAGTGGAAGATTATAGGTTTTTAGAAGCAGGACCAGGGACCTTAGTTGGGTGGCTGTTGTTTGAAAGGTGGGCTTGTGTTCGTTTCATGAAACTTAGTGATATATCAGAGCACCGGCCCAATACGTTCCCACCATGAGTGGCAAAACACCCCTTTCAAGTTGATTTGGGTCACACATGAACCAGTCACTAACAATGAGTTCTTGTAACCAGATAAAAAGTGGGGAAACGTTTCCATCCAAGCCAGAAGGTAGTGCTATGAGGATGAATGATTTTTGTTGCTTATTTGTTAAGTCATGTCCAACTCTTCGTGACCCCATGGACCAGAGCACGACAGGCCCTCCTGTCTTCTACTGCCTCCTGGAGTTGGGTCAAATTCATGTTGGTAGCTTCAGTGGCACTGTCCATCCATCTCGTCCTCTGTCATCCCCTTCTCCTCTTGCCTTCACACTTTCCCAACATCAGGGTCTTTTCCAAGGAGGCTTCTCCCTGGATGAGTGATGCAGTAGTATAAAAATAAAGAAAACGTCCCCATAAGGACCATGGACATGGCTTTTAGAGGAAAATCCTGTGTACCACATGGTATGGAATAGGTGGGAAAAAAGATATGAGGGGAGGACTGTTTGGAAGCCAATGATGGGGACTGCAAGACACAACAAGAAAGAGAGTATGATTCCCCTTATTGCCTTTGACAGTGGAGTTGCCTTCATAAGGACAATTCCCAGTGTCTTATTATTATGAGATGAGCCTTAATTTCACATTCTCCCCCTTCCCTAGCACTACTACTTGGACACCAGAAGCATCTGTTTCCCCTTTTGATTGATCTCCAGTTCATCATCGCTTCTGACCTGTAAACTGTGGTTTGTAGTTGCCTTATATTGGAAGAAAAAAAACAGCTAAGATTACACACCGTTGGTCTAGGTTTTAGACAATGCAATGTGTCACATTTTATATCAAACAGAAATGAGATCTATCAAACTCGTTAGATGGGAAGAGGAAAATGCATACTGCTGAGACTTGAAGAAGCTTGGAAAAGTTAGCATTTTAGCTATGCTGGATGTGAGATTCTAAGTGTTGGTAGTCTAAAAAGCTAACATTTGAAGCTCCTGGTGAGAGTGGACTGATTTCAGGGTTTTTTAAAAAATGTTATTTTTATTTTCTGGACTATAATCTCATAGTTTTCCATTCTGGGAGTTCCACCTACCTTATGGACACCTAAATGTGAGTCACCTGGGAGGACCACTTTGCAGTTTAGCTAGGCGTAGCTGTGCCCACACTTCCTGTTCAAACAGAAGTATTTCTTCTAAACAGGAAGCTAGGTGGAGCCTAGCTAAGCCTCAGAGTCTTCTATGTTAGGTTTTTCTTCCAGGTTCCTCTCATTTAGGTGCCTGTAAGGTAGATAGACTAATTTCATGGCCACTGGTCCCATCACCACCTGGCAAACAGAAGGGGAAGATATGGAGGCAGTGACAGATTTTACTTTCTTTGGCTCCACGATCACCGCAGGTGGTGACAGGAGCCACGAAATTAAAAGACGCATGCTTCTTGTGAGAAAAGCAATGACAAACCTAGGCAGCATCTTAAAAAGCAGAGACATCACCTTTCCGACAAAGGTCCGCACAGTCAAAGCTATGGTTTTTCCAGTAGCGATGTATGGAAGTGAGAGCTGGGCCATAAAGAAGGCTGACCGCCAAAGAATTGATGCTTTTGAATTGCGGTGCTGGATGAGACTCTTGAGGGTCTCCTGGACTGCGAGGAGAACAAACCTATCCGTTCTGAAGGAATTCAACCCCGAGTGCTCACTGGAAGGACAGATCTTGAAGCAGAGGCTCCAATGCTTTGGCCATCTCATGAGAAGACTCCCTGGAAAAGAACCTGATGTTGGGAAAGTGTGAAGGCAAGAGGAGAAAGGGGATGACAGAGGATGAGATGGTTGGACAGGGTCATAGAAGTGACCAACATGAATTTGACCCAACTCTGGGAGGCAGTGGAAGACAGAAGGACCTGTCGTGCTCTGGTCCAGAGGGTCACAAAGAGTCGGACATGACTTAACGACTAAACAACAAAAAAGGTAGATAGAATTTCCAGAATGGAGAACTGTGGGATCTGTACGGCAGAAAATCTGAAAATTCCATCCTTGCTAATTTCCAGAACTACAATCTAAGCTGGCATTATATCCACAATACTCCAGTCCTGAAACACCTGTTGATTTCCCTTTAGATATGAATACATTCCACACCAGTTCTGTAAGCAGATGTCTTTCAGTACAGTTCCTATGCCAAATGGCCCTCATGCCTTTCTGTCAGGATTTCCAGCAATCCACATAATGTAGAATTCCTGGCATACACCAAACTTCTGAGCCACTCCAGAATGCAAACAATTGGCAATAAAACAAAAGCTAGCTGCACCCACCACAACTGTGAATGCTTCTAAGCCTCTTCACTCTGACATATCTTTAACATAAATCCCCATTGCTGATAAGATTGTCTCGGAGCATAACTCGAAAGTATTGTGCAACTTTGAAATGCTCTTGCATGGGTGGGCAGAACACATATAGAATATGTTCTCATCACTACCACTTGCTTTCTGTCACCATTGTTTATTTCTTCTGCTGTGCTTCATCAAGTTCCCTCTGTGAGACTGTAGAGGCTGTTTGTCTTTCCCCAAAAGTCAAGGTCCATGTTCGTTTCCATAGCTACTCTAAGGTGGGAGGAAAATGAGTGATTCTAAGAGTTTTCTTCATAACAAGAACAATCTTGACAAAGGTCACCCTCCGTTCCACTATCTGGAGTTGTGGTAACAAGGTAGAAACAATCTGACAGGGTTTTTGAGTGGAACAGGCGGTTTTGCTGGCTAGCTTGGAAAGGTTTAAATGTGAAATCAGCCAGCCAATCTTAACTCCTCCTGTTTTTCCTCCTCTTCTCCTTCTATTCTTCTTCTTCCTCCTCCTCCTCAGGCCTGTCTCTCTCTCTCTGCCTCCATGTGCCAGCGCTGTGTTTAAAGAAAATAAATGTTTTATGTGGTTGGAATGTTAATGGACATTCCATTGCGCCCCAACAGCTAACCGCCTGCTCATAGCCAATAGCAATAGAGGTTTGCAAAACGGCAAACTTATCAGTTGCATGCCGTTCATTCAACCCCAACTTATGATCACCCTTTTCAAGGTTTTCTAGATGCACAATCTGAGCCCTCTTTTGTGTGTTAGTGGTCGGAGTGTCCAGACTCCAGAGGAGCTGTTTCTCTTTGGCTTTTGGCTGGGTTGGAATTTGATAGTATTGCACTTTCTGGCTGGAAAGAGGAAAGACAGTTGCCACCTTGTGCTGAAGTTTGTATTTTGAGCCTGTACATTGTTTTTGGTTTCTGTTGTCCATCGAACCCGGAGCGAAGGTTTTATCTTCTCTTTCGGGGGACTGTGTTGGATCCATGTTTGTTTGAAAAAAATTGGATAGAACAGCAAGGATAACAGTAATGAGTTGTTGCCCTCTCTTGAGCCTTGTCGTCATGCATGCACATCTGGCCAACCTGATCGTCAGCTATGCTGAGTGAGGAATGTTGGGGGGGTGTCCGTCCAAAATGAAAGCGTTGGTGCGCGGGGGGGGGGTCGTTCATTCTAAACTCTGCTCTGCTTGTGCAGCCACTAGATCAAGTGCACATGATGTACATTTCATGCCCTCCTCCCAAACAGACCCCGTCCGTAGCCTGTTTTATACAGTTGCAATAGAATGGGAGAGCTCAGAGGGATTTGTTGGAGGCTTATAAAAATATGCTCCCCTCTGATGCTTGGGGATTGGGTGGAAGTTGAGTTGATGAAAAGCTGTTAACACTTGGTGTCTGTCTCCCTCGCCAAAGCCCCAGGTTTCTGTGGAGTCAGCGTTTCATATAGCACTGTGTGCGACAAAGAGACAGACAGAGGGAGAAACAAAAGGAGTTCCTCTAAAATTGAGTTACCATCAGTGAGGTTCAAGGACAGGGGAGAGCTCTTTGCTGTACCCCCCCCCCCCCGATTTGTTCATTTATTTATTTATTTTTATTTTATTAGATTTCTACCCCGCTCATCTAGACCAAATGTCTACTCTGGGTGTATTTTAACCTTTTCCTGAACAGGTTTCTTGAAGGAACTCCCCTCCATACCTTTTCCAATCTGGTTCCTTCCAAATAGCTGGCTGGGTTTAGATCAGTTTAGATCTCTGGCTGCGGAGCCAGAGGTTGAGAGTTCGATTCCTCACTCTGCTTCCTGTGAGTAGAACTAGCCTAGGTGGCCTTGGGTGAGCTGCAGATTTCCTGGGCGCCACCAGAAGAAGGGCATAGGAAACCGTTTCGTTTAGTCGTTTAGTCGTGTCCGACTCTTCGTGACCCCATGGACCAGAGCACGCCAGGCCCTCCTGTCTTCCATTGCCTCCCAGAGTTGGGTCAAATTCATGTTGGTTGCTTTGCAGACACTGTCCAGCCATCTCATCCTCGGTCGTCCCCTTCTCATCTTGCCCTCACACTTTCCTAACATCAAGTTTTTTTCCAAGGAGTCTTTTCTTCTCATGAGATGGCCAAAGTACTGGAGCCTCAGCTTCTTTGGAGTATTCTCTTTCTAGAAAACTGTGAAAAGAGTTGCCATAAAGTCAGAATTGACTTGACAGCACACGATGATGATTATTTATCATTAGGAAGACTTGAGAGTAGAGTAATTGCTGCATCTCACAGTTTTTGTTTGTTTTTAAGGAAAAGGGGATGAAGGCTTCAGATGAACTAGTTTTTCCCTAACAGGAAGCTCAAATCAGGATAGGAAATTCTAACAATGTTCTCTTTTTTTTAACCTGCATCAACACTAAATAAGTGGGTCCTAAATCAAATGTGAAGGCAAGAGGAGAAGGGGACGACAGAGGACGAGATGGTTAGGCAGTGTCACCAAAGCTACCAACATGAATTTGGTACCAAACTCCGGGAGGCCGTGGAAGACAGGAGGGCCTGGCGTGCTCTGGTCCATGGGGTCACGAAGAGTCCCCTAATTAAATGTAGCCAGAACTCTCTCTAGAAGTAAAAAAAGGACTAAGCTGAGGCTATCATATTTCGGACATATAATGAGAAAACAAGACTCACAGTTTTCAGGGTTTTCTAGGTAGGAAACTCACAAGTGGTTTCCCATTCTGTTCATCTGATGGCACCCTGGGACTGTGCAGCTTGCCCAAGGCCATGCAGGCTGGCTCTTCTAGGATGCACAGTGCGGAATCAACTTCCAATCTCTGTCTTCACAGCCTGATAAATAAACCACAAAGCTAGTCTATATCTCCTAGTCTCCCCATAGAGTTCAGTCTAAATGTATAGCTTCCTGTAAGTATATATAGGCGCCAAACTGAGTCAGACCAAATCCTATCACCCCATGTGAGCCTTAGTGTCTTTTCGGATCTTCTGGGGAAGCCCTGCTCTTGGTTCCACCACATGCTCATTTGGTAATGGTACGAGAGAGAGAGAGCCTTCTCGGTGTTGACTCCCAGACTTTGGAATGCAATGCCCCGAGAGGCCAGGTTGGCCAACTCTCTCTTGTCCTTCCATTGTCGGGGGGAAATACAGTAACCCTTCTTTTTCAGTCAGGCTTTTAAGCAATAAATGTCCCAGGAATGCTATATTCCTGGGACATTTATTGCTTTAAAGCCGGCCTGAAAAAGGAAGTTTTATATATATAGCAATTTTCAGATGCTTTTTAAATTCTTTTAATCCGACTTGTAATCTCGATGTACGTTTAATCGGTTTTAATATGGTAGTTCTATGGAATTTTAAAACTCTTGATTGTTTTATAGTTGGTTGTGATGTTACAGTTCCCTTGGGTTCCCTATAGGGGGAATGTGGCATAAAAATAAATAAATAAACAAATAATCAATCTATCAATCTTCCCGCAGTAGCCTTTGGGAACCTGAGCAGCAGGATATGAGTGAAGTACTGTAATGGCTTCCTTCTTGTGTTTCCAGGCAAATAGCACCAGAAGAAATTTGCAGTCACTAGCCTTCATAGTGGAACTTTATAGGCTGGTTAATGCATTCTCTAATTCTCTGTGTATGTATGGAGGTCTCACTACATTTTGGGGTACGAAATCCCTCACTTTAATTACGTCCTCTATCAAGAACTGCTTCCTTTGTTCTAAACCCCTCACCTTTCAGCTTGGATTATGTTTAGGTTGTAGTTTAAGGGGGGAAAAATTAAAAGTAAATTTTTCTAAGCATCTGTTCATTCTTTCTTTTTTCCTCCCCATCCCTCCGACCCACCATTAAAAAAAAAATATGTTTCTATTTCATTATAGAACAGGAGGCACACATGAAGGGGGACATAGCAAAAAACCTAATTGCCCCTTTGCCACTAATGAAAAAGTCACAGGCCAGAATTCGGCAGGAATTGGGGCAGAGCCGGTCCCTCTCTTGTTAACAGAATATTGTGTGAGTGATCCTATGGAATCCATTTGGGAACGGTGAAAAATATAAGGAGAATACCCTTGTGTTTGCCTATTGTTCAAAGTTACATTTCACAGAATTCATTCTCTTGCACAAACTTTTTTAAAGCCACGCTGTCATTGTATTGTAAGTGGGAGGAAGTGTTTCAATACTTTAAATTTGCAGCTGCCTTTTTCTTTCCTTATCCTCCTTTTCTTTTTTTGATAAGAACCAGGTGCTTGAGAATACCTGGTGGCCGAACACATAACTGTCAGTAACTATTCTTCTGAGCTCGCCTTTCTATTTCCCAGCATTACCAATTCCAGTGTGGAGGGAGGGAGAGGGAGAGGGAGAGAGAGAGAAGATAATCTTAAACTATCCTCCAAGACATCTGTCATTTTTATTTCTCCTTCCAATTTCTGTATTGAATTATCTCCCTGCCTGCAATGAATTACTGTCCCCCTCTATCATACAAGTGCTGTATTTCTCACCCATGAACAAACTCTAGAACTGTTTCATGTCTATGCTAAACAATGAGATGAACAATGAGAGTAGGACGTACTCGATATCAGTTTTAAAGCGTTCCTAAATCATCTTCTCTGTGTATGCGGATGTTTGAATGTCTAGTGGGCTTAGGTTTTAAATTTAAAACAAAGCAACAAATTTTTTTCCTTTGTTGCTTGCTTGCTTGCTTGCTTGCTTCCTTCCTTCCTCCATTTCTTTATTTATTGTCCTTGACAGAGGGAAAAAATAGAGTATCTTGTCTTGCGCCTGTATTATGAGAAATTTCAGTTCTTACAGGTTTGATAGCAATTGTCCATGCGGCCCTACTGTTAGGCAGGGTGAGGCAAATACCTCAGACAGCAAAGTTGAGCTCCATGAAAGACAGAAAAATGGTAATTGTTTAATCTCTTTTCCTTGGTCTTTTGCTGCCCTGTAGCAGGAACAGGACTTTTGAGATTTTATGCCTCATGTACCCAAATAGCATGGTCATTTTTTGGACTAAATCTCTTGGCCTGCTCTAGCTGCTCGCCTCAGGCAGCAAAATATTATGGGTCAGCACTGGTAGTGTCTAGCTACTACCAATAGACAGCACCTTGACACTGCAGTGGGTTTTCCCTCTCTGGTTAAAGAAGAGCAAGGAAATAATTGCATAAAAGAGAGTGTGAAAGAGTTAGACGAGAGAAAAATGTAGAGAAGGTTCTTCGTCCAAAATAGCCACACAAGTTTTTGTTAGGTTCCCCTGTGGATGCAAATTAATGCTGTGTCGTTATCGCGCAGGAGAGTAAGGAACGGCTAAATTATTCTCCGTCCCCCATGAGGTGATGAGATACTTTCATGGCGCTTTTCACAAGAGAACAAAACAGGCGTGACTATTTGCATTTGTTAAGTGTTTCCTGCGTAGCTTTTTTTTTTCCATCTTAAAATTTTGTCAAGACGCAGAACAACGTTGCAAACTTATAACAAAGAAACGAAAGGAAAGTTTCAACCAATATGCAGCCAAGATAATTCTTGCGTTTATCAGTTAAATATTTTGGCCAGGATCCAATTAGTGAACAAACCGTACGTGAACGGGTAGCGACACTGGTTTTTTTCATTCCTGCAGGTTCCTCATTAGGTGATCAGTCGTGTGACCCATGACATACCTGATTTCACAACTGCTGTGAATCAGGCATGCGAAGGAGAGCCTGCAGGAGGGAAGGAAAATTCATTCAATGGCCCTTAAATGATTGCATGAAAGAATAGGATTCTGGTTACTGAATATAAAATACCAGTTCATTGAATTAGGTACAACCGTGGTGCTAAAGGTGAACCCTGCAATAGAAACCCTGACATTGTTCAAGAACATCAGATTTTTGTTAGCGCGTCGTTGGTCATTAGAAATACTAAAAAAAAAAATACCCATCATACAATGATGGATTTTGCCAGGAAAGTCACTCCTGAATCTTTCCTGATTTACATCTACGACACGCCTGGCAAAATCCATTTCACCACGAGCTTTTGGATTTTTAAGTTCCTCACACAAGCCTAAAAAAATGGTCTTGATCCACAAAAGCTCGTGTATTGTATGATTTTTTTTCCCAATGGTCTGTAAAGGTATTGCTTATTCTTACATTTGTATTTTACAGAGCACGATACCATAGTCCAGTGATGGTGAACCTTTTTCAGCCTGCGTGCCCAAAATGCAACACAAAATCAACTTATTTATTTCAAAGTGCCAATACTGCAATTAAAACCCAAATGCTGAGACTTTAGTTTAGGAAAAAAAAACACTGCTCCTGCACTGCAAGGGTTAGATGCTTGTATTTCTTTCTCCTATGGGCAGTATTAACAAACACTTACTGGCCCTCCAATCCCCCAGTTGGGCTAGACTGGTAATGGTCGCCATGGCCCCCCTCCGCTGGACCACTGCACCAGCAGAGGGGAGTGCCAAAATCTGGGATCAGAGGACGGGTAGGTATTTCTCTATGGCGACTTATGGCTCGGGTGCCCAAATAGAGGGCTCTGTGTGCCAGCTGTGGCACGCATGCCATAGGTTCGCCATCCCTGCCATAGTCTCTCGAGACTAAAGGATGCCTAATCTAAATTTTGTATTGACCATGTGGCTCCCTTTTATTTTGTTGGTAATGAGGTATCTCTCATTCTTCTAAAGTTCTGGGTGATTTTCTCCATCTTTTTCCAACTTTTTTTTCCAGAGGAGAAGAGAGGTATCTTATCACCGAGTTAGCAGATTACTTAAGTTACAACCCAGTCTTGTGCAGGTTTACTGCAAAGGAGGTTGAACTGAGCTCATTGGGAACTCCGTCCCAAAGATATGTCAGTACTGTTGGTAGCCTTAGGTTGCACTGGATGGTGGCATTTCTTCTGGATGGATATTGAAGTTAGTGGAGGAGTCAGGGATATTAGTTATTACATTTCCATTTGTCGACTCTTCACCATGCGGCAGGGAATGGCTCCTGGCTTGCCTTCCTTCCTCCCAGCTCTGGTTCTGCCACCACATCAAAAGCATCCTGAATCCATGCTAAATTGCTGCCCATTATATGGCTTTTAGAAAGGAACCATGCCGATTTGTGAAAGGAGCCATTTAAAAGGAGATTTAAAATATATGCAGACTCCATAATGGATTCAAAAAGCTACTTTTGTTTTTATTTCCCAACAAGCAGCGAATGGCTTTGAGTCTTAAAAGGTGGCAAGAATCGTTTGAAATACTCAACATGGCAAGACAGATACAATATTCTGAGAGTGGTGGAGTAGTTTTATAGTGTCTCTATTAAAAAAAAAAACCCCGTAAAGTTTGTCTTCTGGGGAGAACCCTGCAGATGGAACAGGGGATCAGATTCTGTGGTTTTTTCAGAATAGTTTAAATGGGGATAAGCCAACTTTGGAGACCATATGTTGGCTTGCAGCTATGACCTCACAAACACACACACCATAATAGTCCTGAAATAAGCATGAAGACATACGTACTGTATACACATAAGCTTCATAATGAAGATAGTTGGAAATAAACTACCAAATAAAAATAGTTATAAATATAGTTCTCAGTGCAAATAAACATCCTGGCCTCCCAGGACTAGAGTAAAGGCATTTAGGAGGCTGGTATGTCTGTGTGCAAATACATTTTAAAGCCAAGCTCATGCTGCAGGCCAAGTACATGTCATTAATTAATCTGTCTTCACCCTCACTGTCTGTGTAACGCAGGACGAATTTTGTAGAAGAAAACAGACCGAAATCCAGAATCAGGGATAGAACCCAGGATGCAGTACAGACGGCAATAAATCTTTCCAGTGTTCCCTGGGACGTGGGTCAAATAAATGGATTGTTGTGCTCCCATTCTCAAAGACAAGCCTGTGAGATCAAGTCGGAGATTTGGGCTTGCCAGGAGATTAATGTTTTCCGATTGTTTTGGCTGATTGTGGAAAGAACTGAATTATTCAGCACTTCTAGCTTCATTACTACAGTTCATTAGGAACGTTTTCCTCTTCTTCTACTTGTGACTCAGCAATTATTCACATGCAAGGGATGTTAAGAAGTTCACATATCTGTACATATGTAAGGGTGTGTGTGTGTGTGTGTGTGTGTGTACATGTGCTTATTCAAATATTGTGATTAAAATAGATCAGTTCAGTTACTGAAACAGCGACATATATGTTGGCTCGTGCATGTCATAAAAATGGCTGATGGTCAGATTCGAAAAGATCTCCTGTATGGAGAATTAGTGCAGGGAAATCGCCCCAGAGGGAGACCACAGCTGCGATCCAAGGAGATCTGCAAGCGGGATCTGAAGGCCTTAGGAATAGACCTCAACAGATGGGAAACCTTGACCTCTGAGCGTTCAGCCTGGAGGCAGGCGGTGCATCATGGCCTCTCCCAATTTGAAGAGACCCTTGTCCAGCAGGCCGAGGACAAGAGGCAGTCCTGAAACCAGCAAAATCAGGGAGCTGGACAGGGGACAGATTGTAATTGTCTTTAGTGTGGAAGGGATTGTCACTCTCGAATTGGCCTTCTCAGCCACACTAGATGTTGTTCCAAGAGCACATTATTCAGAGCCGCTACCATAGTCTCTCGAGACTGAAGGATGCCTACAGAGTAAGGAGGGAACATTGATTTATGTCAGTCATTCCCTCCAGATATGTTTGACCCTAATCCCATTCCTTTTAGCCATAGAAGACCAACACAGTAGAAGGGGATAGTTACTCTTGGTTCTGTGTGAATGTTGGGTGAATGCTGGGTGTATTCTTTCCCCTGGTTTTCTTTTTTTTTTCCTTTTTTTTTTTTTTTTTTTTTTTTTTTTGCAGGAATTCTTCCTACCGTTTCTGATTCCTGTAACATTTTCTTTCACTCATTTTGCTCACCCTACAGCCGGCCTGTTCCCCTTAGTGGCATCACTACCTGGTAACTGCAGCTGTTGCTGAAGGGATTCTAATGGTAGAGTAAGGTCTGCAATCCATAACACCCGAAATGAAATATTGCAGTTGTTTGGAGGTCTCTGCTGAAACTCAATTGAAACAGAATCCAAAAGCAAAATTTGAAACAGGAATACAACCCCAAAAGTCAGAAATGTTTTTTTTTAATTCTTTCTCCTACAGATGTCTCAGAATGACTTATTGAGACTGTAAGTGCCAGTTAATGAGAAAGGGGTGGACTCTGAGGAACTTCTCGCTATTCTCCTCTGTGAATCTCTATATTTCTACTGCGTAACAAAAAAGGAATTTTACCAGAAATTCAAAACTCTGCAACACCTTTTCCGTAATACTCACTTTTCCTAATATTATGTTTTTCTACGCATTCTCCCTATTGACTAAAGTGTGCACATATTTTTTCAATGGAATAATTTTAGCTGCTCCCATTTTTACATGTGCACGTTATTATGTGTGCACATTTTTTCCTCCGGAATGTATTGCAGCATTACAAACGTGAGACTCTCTGAGACCCATGCACCTTGTCTGAGTTTTGAGACGGACGACGTCTGAGAGACTCTCGAAACCTCCAAGATTCTGTTCCGCCCTATCACCAAGACTCTTTACTTCACCGTGAGTCAAATTTTATGCCTGATGGCAGATCCTAGATTTATGTGGCAAAGCCAGAGTCAAATGGCGTGCACATGAATTTGGACTTCATGGCCCGGAACGAAATGCAGGATTGCTGCTTACATGGACTGCAAGAAACTCTGGCATTCCTAGCATTTCAACTGAAAGCCGTTCTTTCCGTTCGGTGGGAAGAAGCCGAAGTGGAGTAGGATGAATCAAGGTTGGATGATATGTTCCAGGTTGTCTAGGGGCCTAACTCCCAACTGGTTAACAATAATTCAATTATGATTTTTATCCTCAGATCAAGCTGCTGGAAAAAGCTGCAGGGGGATGAAATGTGGATTTTTGTGTAGAAGGATTGATTTTACTCAACCCAGGATATTGCCTGTATTATAACTGGCATAATGAAGGGGGAGGATCTCAGGTTTTGGCACTAAATCTGGCCCTCTGGTCCACAGAGACATACCGACTTGCTCATTATATCATTTGTCTCTGTGCGCGAATTCCTAGCATTCGCATTAAAACATTCTGAAAGTTTTCACTGACGTTCCCAGAGCTCAGTTAGTAGTTCTTTGTGTTGTTATATGCTATGTTATATGCTATCAAGCCATTTCTAGTCTATGAAAACCATAATTAGCGTGTTCTGCCCTGGCTAAGGTCCTGCAGGGCTCTTAATGACAGCGGTGGCTTCCTCTATTGAGTCAATTCATCTTATTTATTTATTTATTTATTTATTTGATTTTTACCCCGCCCCTCTAGACCATGTCTACTCGGGGCGGCTTACAAAATAAAACAAAACAGTATAAAAATATATAAAATCATAAAAATTACAACTACAGTTTCAATTTAAAACAATTAATTTAAAGAGAGGATTACCAAGATGGAATAGCAAAGAAAAAGAAAAAGAGAAATACTTAATTGACTGGAGGGAAGGCCTGCTTGAATAACCAAGTTTTTAACTGGCTTTTAAAAACACCCAGCGAGGGTGCCAGCCGAATTTCTGTTGGAAGGGCGTTCCACAGCCCTTCCAACATCTTATATTCAGACTTCCTCCTTTCCTGCTGTCTTCAGCTTTCCCCAGCATTAATGTCTTTTCCCATGAGTCTTGTCTTCTCATGATGTGCCCAAAGTATCACAAGCTGAGTTTAACCATTTTTGCTTCTAGCCAGAGAGTTCAGGCATGATTTGATGTGTTGTTGTTTAGTCGTTAAGTCTTGTCCGACTCTTTGTGACCCCATGGACCAGAGCATGCCAGGCCCTCCTGTCTTCCACGGCCTTCTGGAGTTGGGTCAAATTCATGTTGGTCGCTTTGATGACAACTGTCCAACCATCTCGTCCTCTGTCACCCCCTTCTCCTCTTGCCTTCACACTTTCCCAACATCAGGGTCTTTTCCAGGGAATCTTCTCTGGTGTGTAGGATCCACTTATTTGTCTTTCTGATGGACATGGTATCTTTATAGCTCTCTTCTAATACAACACTTTGAATGAAACCATTCCCCGCCCCATAGGAATGGGACGTGGTGGCACTGCAGGTTAAACCGCAGAGGCCTCTGTACTGCAATGTCAGAAGACCAGCCGTTGTAAGATCGAATCCAGGAGACATAGAGAGCTCTCGTCACTTGTCCCAGCTCCCACCAACCTAGTGGTTCGAAAGCATGTAAAAATGCAAGTAGATAAATAGGTACCACCTCGGTGGGAAGGTAAACGGCATTCCGTGTCTAGTTGTGCTGGCCACGTGACCACGGAGGATTGTCTGTGGACAAACGCTGGCTCTATGGGTTGGAAACGGAGATGAGCACCGCCGCCTAGAGTTGGACACGACTGGACAAATTGTCAAGGGGAACCTTTACCTTTTTTTACCTATTTTCCCCGCTACCAGCTTTCTTCACTGCCCTGCTTTCACATCTTCACAAAACAGACACAAACACACAGAATGACACAAGCGGCTCCAGTTACTAGACCTCAGTGTTCACACAGCTCTCTATGCAACTACCTGAATGCTATTATGTACTGGGGAAGCTCTGTTTTGTCTCCCACTGGTGGGAAAAGCACACTTCTAACTGCAAAATATTATGCTGAGCAATTGTTTTCCAGCTATTGTTTTAAACTGTTTTATAGCTGCATTGTGTGATTTTAATATTTTTTTTAAAAAAGTTTTAAATTGCTTTGTGGCATATTATTGTCTGTCTTCTGCCCTGAGGTCCCTGGATACACATATTTTAATTAACTGATCAAACAGACACAGCATACCATGTTTTCCCGAAAATAAGACTTATCCTGAAAATTAGCCCTAGTATGATTTTTCAGGATGCTCGTAATATAAGCCCTATCCCAAAATTAAGCCCCAGTGAAGTGAAATCCCACCTTCCAGCACTGTGCAGCAACCAGAAGAAGATGATATGACTGTAAAATAAAACATCCCCTGTAAATAAGCCCTAATGCGTTTTTTGTTTGTTGTTTTGAGCAAAAATTAATATAAGACCCTATCTTTTTTTCGGGGAAACACAGTAGATCTCATAAGCCTGATATCTTCAGCTCATCATCTTACCATTCACTACCAATGCTCTGGTAAAGCCTTAGCTTTCAAGCAGGGTTTGGGGGCTGTAATGGTGAGCTCAATGGGACTGTTGCTTGGATGGGGGGGGCACCATAGATGGTCTCCACATTTTTGTAATCTTCCTGGCCTGGGAAGTCAGGCGATGCTGAGTAGCTAAAAAGGTTGAGATCGAGTGTCTAATCAAGGTGGGTTTAATTTAAATGAAATGTATGATTTAATCACAATTTAAATTTAAGCAATGGACTTTTTTGAGCATTTAAATTTTAAAAAAAACCAATGTTTCAATTTAAATTGTGATTTAAAATCAATTTGATATTTTTTTAAAAAAAATCATTGATTTTGATCCACCCTGGTTGTAACGATGCTTCCTGGTCCGCATCAGTCTGCTGCTGAATCAGTCCACCCACCACCTTCTTCCATGGTACTGTCAGATCACTAGCCTTCCGTCTCTACAACATCCTCTTCATGGCCAGGCCTTCGGGTCTGAGCAGAAGCCACATTGGCCGGGGCGTCCTACTCATTATCATCCAAACAAGGAGTATTTCCAACCTCTGGCTTGAGTGCTTTCCATCACACCAGGAAAAAAAAGGCATTCTTGATAATAAGCTTTCATGTCAAGTGTTCTTAAAAATAAACAGCTACCCCGCCCCACATCACCTGGGAGAAGAGGACAGGGAGAGACACTCTTCTGCAAAAGGCCATTATGAATCAGAATCTATTATTCAAAGTCTATAAAACTCTGTGATGCATAAAGAAGGCTAAGTAATCACTACAGTACTGATATCAATGTTTTATGCGTGCTTTCCTAGCCTGTCCTTCCAGGCATGGGGACTGGCGGAACGTGATGAATTGCGTTTATGCTGTTTGGCTCCGGCCAGATGTGTATGTGTGTGTGAATTCCTCGAGTGCTCACCACAGCTTTTCCACAGAATATCGTCTGTCCTGTTGTGATTAAGAATATTCTGTCCTATTGTGATTAAGAGCCAACTTTCACTATTTAGATATATTACTTATAACTATAGCATCAGAGACAGTGAGAAGAGAAGTACAGTGGTGCCTCACACAACAGGCGCCTCGTAGAGCAATGAATTCGCTCTACGAGGCTGGTTTTGCGATTGCAGATGTGATCACAAAACGGTGCCTGCACAGGGCGAAAATGGCCGCCGGAAGCCCCAAAATGGCCGCGCGCAGCGTTTTCACGCCCTCGTTAAGCGAGGGGAGGGCGCGAAAATGGCTGCCGGCCATAGAGGAACATCGCTGAACGGTGAGTAAAGGAGCCTTTTGGAATGCATTAAACGAAGTTTAATGCGTTCCAATGGGCTTTTCTGCCCCGTTCAGCAATGTTTTCACACAGCGAGGGTTAATCCGGAATGGATTAACCTCGCTGTGCGAGGCACCACTGTAGATGCTATTTGTTCACAGAAATTGTGTATCTAAAGGTACCATCTGAAAATCTGAGAACAACAGATCTTCTCTCTAGAAACAAGTTGACCCAAACTAAGGTATGAGGATTGACTTTCCGGCTTCCTTCCTAGTGAAACTTTATTGGGCCTCTTCTGTCGTGTGACATTTCTGCTCAAATATTAGCTGCCTTGATGGTGTCTAGGTATATAGTGTCCATTCCAGCTCTAATCTTATTTCCTGCTTTGCTGCAGGCAACCTAATGTCTTGAGCGTTTCTTCTGAGACATGGCACAAAGGTAAATCTCCACAAACTTGTGCAACCCGGCCCTCATTTTCTTGAATCTGGACCTCCACACCCCCATCCTGAGAAGATCTCTGTGCCTCCTAACTTCAACATTTCAGGAACTAGATTTGGGAGGAAAGAGAAAGTGGTCGGTGGCCAACTGCCAATGTCTACACAAACTGGACGTCTTGGCCAAGATAATTTAACAAGTCCGTCAGCACTGCAGTCAATTCAGTCTCCCTTGGTACCGTTTGATCCCTTTACTCCGTGTTTATTTTGGACTTAGAAAGCAAACTCTAACATTGCCTATTCTGAACAATTAAGCAAAATGAAAATATTCCTTGGCTTGAACATATTTTTCATGACTGGCTATTGGACAGTTTTCATAAGAAAATGGTAATAGCGGTCATTACTTGTGTTGTTGGGGCGTTGTTTTCTTATGTGTAGTTAGGTAAAGTTAAAGGTTCCCCTTGACATTTAGTCCAGTTGTGTTCGACTCTAGGGTGCAGTGCTCATCCCCGTTTCTAAGCCGTAGAGCCAGCGTTTGTCCGTAGACAGTTTCTGTGGTCACGTGGCCAGCGCGACTAGACATGGAATGCTATGACCTTCCCACTGAAGTGGTACCTATTTATCTACAGTACTTGCATTTTTACATGCTTTCCAACTCCTAGGTTGGCAGGAGCCGGGACAAGCGAAGGGCGCTCCCTCTGTTGCATGGATTCGATCTTACGACAGCTGGTCTTCCAACCTTGCAGTACAGAGGCTTCTGTGGTTTAACCCTCAGCGCCACCACGTCCCTGCTATGTGTAGTTAGCTACGTATTATGGAACGTAACCTGTTAAAATGCTCTTAGGAAAGTATTTTAAGAAAGAGTGTGTGTTTCTCTTTGCAATGCATGTGTTCAAAATAAATAGTGAACAGGAGACAAGTGTGAAACCCCCAAGTTCAATCCACGGTATCTGCAGGTAAAAAAGAATCTTAGATGATGACAGTGGGAAGACAACCCCCTCGGACATTGGAAAGTCAGAGCTGATCAGAGAAGACAGGCCTGGGTAATGTTCCTATTCAATATAAGGTGGCTTCACAGATGTGGCATTTAGTCAGCATGGGGCTTTTCCACTGGGCACTCGTGCTGTGCCAACACTATGATGTGTAAGAACGATATTTCTTCACACAGCATGGACATAAACGGTGTGATTTGCTTCCACAGAACATGGCGAGGGCTATCAACTTGAATAGGTTCAGTACAAAAAAAAAATGAGAGGAGGAATTAGACGGATCCACAGAGCACAAAACCGTGATCAGTATTCAGAGCCTTGTAATCTATGAAACTGCTTTGTTTTAACCATGGGATATTTCCATTTTGCATTAAGTACCTAGAATCAGAGATCAGAGGCAATATATAGGGGAAGACAAGTTATTGGTCATAGGCTCGCCAGACCCATATGGTTGGGCACATGATGACAGATCAGGTACATCTTTAATCTCATCCATGATAACTCTTTTAATTCTATACACTTCTTTCCTTCCAAAAATGTGCAAGACATTTGGATTTTCAATTTTTCACTCCTCACATACACAAAACTACACAGTGACCTATCAATGCGGATAGAAAAGCTCAAGATCAGGAAAACAAGGAGCAGGCAGAGATGCGGAGAGAGTCACTAGGATGAACAGGATCTATATATCATATACAGTGGGGTCCCGACTTACAAACTTAATCCGTATTGGAAGGCAGTTCTCAGGTCGAAAAGTTCTTAAGTCGAATCTGCATTTCCCATAGGAATGCATTGAAAACTATTTAATCCGTATCTGCTCTTTTCGTCCATAGAAACTAATGGGAAGCTGCTATTCCGCCTTCTGCCACTAGAGGGGGATATTTTTTCTTTTTTCCTTTTAACCTAAGATGACTTAGTTTTAAAAAAAAGAAAAAAGTTCGTAACTCGAATCTAAGTTCGTAAGTCGAGTCCATATATTCCTATGAGAGCGGTTCGTAAGTCGAAACGTTCGTATGTCGAGCCGTTTGTAAGTCGAGACCCCACTGTAAACCCAAACATGCTTATGTTGTCTGATTTCAGAAACTAAGCAGGAAGACCAAGAGGGAACACCAGGGATCTCTAGCTAAAACTAGGAAAGAATCTTACCCAGAATTCTGCAGAATCTCTGCTACTCAGAGTTGCCTTTCCTGTGTCGATGGGACAGTGGACAGATTCAGTAGAAGAAATTTTCCTGTCAACCTATGTAATTTCAAATAAATCAATGAAAAGTTCTAGTAGTAGACAAGGGTTTTTCCCTTTCTATTATTTCCCTCTATTTCTTTGCACTGTTCATTTAAGAAGGCCCTCTTTTCTCACCTTGCTATTCTTTGGAAGTCTGCATTCAATTTTCTGTAACTTTCCCTATCTCCCTTGCATTTTGTTTCCCTTCTCTTTTCTGCTATTTGTATGGCCTCGTTGGACAGCCACTTTGCTTTCTTGCATTTCCTTTTCTTTGGGATGGTTTTTATTGCTGTCTCCTGTACAGTGTTACAAGCCTCCATCCATAGTTCTTCAGGTACTCTGTCCACCGAATCTAGTTCGTTAAATCTGTTCTTCAACTCCACATTGTATTCATAAGGGATTTGGTTTAGATTATACCTGACTAGCCCAGTGGTTTTTCCTACTTTCTTCAGTTTAAGATTGAGTTTTGCTATAAGAAGCTGATGATCAGAGCCACAATCAGCTCCAGGTCTTGTTTTTGCTGACTGTACAGAGCTTCTCCATCTTTGGCTGCAGAGAATATAATCAATCCGATTTCAATATTGCCCATCTGGTGATTTCCATGTGTAGAGTCGCCTCTTGTGTTGTTGGAAAAGAGTGTTTGTGATGACCAGCTTGTTCTCTTGCCAAAACTCTATTAGCCTTTGCCCTGCTTCATTTTGAACTCCAAGGCCAAACTTACCTGTTTTTCCTTTTATCTCTTGACTCCCTACTTTAACATTCCAGTCTCCTATAATGAGAAGAACATCTTTCTTTGGTGTCAGTTCTAGGAGGTGTTGTAAGTCTTCAGTCCCTCCAGCATCGGTTGGTGGTGCATAAATGTGGATTACTGTGATGTTGAAAGGTCTGCCTTGGATTCGTATTGATATCGTTCTATCATATCAGCAATCCATGAAGGGAGAAACAATTAATTACAAGGAATATATTTACTTGTAATATATTACTTGTCATTCATTAATTTTGGGGTAACAGTGTAATTAGTGCTTGCAACATTACTCCTTAGGTGTAACAACTAAAAGTAGAGTTACTTAGATTCAGTGAATAACACCTAGTTATTTTCAACAGTTATTTTCCTCTGGCAGCCCTTGGCATTTTAGACATATTTTGACATGAATATCTTCAGGTTTTCTGCCATTTTCTTACCCATCTTAATTGGATCATTCCTCTTTTTTAACTTTGGCATTTTTCTAAATATTTCATTTCTAAATATGAATTTGACCAAACTCTGGGAGGCAATGGAAGACAGGAGGGCATGCCATGCTTTGGTCCATGGGGTCATGAAGAATCAATCAGACATGACTTAAGAACAAAAAAATTCAAAAGTACAATATCAGAATTGGACACTAGACGGAATCAGAGGACATTTCTTGGTATTTTTCTTGGTCTGTTGATAATAATAAGGTAACAAGTCAATAATAGGTAACACACGGAATTACATGCATGAGCAAAACATTGATAATGATCAAAACAACCTGGTTGCTGGAGTAACACAGAAAATCCAAGATCCCATTGCTTGGCATATTAAATTGCACATGAAGAGGTCCACTGAATCAATGGGGATTTAGTGAGTCAACTCCTCTGGAGGTTCTGTTGATTCAAATGGGCCTACTCACAGCTTACTCTCACGAGTCATAGTTAGAGTAGACCCATTTGAATCAATGGAACTTGTTGAAAAGTTGACTCACCAAATCACCATTGATTCAGTGGGCCTACTCTGGTGCTATATACCATGCCATTGTTCTTTTTAAAACGTAATGTTCAGAACTGTGGTCCTTTTTCTTGATGATTATAGGTGATACAAACAGAAGGCCAGAGTTCCTGCTGTGATAGGGATAACAAGTAGCTGGAGTGAGAGGAATTGAAAAGCATCCTTGTCAGGGGAAGTGAAGGATTCAAGGTTTTCCTCCAGATTTTCCTTATCTGTCTCCTGGCCGTGGGGGACCTGGTAAAGGTAATGGTAAAGATTCCCCTTGACAATTTGTCCACTCGTGTCATACTCTAGGGGGCGGTGCCCATCTCAGTTTCCAACCCATAAAGCTAGCGTTCATCCAAAGACAATTTTCCGTGGTCACATGGCCAGCACGACTAGACATGGAACGCCGTTACCTTCCCACCATGGTGGCACCTATTTATCGGCTCGCATTTTGCATGCTTTCGAACCGCTAGGTTGGCAGGAGCTGGGACAAGCAACGGGAGCTCACTCGGCTGCGTGGATTTGATCTTACGATTTCAGGTCTTCTGACCTTGCAGCACAGAGGCTTCTGCGGTTTAACCCGCAGCGCCACCACGTCCCTGGTAAAGCCAACCCTTTACCCAGAGGTAAAGTCTGGGGACAAGACATTCCTCTAAAAGCAGAATACAGTGGTGCCCCGCATAGCGAGGTTAATCCGTTCCGGATTAACCTTCGCTATGGGAAAACATCGTAAAACGGATCCAAAAAACCCATTGGAACTCATTAAACAAAGTTTAATGCGTTCCAAATGGGCCCAAAACTCACCGTTTTCCCTTGTTCCGGCAGCCATCTTGGGTGTACCGGCGGCCATTTTGAGCGTCCCGGTGGCCATTTTGGGTGTACCAGCACCCATTTTTTGTGTTCCGGTGGCCATTTTGGGTGTACCGGCAGCCATTTTTTGTGTTCTGGCGGCCATCTTGGTTGTACCAGTGGCCATTTTGAGAGTCCCGGCGGCCATCTTGGGTGTACCGGCACCCATTTTTTGTGTTCCAGTGGCCATTTTGGAACCGCTGAACAGCTGTTCCCCCATCGTAATGCGAGCATGCCCTCGCACTAGCGATGGGGAAATCCGCATCGCAATGTGGATTCATCATTCAACGGTGTACTCGTTATACGAGGCACCACTGTATGTTAGTCTAACCTAAGAAACTTTGCTTCTAGCATTTATTTCAGGTGTTTTCCTTCATCTTAAAAATATCTCTGATTGAGCTATAAATATCTAGTTTTAAAGTAAAGTAAAGTGTCATGCTGGGGAGTGAAAGTAAATAAAGCACTGGTGGTTTGTAGTGAATCATGTTCTGCCGTAATAAATATTGAGTGTGGATTTCCCTGTGTATTTTTAGGCCAAGACTGAATTTTATTTCAAAAGGCCCGCCGTAGTATCTAGATATGGAGATTTCAGCTGCAGCTTAAACAAGAAAATCAGATTTAACTAGTAATGAGAAGAGGTAACACCCTCCACATGGAGAAAGTGTGTATGTGTGTGCATACATTCCTGCACTACAGTGGGGTCTTGACTTGAGAACTTAATCCGTATTGGAAGGCGGTTCTCAAGTCAAAAAGTTCTCAAGTCAAATCTGCATTTCCCATAGGAATGCATTGAAAACCATTTGATCCGTATCTGCTCTTTTCCGTCCATAGAAACTAATGGGAAGCTGCTATTCCGCCTTCGACCACTAGAGGGGGATATTTTGTTTCTTTTTTTCTTAGGTCAAGAAAGGTTCAGGGAAGGCAGGGAAAATACAGTCCAGGCAGTACCAGGCAGTCCGAAGACTGTCTCCCAATCCACTCTCTAAACGCTGGGAGGAGTGAGGAAGCAGACAGGCACCCTTTTCACTGGCCAACAGTTAACTGAAAGTTCAAATTTTGCACTTTCCCTGCTTCCCATGTGGTTTTTTTTCAGTTCTTAACTCAAATCTAAGTACTTAAGTCAAGTCAGTATTTTCCTATGAGAATGGTTCTTAAGTCAAAATGTTCTTAACTCAAACCGTTCTTAAGTCAAGACCCCACTGTATTAAAAACTATGCCCTGATTTTGTACCTTAAGTTTCTCATTCCACAATCTCACTTCCATTCAGTTCACTTCATTTTAAATATCACATTTTGAAACAAAATGGAAATTTTCCTGCAAGATTTCAGATCTCTGAAGGCCGCTTTGCATAGATCCCCAGCTCCTTTAGAGAACTATTTCTATGGCTGGTGTGATCTTCGTCCTTATTTATTTTCATGGGGACGCTCCCGATGACTCAGAACATGATCTACTTATGATAAAATAAAAATGAGCGACACTTACTATAATCTGCTCCAGAAGAATTTTTTCCCAACAAAATTTCTAGCCACACCTGATTTTTTGTGCTGAGCTTTAGAAACTGGGATTCATAATGTCCAGGATTCATAACTAGTGGCACTCAGTTTTCACCGCCCTGGCTAGCATGGCATTCAAGAGAGTATAGTCACTTTCTCCAAAAGGTTTTCTCCATTTCTTTTCATCAGCAGATTCCAGTCGATTAGCCAAGATGAAGTCCAGGCACGAGAGGAAATCCACATGTTCCTTCTGCCTTTGGACACATGAAATTATCAGCCGAGTGCGTAGACGCTCTATTCTTAGCTTAGTTAGATTTCCAGGAAATGTCAAACCTTCATTACTTCTTTGGCTCACCTCTTGAGCATTTTGCCATGTTTGAGGGTAGCATCATCTAAGGTATCTGGATGGCTTGCTGTCTCCAGTCACAGTGTGTTTGTTTCACACACACACAAACCCCACAGGCTTTCTGCAAGACTCCCATACCAGTATTCTTGGGTTTTGTTGTACGTGTACACATTCTTGACATATGAAACTTGTTCTCCTCCTCTTTGTGTATCAGTTGTTACAGAATGTGCAAAGGAGAAGAAAGGGTAGTTTTGCCCTGCTTGAAGGGCTCCCCATCAGGAACTCAGTGGCCATGTCCTGGCTGAAACAGAATGTGGTACTAGGTGGGTGTTTGGTTTAATGTAACTTGGCACCATGTGGGACGTGGTGGCACTGCGGGTTAAACCGCAGAAGCCTCTGTGCTGCGAGGTCAGAAGAGCAGCCGTCGTGAGATTGAATCCACGCAACGGAGTGAGCTCCCATCGCTTGTCCCAGCGCCTGCCAACCTAGCAGTTTGAAAGCATGTAAAAATGTGAGTAGATAAATAGGTACCACATCGGTGGGAAGGTCACGGTGTTCCATGTCTAGTCGCACTAGCCATGTAACCCATGGAAACTATCTTGGGACAAACGCTGGCTCTACGGCTTGGAATCGGGGACGAGCACCGCGCCCTAGAGTCGGACATGACTGGACTAAAAATGTCAAGGGGAACCTTTACCTAACATGGCACTTACTGGCCAAAATCTTCTTACACAGCTCCTCAAATGGCTTAACATTTAGAGACAAATTGGCTGAAGTTAAGTAATCAACAGAGTCATCATCAGCTGCACACCGAGTCATACAACCCAGTATGCAATTGTTAACAATGTGCATGGTGATTTCTTGACTTGGGGCAGTTCACATCCAAAAAAAGGGATGACATTTGTTCAACACCTGCGTAAATAGGCACAAGGGCCACTGTCTTCTGAAGTTCAGTAGAGTTTGTTCCTTTTTATACTGTATTCCAGTGATTATGACACTGTTTGTACCAACCTTTTTTGTAAAACTGCAAACCTGTTACAAATAATTGCAAAGCTGCTTTACAAACTGGCAAGGGGGTGAGGGTGAGAAGGTCATGATTAGCAGAATTGCCTACAGTTCATTTGCTTCTATGCAAAATAAAGGTTGGGTCTCTCCTCCTTCACACACACACACATCCTTTGATTCTACCTGAATAATGGAGCCATAACTGACTGAGATATCAATGTTAGCTATTTCATCACTGACATTTCACAGTTCTAATTTTTTTTTCCAAGGCTTGGACACAGGGGAAATACACATCTGCAGTAGATGTGATTTTATGTCTTAGGTGCCTCAACACAAGGAATGAGAAGATACGTTTATCAGTGTGTGGCTTTCACAAGGAAGCAGCATGCATATATATTTAAATTGGCTTCTTTGCATGCAAGCAGCTTCAAATGCTTGCTTCCTGCCTCTTGCAAAACAGCAATAACAGTTACTAGCTGATTAAAGAAAACCTTGCTAAGGATCGCTATAATTGATTTCCCATGCATGTGTTTTGCCATATTGGTTTAGTTGGAGGGTCTGTTTAAACAAATAGCACTGTCACTGTGAGGCTTAATTAGATAATAAATTAATAGATAAATGGATTAGAAAGTTCAGGGCTCCTCTCAATACTATGACTGCTAGCGGCATAAGAAGAAACCTCGCTCAGTGGCAGCAATGCTGACAATAAACGGTTTAAAGAACATCCCACGCTCAGAAGAAGGAGAAGATAGAACCTGAAACCTGGCAAGGAGGATTTTGCGAGCAGCCAAGACGTACCCTCCAGTTTTTATCTGGGGGTCAAAAGAAGCCATGCCTGAACTTAAGGGAGCTAGAGAACAGAGCCTGTATATTCATACAATGGCTTATGAACCATGCATAGCAAGCCTATCGGATCCTGCCTTCTACTAAGTGAGCCTCATACTCTGTCTAACCCGGTGTGGTTGACTCTGTGTCACGTTCCCGGGGGTTACAACAACAGACTCCGATAAGCCAGTCCTATGTCAGGAATTCTGGGAATGCAGAGCCGATATCCAAATACCAAAGCCAACACACACAACGTAGTCCAGGGTCAGAGTCCAAAGCCAAGAGTCCAGTGAACAAGGTTCAAGGTTGTCAGGAGCATGGATGCAAGCCAGAGGTTTGACTTGTTGCTTCCACGGACTTTCAGCAGTCTGAGAGCTGTTTACATAGTGAAAACAGCTCTTGAACTGCTGGAAGCCTTTTCATCCTGTCAGAACTCAGGGCTAGTTGATTGGATGTTTCTGCGGGCAGCCTTTAAGCGATCCTCTGACCTTTTGGTCATAAGTCTTGCCCGAAGCCTGGCCTACAGCCTGTCTACTGGGGGAGAGAATCTGGAGGCGATTCAGCTGTTTGTGTTTCTAATCGCTCAGCATTCTCGGCAGCTACAGTTAACCCTTCAGGTTCCAGATCTTCGGCTTCACTCATGACACTGACTGACACCAGCTAGTCGGGGTTTTAGGCAGGATCCCTTCCTAGCTCTCTCTGCCATTACCAAGGATTGAATCTAGAACCTTCTGGTTGCAAAGCAGGAGCCCCCACAACGGAGTCCCAGACCCAACCTTATTCTAGGTATAGAATCATGGGATTGGAAGGGACCTCTAAGGCCATCGAGTCCAACCCTTCGTTCAATGCAATAATCCAAATCAAGGTATGATTGAGGGTTGACCGGTTTTCTAGGAGAAAGTTGAATGGGATTGGTTCCCTGTAGACAACGACCCTCTGTAACATGAAATATCCATCCTAGGGTAATAACAGGGATGGGGACTCATGAATCACGGCTCACTATCAGGTCTGACTTAAGTCACACTGTTGACTTGATTCAAACTTGGATTGTGGGCCAGGACTCCTGACTCAGACCCATCTGTCCAAGTTGCGTTGTCCAGTCCTTATGAGCCCCCTTACCTCCCGCTGCCGCTACCATTGCCACTATCTTCAGAGGCAGCACACCCGCTTCTCTTCCAGGAGCCAGCTGCTGCCTCCGGGCACGCGTGTGCCTCCCAGCTGATAAAAGGGCGCATGCGCAGAGGCACAAACTGACTCCGGGAAGGGTATACCTGAAACGTAGAAAGTTTTGAAGCTGATGTTACTGAAGTCAACCAGCAAGTTTTAAAAGAAAGGCATCCAGCATCTTGTAGTTTAGTTGTTACGTCATGTCCGACTCTTGGTGACCCCATGGACCAGAGCACACCAGACCTTCCTATCTTCCACTGCCTCCCAGGGGTTGGGTCAAAATCATGTTGGTCGCTTCAGTGACCCTGTCCAGCCATCTCATCCTCGGTCGTCCCCTTCTCCTCTTGCCGTCACACCTTCCTAACATCAAGGTTTTTTCCAAGGACTCTTTTCTTCTCATGAGATGGCCAAAGTATTGGAGCCTCAGCTTCATAATATGTTCTTCCAGTGAGCACTCAGGGTTGATTTCCTTCAGAATTGATAGGTTTGTTCTCCTTGCAGTCCAGGGGACTCTCAAGAACCTCCTCCACCACTACAATTCAAAAGCATCCATTCTTTGGTGGTCAGCCTTCTTTATGGCCCAGCTCTCACTTCCATGGATTGCTGCCTTGTCGTGGCGAAGGGGCTTGAGTAACTCAGAGAAGCTATGGGCTATGCCGTGCAGGGACACCCAAGACGGACAGGACATAGTGGAGAGTTCCGACTAAACGCAATCCACCTGGAGTAGGAAATGGCAAGCCACTCCAGTATCTTTGCCAAGAACGCCCCATGATCAGAAACAAAAGGCTAAAAGATATGACGCTGGAAGATGGGCCCCTCAGGTCGGAAGGCGTCCAACATGCTACTGAGGAAGAGTGGAGGACAAGTACAAGTAGCTCCAGAGCTAATGAAGTGGCTGGGCCAAAGCCGAAAGGACGCTCAGCTGTGGACGTGCCTGGAAGTGAAAGGAAAATCCAATGCTGCAAAGAAAAATACTGCATAGGAACCTGGAATGTAAGATCTATGAATGTTGGGAAGCTGGAGGTGGTCAAACAGGAGATGGCAAGAATAAACATCGACATCCTGGGCATCAGTGAACTAAAATGGACAGGAATGGGCGAATTCAGCTCAGATGATTATCATATCTACTATTGTGGGCAAGAATCCCGTAGAAGGAATGGAATAGCCCTCATAGTCAACAAAAGAGTGGGAAAAGCTGTAATGGGATACAATCTCAAAAATGATAGAATGATGTCAATACGAATCCAAGGCAGACCATTCAACATCACAATAATCCAAGTTTATGCACCAACCAGCATTGCTGAGGAGACTGAAATTGAACAATTCTATGAAGATTTACAACACCTTCTAGAACTGACACCAAAGAAAGATGTTCTTCTCATTCTAGGGGACTGGAATGCTAAAGTAGGGAGCCAAGAGATAAAAGGAACAACAGGGAAGTTTGGCCTTGGAGTTCAGAACGAAGCAGGACAAAGGCTAATAGAGTTTTGTCAAGAGAATAAGCTGGTCATCACAAACACTCTTTTCCAACAACACAAGAGGCGACTCTATACATGGAAATCACCAGATGGGCAATATCGAAATCAGATTGATTATATTCTCTGCAGCCAAAGATGGAGAAGTTCTATACAGTCAGCAAAAACAAGACCTGGAGCTGACTGCGGTTCTGATCATCAGCTTCTCATAGCAAAATTCAAGCTTAGACTGAAGAGATTAGGAAAAACCACTGGGCCACTCAGGTATAATCTAAACCAAATCCCTTATGAATACACAGTGGAAGTAAAGAACAGATTTAAGGAACTAGATTTGGTGGACAGAGTGCCTGAAGAACTTTGGATAGAGGCTCGTAACATTGTCCAGGAGGCAGCAACGAAAACCATCCCAAAGAAAAGGAAATGCAAGAAAGCAAAGTGGCTGTCCAATGAGGCCTTAGAAATAGCAGAGAGGAGAAGGGAAGCAAAATGCAAGGGAGATAGGGAAAGTTACAGAAACTTGAATGCAGACTTCCAAAGAATAGCAAGGAGAGACAAGAGGGCCTTCTTAAATGAACAATGCAAAGAAATAGAGGAAAACAACAGAAAAGGAAAGACCAGAGATCTGTTCAGGAAAATTGGACATATTAGAGGAACATTTTGCGCAAAGATGAACATGATAAAAGACAAAAATGGGAGGGACCTAACAGAAGCAGAAGACGTCAAGAAGAGGTGGCAAGAATACACAGAGGAATTATATCAGAAAGATTTGGACATCCCGGACAACCCAGACAATGTAGTTGCTGACCTTGAGCCAGACATCCTGGAGAGCGAAGTCAAGTGGGCCTTAGAAAGCCTGGCTAACAACAAGGCCAGTGGAGGTGATGGCATTCCAGTTGAACTATTTAAAATCTTGAAAGATGATGCTGTTAAGGTGCTACATTCAATATGCCAGCAAGTTTGGAAAACTCAACAGTGGCCAGAGGATTGGAAAAGATCAGTCTACATCCCAATCCCAAAGAAAGGCAGTGCCAAAGAATGCTCCTACTACCGTACAATTGCACTCATTTCGCACGCTAGCAAGGTTATGCTCAAAATCCTACAAGGTAGGCTTCAGCAGTATGTGGACCGAGAACTCCCAGAAGTACAAGCTGGATTCCGAAGAGGCAGAGGAACTCGAGACCAAATTGCTAACTTGCGCTGGATTATGGAGAAAGCCAGAGAGTTCCAGAAAAATATCTACTTCTGCTTCATTGACTATGCGAAAGCCTTTGACTGTGTGGACCACAGCAAACTATGGCAAGTTCTTAAAGAAATGGGAGTGCCTGACCACTTTATCTGTCTCCTGAAAAACCTATATGTGGGACAGGAAGCAACAGTCAGAACTGGTCATGGAACAACTGAGTGGTTCAAAATTGGGAAAGGAGTACGGCAAGGCTGTATACTGTCCCCCATCTTATTTAACTTATATGCAGAATACATCATGCGGAAGGCTGGACTGGAAGAAACCCAAGCCGGAATTAAGATTGCCGGAAGAAATATCAACAACCTCCGATATGCAGATGATACCACTCTGATGGCAGAAAGTGAGGAGGAATTAAAGAACCTTGTAATGAGAGTGAAAGAGGAAAGTGCAAAAAACGGTCTGAAACTCAACATCAAAAAAACTAAGATCATGGCCACTGGTCCCATCACCTCCTGGGAAATAGAAGGGGAAGATATGGAGGCAGTGTCAAATTTTATCTTCCTGGGCTCCATGATCACTGCAGATGGAGACAGCAGCCCTGAAATTAAAAGACACCTTCTTCTTGGGAGGAAAGCGATGACAAATCTTGACAGCATCTTGAAAAGCAGAGACATCACCTTGCCAACAGAAGTCCGAATAGTCAAAGCTATGGTTTTTCCTGTCGTGATGTATGGAAGTGAGAGCTGGACCATAAAGAAAGCTGACCGCCGAAGAATTGATGCCTTTGAATTGTGGTGCTGGAGGAGGCTCTTGAGAATCCCCTGGACTGCAAGGAGAACAAACCTATCAGTTCTAAAGGAAATCAACCCTGAATGCTCACTTGAAGGACAGATCCTGAAGCTGAGGCTCCAGTACTTTGGCCATCTCATGAGAAGAAAAGAGTCCTTGGAAAAAACCTTGATGTTAGGAAGGTGTGATGGCAAGAGGAGAAGGGGACGACCGAGGATGAGATGGCTGGACAGTGTCTGCGAAGCAACCAACATGAACCTGACACAACTCCGGGAGGCAGTAGAAGACAGGAGGGCCTGGCGTGCTCTGGTCCATGGGGTCACGAAGAGTCGGACACGACTAAACGACTAAACACACACACACACACACTTCCATACATCGCTACTGGAAAAACCATAGTTTTGACTATGCGGACCTTCGTTGGCAAGGTGATGCCTCTGCTTTTTAAGATGCTGTCTAGGTTTGTCATCGCTTTCCTCGCAAAAAGCAGGGGTCTTTTAATTTCGTGGCTGCTGTCCCCATCTGGGTCCAGCATCTACCTGGCAGCAAAGAAGGCCAAAAGAGATGATGGACCCACCTTTTCTGCCCATTTTCCCTCACACCTTATGGAGGAGGCCTTGCAGGCTTCGGCATGTCTGATAAAATCCAGGTTTCTGAATTCTTCCTGTTAATCCTTGTCCGTAAATAAAGCCCAGTCACAGAGCAAGAAAGCATCTGACAGATCATATATAAATGTGACACCTTTATCTCTACCTGTGTCGTCGTTCCCAACAAAATGGTTGCAGTCTATGAAAAACGGGACCGTGATTTATTTATTTATTTTTTTTGCTAAACCTTTATCTCTGAAAATTCCCCTCAGGGTTCTCCTCAGAAGGTTGAACCTTCCAGGCCATTGCACTTTCTGTATGCTATGTTCTCATCTCTTAGAAGGGTTAAAGTGGTTATTTGGGTCATATGTATTATACCCACTTTTCCCCCTTCCGCTCAGATGGGGCTTTTTAATATGAATTAACAGACAGACACATTTTCATCACCCAGGGAATAAGTGTGGCCTCATTTACTGGTCATCAGTTGCTCCCCCCCCCCCCAATTTCCCTCAGAGAACATTGCTTTCAGGACCCCCTCTGGGGGAAACCAGAAGCCACTTTGTAACTAAATAATAGTTCAAGTGGCTATAATTAAGAGTGCAAAAAGATTGACATGAGGACATGCATAATGCAGAGAAGTGTGACATCATTGTGGAGGCATGGCAGAGGCAAAAGTCAGTGTAATTATATGTTGAGGAAATGCTCTTCTCCTCTGAATTAATTTATCTGAAATTAATATCACAATCTCATTCCATACTCATGATCCCTAATTTCATGAGATCCACTCTTACGGATGCAAAAAATAGGCTCAGCCTTGTCTTCTTCTGCATCCCACTTCCAGTTTTCCCTATCATTTTTGTTTCATACCAGAGTTCGACATTTTGGTTTTGATCCCCACATTGAAATTCATATCTTTTTTGCTAGTTAGGCATCCTTCAGTCTCGAAAGACTATGGTAACGTGCTCTGTATGGAGGACTTGGAACAGCGCCTAGTGTGGCTGAGGAGGCCAATTCAAGAGTGACAATCCCTTCCACGCTGAAGACAAATACAATCTGTCCCGTGTCCAGCTCCCTGGTTTTGCTTCTTTCGGGACTGCCTCTTTGCCTCGGCCTGCTGGACAAGAGTCCCTTCAAATTGGGAGAGGCCGTTATGCACTGCCTGCCTCCAGGCTGAACACTCAGAGGTCAAGGTTTCCCATCTGTTGAGGTCCATTCCTAAGGCCTTCAGATCCCGCTTGCAGATATCCCTGTGTTCTCCCTCTGGGGCGGTTTCCCTGCACTAATTCTGCATACAGGAGATCCTTTGGAATCTGACCATCAGCCACTCTCACGACATGCCCAAGCCAACGTAGATGTCGCTGTTTCAGTAATGTATACATGCTAAAAATTCCAGCTCATTCTAGGACTACTCTATTTGGAACTTTGTCCTGCCAGGACATTTTTTGCATCCTTTTGTAATTTGTGCACTTATTTCAGATATTCACCTGATCTACCCATTTCCTCCATGCTTATGCGGGTTTTCTGATCTACTGTACACATATTGGAAAATGGGTGCCTAGGCTTTTGTGTATTGCATTTCTCTGAGATGTCACATAAGCCTTGCAAATGTGCACATTATGTGTCTTTCCCCAGCAAATCTTAGAAAATGGTACTCCTTAGAATCAAGTAAAATTCTTGTCTGTCCTTATCCCCCACTTTAAAAAGACCATAGCTGTGTCCCAATTTAGTCATGGTGGCATGGGATACTAAATGGAGTTGAAGTAGCCATATAGGCATCATCACTTATCACTTCCTTAGCATGTCAGTAACATCGTTATAGTTGGTTGGAGAGCAGATTTGCCCTCATTATGAAAGATAAATCTGGAAAAGATTTCATTTCCCTCCTCTTGAGGGTCAAGTTTCCAGCAAATCTCTAACAAGCTAACCCTGTACTTATGCCTCCCCCAACTTTTATCATTAATGGTCTGATTAGCAACCGCTCGGGAGCAGAAACATTGTCTGCGAAGAATGCAGAAATTACATTTCATCAGGCATTGTGAAATTCATCATTCATGTCACTGAAACCTCGCTCAAATAAAGTACTTGAGAATATATTGCAGGGAACAATCACAGTTACTCTTAGGGTGGGCAGCATGAAGAAAGAGGCTTTTGTGTGTTGTCTTCCACTTCTAATTTCTGTGATCATTGACTTTTACTTCTGGCGTTGTTCAGTTCGATAATGGATGGTGCCGTCTACCAAAAATGGAGGGTGCTGGCTGCAGTCCGCTCTGGCCTTTGGTATAGCTTCAGCAACAGAAAACCTATAAGATACCTGTGCTTGGGGAATATAGCTGTGAAATAGCTGGAGTTTAAAGGACAATTGGGTTTAAAGTCAGGTTAAGCATTAGGGGTGGCTTCCATTCTTCACACAAGGATGCTCATGACCCTCGGTTTCGAAAGTCTGGAGAAAATGGAAATGAAATTACACTTTCTTTCTTTTTCTTTTCTCTTGGTTTCTGAGTCTTCCTTTTGCTCACGGGGTGGGTTGAACTGGCGGCGCAGATTCATTTAAGGGTTTTTGCCTCCTTAAATTAATTGTCCTTTCTGGGGGGGAGGAGGGTTGTCTTGATCCTCCATTTTCTAGTGATTTGACCCTGATGTTAATCAAGAAGACTCCAGTGCATTTTTTCTTTCTTTCTGCTATCTGCAAAAGTTTGCATAATGTAATAGCGTCTGCAGATAAACTACAGCCCTGTGTGGGGAGAGATGGCAGTGGGTGGGTGAACGAACGAACGGGGGAGGTTGCCTCTCATGGAGAAAGAAAGGAGGGGGGGGAACAGAAAGAAACTTTGATCAGGTCTTGGTCCCTTGAATCAAAATGACAGCTGGCTTCATTGGATTTCAGCAAAGCAATGGGGGGAAGAAAAAGCCCAAACCGTGAGGCCTATTGTGAATAAATTGCTTGCTTCTCTTCATGCATAGCGATGTCTGTTGTGATTTCGTTTGTAATTTCTTTTCTAATTGTGTAAGTTACTTCCCATGAAATTCTGTATAAGGAAGCGTTCGGCCGGCCATTGTTCCCGTCTTCAATTTAAGACATATGTTCTCTTGCAGATTGTATAAATCAATACGTTATTCCGGCACAAGACCAAGTTGAAAAACGGCCAGTGGCTTGTGCACAACGACAATGGGAACGTCGTTAGTTGCTACTGTTGTTGGTGTTACGTGCAAGTCACGCTGCCCCTGACTTATGCTAACCTTAGAAATGGTCTCCACCGTGTCATGCCTTAAAACGTCCTGTGTATTGGTCGCCTTTCCTCTGCTCTCTATTAGTTTGGACCAGAGACCTGGGTCCACCATTGTCTTTTCCTGTGAGGGTCGATCAGGCTGCCTGGCCAAATTCTAAATTTATGTGCATAGTTGCAAATGTAGAAATTACTATGATAATTTAAATCAGCATTGAGTAATGTGCAGTAGACTAGTAGCACAAAGGCCCACATCTAGACCTCAGGGAGCTGCCCCCACACCTTACAGCAGTGGTCCCCAACCTTAGGCCTCCAGAGGTTATTGGACTACAACTCCCAGAAGCCACCACCACCACCTTTGCTGGCCAGGATTTCTGGGAGTTGAAGTCCAAGAACATCTGGAGGTCCAAGATTGGGGACCACTCCCCTACAGCACTCTGAATTTACAAAAAAAGAGTATTAAAAGCTTCCTTCCCCCATCCAGCGCCTGGTAGAAAGTACTCAGAAGGAGTTTACCATTCCCTTCTTTCTAATGGCACCCTGGCCCAAGGCCACCCAGGCTGGCTCTACTCACTGGAGGCACAGTGGGCGAACCAAACCCCCAGCCATATTATGAAAGTTACTAAACAGAATAATGAAAAAATAAAAGAGTTTGGTTTTTGAGAACCTAGCTGTGATTGTAACTAACTTAAATTAGGAACCTTGCCTTCATATTTAATTACTTTTTAGAAATAACTGTCCAAGGATTATTATTATTAAGGGATGCACATGTATGTAACCTCCCAGTAATTAACTGACAGAGACAGCGAAATGAATAATCTTGATCAAGGGCTAAGAACCAGCATGGTGTAGCAGGTAGACAATTAGAGCAGAATTCGGGAGAACTAATTTTGAATCTCTGCTCAATCATAGAAACTCATGTCGGGAGGAGGTACACCTTGAACATCTCACATACTTTGAAAACCTTATTCGGATTACAATAAATTATGTGTTGTCAAGTCGCAACTGGGTGGGACTTGACAGCACATAAGAATAACATCAAGCTCCCCTGTTTGTTAGATAGCAATCCAGGTTCGCCAAACAATTAATAATAATAATAATAATAATAATAATAATAATAATAATAATAATAATAATAATAATAATAATAATAATAATAATAATAATAATAATAATAATAATTCATTTGTAGATATGAGATGAGATGGGGAGATAGAGGTGTACATTGCATTGATGTTTGACCCAGCTCCGGGAGGCAGTGGAAGACAGGAGGGCCTGGCATGCTCTGGTCCATGGGGTCACAAAGAGTTGAACACAACTTAAGGACTAAACAACAAACATTGCATTGATGCCTCTTTTAAAAATATGTTTGGTTGACATTAAAAATAAACACAACAAGTGGAGAGCAAAAAACATGATCTGGGCATCTCTCTCTCTCTCTCTCTCTCTCTCTCTCTCTCTCTCTCTCTCTTACACCCACACACACCTCTCTTTCACACACACACACACAGAGGGAGAGACACCAAGTTTCATCGGAGTTTCTGCATGGCCAACACAGAGCTGACTTATAGCCACATTACAGAAAGAACCCGGCAATAACTCCTCTTGTTACTCGCTGGCTTCAGGCCGCGTTCGGTAATTGAATTCATTTGGAATAGATTCTCTTTCTTGAATTTGCTGTGGGAGCTAATAACATCCTGTCTTTCAGATTGAGGGAGAATCCATGGTTGTCTCAGGGCCAAATGAAACGGTTCACAGGAGATGCGTGAAAAGTCTTTTGATTTTCCCCCCTCTCTTTCCAAAAGAGAAAGATTGCTCTAGACCATGATCCAAAAGATTGAAAATGACCAAGGGTGACTGAAGATGCATCCGTATATATGAGTGTATTTCTATGTGTACATGCATGCTCAGAATAATAATCATAGTAATAGTCAGAACTGTAGAACAGGAAGGGGCCCTATGGATCACCGAGTCCGGCCCCTGACAAGGAGACACAGTGGGGAATTGAACTCTCAGCCTCTGATTCCTCGGCCTTAACCACTCAGCTATAATCCTTCATTAGCTGAAGAAAGATTCAAGCTTGGAAGTAGCTAGTTACAACCAATAATAATAATAATAATGTGTAATCAAGTCAGTTCTTTGTTATGGAAAAATGGGTTTTCTAGGTAGAGTATTCAGAAGTGCTTTACCTTTACCTTCCTCTAGGGGTGCTGTGGGACTGTGCAGCTGGCCCAAGGCCACCCAGGCTGGCTCTTCTCCCAGGAGGCACAGTAGGGGAATCGAACTCCCAATCTCTGGCTTCGCAGCCAGAAACCTAAACCACGAAACTATTCGGGTAGCTAGTAGGAGATAATTTGTTCTTTATAATGTGTTCCTTTTCTAATGGTGACGTTAACAACTCTATGACATTCTGATGGCAACTTAATAAAATAGAAATTGCACTCCCTTTTGTGATAGAATTACAATTGATGGTCCAAATGCACATTCTTGTTCTTTTATGCACAGTTCCTTAAGTGTTTACCATAGTCCAGACTTTCCTTTGCACAGGACCAGTTACCGTGGTAGCTCGACTTACGAACGTCTCTACTTACGAACATTTCAAGTTACGAACAGCTCCGTCCGCAAAATTTTGCTTCGCTTTGTGAACGGAGCTTCGACTTACGAATGAAAAAAAAACCTTTCCTGCACTTTTTTTTGGCCTAAGTTCATTTTAGGTCCAAAGAAGAAAAAATAATTTAAAAATTCTCCCCCTAGTGGTAGAGTACGGATTAACCGACTTTGCATTCTTTCCTATGGGAACGAATGCCTCTACTTGAGAACAGTGCCTTGACATAAGAACGAAAAACAGCCGAAACAGATTAAATGGTTTTCAATGCGTTACTATGGGAAATGTTGCCTCGACTTTCAAACTTTTCGACATACGAACGCCATCCCAATACGGATTAAGTTCGTAAGTCGAGTTACCACTGTAGTTGCACAAAGTGCAGCCAGACAGAAGGGGAAAAATCCCTTTTGCAGTTATCCTTCCGTATGTAGTTTTACTTAATGGGATTCTGGCCCCAAAGGCCAGCTTTTCGAGCTCTGACTTAATTTCTGCTCAACCATTTAGGTTGAGGTAGCCCTTTTCTTCAGGTGGATACTTCCCCGAAATCACAGGAGAGTTTAAGTGTTTAATTATTTTTATTTCTCCTGGCGTAGCTGCAGCCATTCCATCACAGACATCTTTTGGGAATTACTCAGCTAGAGTAACACTGAGAAAGGCTGTCAGTCATTAAGCTTCTGCACGTCAACTTATCGCCAGGTGGTGTCTGGAAGGCATTTTCTCCCCATGGTATAGAGCAGCATAATTAAGGCCCTTTTATGGGGGCTGTTTTTTTAAAAAATGTACGCATAGTTGGTTGCTGTTGAAGAAATGAGGGTGGATTAGATACTTCATTGATTTATACTGGTCTGGTGGTTTTTCTTGCACGATCCCAAGAGAAAGGACCGTCTGCTTTGTTTTTGTGCTTTTAAGATTTGAAGACTTTCCAAATTCTCTAGGAAAAGGAGGAGTTTCCACTTCAGCATATCAGAGAATTTCCTACACATTGGCTGCGATGAAGGCTAAACCATGCTTTATCACACTAATGGGAAAACTGGCCATCTCCATGTTGTTGGTCTACCATTTCTATTACCAATTCTTGTTGGGCTACTACTCATTTGGATTAGGCACTGTTTAATATGCTTTGCTAATCTCAGCTATAGTTGGTGGAATGGAGGCAACTTCATGAATTGTGTTTCATAGTGGTTTGTTTCCAGAAACCATGATTAAATTTCATCACGTTGTTTGAGTTTGAACAATACATGAAGTTATTATAAATCAACTGTTATAGGCATGCTTGACTGTATGTGCATGGACCATGTGGAGAGGAGACTAATGCCCCTAATATTAAACTATGGCTTAACATGGGTTAGCATTATAGCTAAACCAACCTTTTCTCTTCTTCATCCGGGTTTTGGTTGAACCAGTCTTTTTAAGGGGGAACTCTGCTTCCTATTTCGATTCAGAAGCACAAGTCCAAAGACTGACTGGGTCTACTCCTGTTGTCTTAAGATTTGTAATTAAAGGATAGCAGTATGTGTTCTTGCATGGTCTGGAAATCTCACCGCAGCAAGCCCCTTTGATTTCACGTCCCTCTGTTTCAAGCACAATAAACTTAGAATTAAGTTCCCACGTGGGTAATGAGATTCCCAGGTGCAGAAACGTCTGTTTGCATTGTATTGAGCATCAGAGCAGGGTGTCAGTCAATTTCTCGTCATGGATCAAAGTCTTCAGTGTGATTGGCTGGTGCTCTCTGGTATAGCGAAGACCGAAAAAACAAGATGGCAGGAGAAGTAAACAAGGTAAAAGGGGAAATCACTGTGGATGGAGACAGGCAGGTGTTTGCTGTCACACTAAAGTTCGGAGGCAGAGCAAAAGCTGGCCCTTGCCAACGTGTTGCTCCACCTTGTGACGGGCAGTAAGGATGATGAGAACAACAGGGGGGAATCCCCGAACTTATTCACACACACTCTTTTGAACATTTGGATGCCTGAACAGAGCTAGTGTGTAAGCATATGGGCCATGAATGAGGACAGGAAAAAAATGTATATACTGTATTCTTCGGAGTAAGGCCAAGAAATCTAAGAGAAAGCTGTGAGTGAGCATAGTTTGGAAATTTTACTTTGGGGGGGGGGCTGTACCTCCCAGAGTCATGGTTGTCTGAGAAATTGTGGGAGATGCAGGTCAAAAGAGTAACACTTCCTAGCTCTGTGAACCTGCCCCTGTTGTTACACGGAGCACAAAAGTATGAGGCCTCCTCTAATTAATATGCAATACAAATAAACAAAAAAAATAAGATATGAAAATATAAAAGACAAAAATAAAAAGATATAGTAAGATAGCATAAATGATCCAAATCTTATTAGCATTTTTCTAAAGTTTGCATTACTTGCTACAGGTAATTGCAGCTGGTTTCTGTGGGGATGGAGCATGTCTGAGTCACATGCCCGGTCATGCACGCAGATGCACAATAGCATGCGCCCCAGTTTTTTGGCAGTTAGGTAAAGGTAAAGGTAAAGGTTCCCCTTGACATTTAGTCCAGTCATGTCCGAATCTAGGCCGCGGTGCTCATCCCCATCTCCAAGCCGTAGAGCCAGCGTTTTGTCCAAGGACCATTTCTGTAGTCATGTGGCCAGCGTGACTAGACACGGAACGCTGTGACCTTCCCACCGTGGTGGTACCTATTTATCGACTCACATTTTTACATGCTTTTGAACTGCTAGGTTGGCAGGAGCTGGGACAAACGACGGGAGCTCACTCCGTCACGTGGATTTGTATCTTCCGATAGCTGCTCTTCCGACCTTGCAGCACAGAGGCTTCTGCAGTTTAACCCGCAGCACCACCACGTCCCTTTTTTGGCAATTAGCTGCCCCCAATTATGCACACTTTACACAAACACTAACAGGATTCTGTCCGATATAAAATAAATATAAGTGTTGGCAGGACCTACAGCTTAGTGCTCATGAACACCAGAATGAAGAAGGTGTAAATAAAGACTCAGAAAGAGGTGTTTTACTTTCCTGGTGGCATTGCCCTGTGTTATTTTCCAAGGTTATTCTCCCGCCTCCCCATTGAGAAACTGAGAGAAGCATAGGAAAGGGAGGGGAAAAATAAACAATTCAAAGCTATAGTTTCCCATGCTTGAATGTCAGACCAGACAGAGAGGTCGTTGTCATGTGGATGCAGATCTGGAACAGAATCAGGTGGTAAGTTGTTTAATTTGGGTTGCCACTTGTTTCTTATTTTCAAGGAACCTCTCTTTATTTAGGATTTGAATGTTTCTTTTCAAGTCAACAAGGAGCACAGTTTGTGCTTCCCTCCCCCCCTTTTTTTAAAAAAAAAATCATTCCCTATTAAGTGGGAGAGGTTGGGAAAAGGGAAACATAAAAGACGATAGAAATAAGATTTAAATCCAACTTTCCAGCAATCTGTGCGTCAGGATAACGAGAACTATTATAGCAATCATTGCAAGGAAAGTGAAGAGGACAAGCAACAAAGGGGAGAACGAGATCTGTTTCATAAGGTTCAAGAAATCAAAGAGAAATTTAAATGGAGATTAGAAATGCTGAAAGAGCAACAGGGAGATACATTATCTAATAAAGAGGTGGAAACAGTAGACTGAAAAACTATATAGAAGAGATGTAAGGATGACAGATTCTTTGAAAGAAGAATCGTTTGATGGAGATCCTGCAATATTAGAACGCTAATCAGGGGAAACTGTGGATTGTCCTTAAAGAAATGAATGTGCCACATTTGATTGTGCTCATGTGTAATCCATACTCTGGACAAGAGGCTACTTTTAGAACAGGCAATGGAGAGACAGAATAGTTTCCCATAGGCAAAGATGGTAGACAAGGGTATATTTTTATCTCCCTTGTCAGTTCAGTCTATATGCAGAATATATCATACAGAAAGTTGCCATCGTTTCAGATGAAAGCGAAGTGAACATTGGTAGAAGAAACATCAGTAGCTCAAGATCATCAGATAATACCATATTACAGTACTGGTAGAAAATAGGAACAACTTTGGAACAACTACTGATGAAGGTCAAAGAATAAAGTGCAAAAGCAGGATTACAGTTGAACATTAAGGAGCCCAAAATAATAACTACAGAAGAATTACATAACTTTAATGCTGATACAAAAAAAATTACAATTATTTTTTAAATGTTGGATAAATTCCCAGTCAAACTGGAGACTGCAGTCAAGAAAGAATCAGTTATGAGGGAATTAAGTAGAAAACATCCTTATTAGTAACTAGACTAAGAGCTGCTGGAGACTAAGGCCAAAACGGTGGTATTTCTGGTTACTGTGTTTGGATGTGAAAGCTGGACAATGGAGAAAACTTTGTGCAAAGAAAAAGAATAATTCAAAATGTGTTGTGGGAGAGCTTTATGAATGAGGGGCCTGCCAAAAAGACAATTCCATGATTTCTAAATCAAGTCAAAACCTCACTACAATTTACAATGACTAAATTAAGGCCACTGCACTTTGAACATATCAAGAGATGACGAGACTCATTGGGAAAGACTATAATGTTAGGAAAAGTTGAAAACAACGGGGAAAGAGGAAGTTTAAATATGAGGTGGATTGACTCAATAAAGAAAACCACAGTTTTTAGTCTGCAAGCCTGAGCAAAGCTGTTCTTGAACAGGACCTTTGGGAAGTCACTAATTTGTAGGCTCACCATTAAATCGGAACAATTGATGCCACATAATAAGAGCAAGTAAATATTCTGACACACAAGTCTGCCCTTACGGTATCTTAGAACCTTATATCTGTGTTTTCTATATTTTGGAGCTCATGGCAAGATGAACTTATCCCATTTTAGTGGATCATAAAACCCATCATTCCCAGCCAGAGATGAATGGCCTTAGTAATAGTCCAGCCCAACTGGAAAGCACTAGGTTGGGAAAGATTGTGCTGTTGTTAGTGCCGAAATAATTCTACATAGCTAGTTTGTGACTCTCCTTTCCTTCCTGCATCCCTTGACGCATTATCGGTTAATCATAAAATCTCAGCAACAAGTTTTCAGTGCCGTAAAGGAATAAGTCATAGCCTGTCATCATAGATAGCAATAGCAGCCTGTCCAAAATTTTTGTCTTTTCGAGTGTGAATGTGCTGGAAGAAATGGTTTTCTACCTAAGTCTATTTTGAAGTTCAAAGTGCAGGTAAAAGGTTCTTAGGGGTTGGTTGTTGTGGGTTTTTCGGGCTCTTTTGCCGTGCTCTGAAGGTTGTTCTTCCTGACGTTTCACCAATCCCTGTGGCCAGCATCTTCAGAGGACAGGAGTAGGAACTCTGTCTGTGCTCTGTTGCTGTTTGTTGGATAGTTGAGCATTTATAGCTGTGGGAACAGCTTTTGTCCTTTTTAGGAGATTGGGCGATTATGGTGATCAGCGTGTTTTTGTTGTGGATGTATTGTTGTGATAAAGGGGAGAGATAAATACTCAACTATCCAACAAAGAACAACAGAGCATGGATAGAGTTCCTACTCCTGTCCCCTGAAGATGCCGGCCACAGAAACTGGCGAAACGTCAGGAAGAGCAACTTTCAGAACACAGTCAAATAGCCCGAAAAACCCACAACAACCATCAGATCCCGGCCGTGAAAGCCTTCGGGAATACGTTCTTAGGGTTCTTTCTTTTGGTTCAGCCTAATGACTCCCACACTGAGGCACAACCAAGAAATCCCAGGGTTGAATCCCACCATTGCCAAGGATTTGCTTGGTGGCCTTAGTTAGGCAAGCTGTTCTTTTGGTGCTGTGCAATCTGGGCAATATAGCATTTATAATCCCTGCAATGCTCTGCATAAGTGATGCAAAGTAAATAACAGTACTTAACGCTGATGCATCGCCTTGGGGAATTTATCCTACTGAGAAACACTAGCTCAAAGTATAGCTTAAGACAGAAGTGTGGAGGAATGGATCTCTCACTTCACTGGAACTGCAAAATGCTTAATTCTGCCTGATTTAACAGTGCTTGGCATCAGGCTGCTTGATTCAAAGGGGGGAAAGGGAGTGACTTGGGTGGGGCGCATCTTGAACACAGGCGCTGCAAAGATTTGGGATGGATAAATAGCTTCTGAATCACCATGCAAGCAGTTCCACCTCAGATAGCCTAGAGAGCATAATGACTTCAGAGCCCTTCAGTAGCAAAGATATTAGATATCTAGATAGAGTGATGCACAAGGACTCAGGAGGCCCGGGTTCGAATTCCTGCTCATCCATGAAAGCTCACTGGAGGGGGGGTGTAATTGGTAATATGCAGTTGGTTGATCTGCTGCTTTTAAAAGGCAGAATTTTGCCGATTAGTGGATTCTAGAGGTATAATTCTTCGATTTTTTTTTTTTTTTTTTTTTTGCACATAAAACAATGATGAGGGATGCTGAGGGGCTCTGGGACATGTGAACGCAGCAAAAGCAGGTCTATCTCTGATCTGGGCCAGTGACTTGGATTAGTACAAAACAGTTTCTATGACCACACTTTGGCTACAACAAGACGGACGTGTGCAATTTCATTTTTGCACTGTTTATTTTTTGGAAAATTATAATTCTCAGTGATCCATCAAAGCATTTTTAGTGTTTAGAAATGAATGCATGCTCCTTATCTTCTGACAGTTGCGGCAGAAATCCTACACGAAGAATGCTTAAAGAGGAATTCTTCTTTAAGCATGCAAAGGCTGGCTTAAATCATGTACTACACCGTTTCTTGTAACAACTCGGGCACATGTTGGTGGAAACTATCCCGTAGCACACTGCTTAAACCAGAGACTACCTTCTCCCCATCTGCAAATAAAATAAAATACAGATGTTGCTGGGAAAGGTGGAAGGCAGCAGGAAAAGAGGAAGAACAAATATGGGAAGGGTTGAGTCCCTAAAGGAAACCACGGGCTTGAGTTTGTAAGAACTGAGCAGGGCAGCTGAGGACAGGGACCTTTTGGAGATGGCTCATTCATGGGGCCACCATTAGTCAGAAACAACTTGATGGTATATAATAACAACAAGTTTTTTTATCTTCATATGGTTTGCATTTTTATACATTTCTAGATGGCAGGGTGGGGGAATGAGGATTGTGTTCAATTTAACTCTAGCCTGGGCTCCTTGAGCAGATACCGTTTCAAGCATTTAGCAACAGTTCGACACTTCCGGGTGTTTTGGGCTCTCTTGCCTTTCAGCCTCCAGATTTTTCGCACCTTCTCTATGAAGGTTTTTCAGGACCAGGTGTCAAAGGCCTGGCATGTAGTTGCCAGCGGTTTATGGAGGTGTTATGGGGAGATCGTTAGGTACCCTTCCCTTCCTCGCTTTGCGTGGGAATATGTAAATCTTTGCAAGCGGAAGGAAATCAAAAGTTTGCAAGGAAGAGTGAAAAAGGTGGAAGAAAAGAAAGATGAGGAATGAGGGAAGGGCAGAGATCCAAACAGCATATTTGGGCAGGGGGGTGGAAGGGGGGGAAGAAATACAACCATATAATAGCTTGCTCTTCTTCCTCTTGTTAGTGAATTTCTCATCAGCTGTCTGGAAGTCGAGTCATGGCAACTGGACTTCTTTCTTATTCAGTTGAAACGTTTCGCTACTCGCCCAAGTAGCTTCTTCAGACTGATGAGTAGTGAAACGTTTCAACCGAATAAGAAATAAGTCCCGTTGCCATGACTCAACTTCCAAATAACCTCACCTGGAGGACTGAGAATCTTCACCGATTATATTCTCATTACCTGCTTTCTTTCATCGGTGGCAGATTGCGCAATATATGCTTTGTGCTGGTGACCTGAATCCCGTCGGTAGTTTCAACTTGAGGACACCCATTGGTTTGTTAAGATTTACGTAAGGGTTGATTTTTCTATTCTGCAATTTTTTTCAATAACAAAGGAGTCCAGATTTGCCGTTTTTTTGTAGCACAGCTCCCAGAATCCAAAAACATACATTTGCACGCCTTGATTCAATAGGTCTATTCCACTTGGATATTTAAGGTTTCCTGATGCAGAACATTCTAAAAACCTGTCTTCAGGCACTGAAGAAAGCATGGCTTGGATCTTAAGGTCAGGGCTATGGATGGGTCGGATGAGCAAAGCCCACAACTGGCGGCTTTTAGGACTGTATTGACAGTGGACAGTGAGAACATTTTGATCTTCCTTTAACTGTTGGGGCTTCATCCTGTGGAATGCTGGGATTTGTAGTGTAGAGGGAGGTGTTTGGAATTCTATCCGACAAGGTGCTCACCTGTTCCCTGGAACTGCAGTAGAAACATTTGAAGGACCTTTGCTGGATGGCCAGCTGCTATAAGTATGAGGTGTAGATGCATGTTGTTGTTGTTTAGTTGTTAAGCTGTGTCCGACTCTTCGTGACCCCATGGCCCTCCTGTCTTCCACTGCCTCCCGGAGTTGGGTCAAATTCATCTTGGTCGCTTCGATGACCCTGTCCAACCATCTCATCCTCGGTCGTCCCCTTCTCCTCCTGCCTTCACACTTTCCTAACATCAGGGTCTTTTCCAAGGAGTCTTTTCATGAGAGGGCCAAAATATTGCAGCCTCAGCTTCAGGATCTGTCCTTCCAGTGAGCACTCAGGGTTGATTCCCTTCAAATGCACTTTAGGAAACCTGAATGGGAAGCTGGAGGAAGAGATAGGAAAACAATAAGAGAATTTAAATGCAGTGAAGGGTGCTGGAAGGTAAGGATGCAGGGAAAGTGATGAGCTAGGATTTGAGAGCAGAGCAGAGGTGGAGAGAACACAAGGAGTGGGGTAAGGGAGCACACCCTGAGATTTAGTGGAAGGATGTTCTGTGTGAGAAGTGGGTGAGGTAGCATTAAGGTTTCCCAGCTTCGGAGAACAGGAGAGGGGTTATGTTTGCACTCTGCAGGCAGGGGGACTGGATCTATGGGCGTGTGCCTAAGGGGCTTGAGGTCTTCGACAGCAAGTTGGAAAAGATGAGCCTTTGGCTGCAGGACTGTAATCTTTTTCCGTGCTCATAGCAAATCTTGACGAGAAGTCTAAGAACTCTCCGCTCTGCCTGGTACAAAAATGGTGGGCTAACTGGGTGCCATTAACTCCTCTTAACCTGCTCATTGTTGTTCTTCTTTGCATGCCCGGTCGAAACGGTGCCCGCAGAGCAATTTCAGTGAAGTTCCATTATGCCGGAGTTACTTGGATATGAGACGCCAGGGCCCCAGGGCGAGATTGAATCACTCCCTTTCTTGTACAGTTTGGAGTTATAGGGCAAGGTTTTGGCCTCGAGGGAATCTGAATTACAAGGGGGCACCTCTTAACATGGGTGAGGTGTGGGGCGTTGAGTTTCATTCATCTGCTCACTCTGGCCTCACAGATGAGGCTTTTCAGCGGGAGCCGGGATCAAAAAAAAGCTCGGACAAAAGGTTTGGATGGCTTTTTTTTAAAAACATAAAGCTTGACATAAACCAGTGAAGGAACTATTCCTGGGGTCCCCCCTGCCTGTCATGATATGCTCCAGCAACCAAAACTGAGGAAAGGAGGAAAAGAAGGAGGGGGAGATGAGGTTTTAGTTCTCTGAACCTTAGCAAATTATTTTGTGGAGGGGAAGAAAAAAAAAAACAACCCAAATCTAAGCAAATGAAAACCATGGTGGATTTCTTTCAAGCTGTGTGTGTGTGTGTGTGTGTGTGTGTGTGTGTGTGTGTGTGTGTGTGTGAGAGAGAGAGAGAGAGAGACAGACAGTGTGTGAGTGTGTTTTAACTGCATGTCTCTTCGAAGGAGGGCAGTTGTGGTACGGTTTTGGTTATGCTAACCTATAAATTTTATACAACATGTTAGAACATGTTACCAAGTTTTTATTTTTGTTGTTTCTGTAAAGTCTGGCAATGATTTCCCTGGGTGATTTTGTTTTCCTTACAGTTAACAGAAAATGTGTGATGGGTTTCCTGGGATTATGTCTCCTTCTTCCCCTCTCCCCACATTTTAAAAAAAATATGTGAGAGGAAGACTTTTGCTATGTTTTCTGGAGTTTGAGGGGGGTCTTGCTTGGGATGCTAGCCAACTTAAAAGGTAAAGGTTCCCCTTGATATTTAGTCCAGTCGTGTCCGACTCTAGGGCGCGGTGCTCATCCCCATCCCCAAGCCGTAAAGCCGGCGTTTGTCCGAAGAAAATTTCCGTGGTCACGTGGCCAGGGCGACTAGACACGGAACGCCATTACCTTCCCACCATGGTGGTGCCTATTTATCTACTCGCATTTTTACCTGCTTTCAAACGGCTAGGTTGGCAGGAGCTGGGACAAGCGACGGGAGCTCAGTCTGTCGTGTGGATTCGATCTTATGACGGCGGGTCTTCTGACCTTGCAGCACAACGTAGGGGGATCATATTTGACAGTCTTCAAGAACATACATGCGGAAAAACCCATTGAGATCCCACTCTTATACTGCATCTACTTCAGTTGTGCATAGCTTTAATGTGGTTCCTCTCCATGTTACTTTGGGCATACAAGCACACTAAAATTTGGCATGTGAGCATATTCTGGATACATAACAGAAATGATCTTCGTTGCATGTGGTTGTCGGTTTAGTAGGTATGTGCCAAATTAAACGTTACCAATGGGAGCCCTTGGCAGTGGACATCCACTGTTAATCTGTTTCAGGAATTGGCTGATTTTGAAAACAGATGCTTTAAAAATCTTGAGAAACTTCGGGAGACAGCAGGAAAATAGTGGTATTTTCATTGCACAGTAGGGTACATATAGAGAAACAAATGCACCATCTAGATAAGCACTGCCTTACTTATACACTAAGGTAAAGGTTCCCCTTGACAATTTTTGTCCAGTCGTGTTCGACTCTAGGGGGCGGTGCTCATCCCCGTTTCCAAGCCATAGAGCCAGCGTTTGTCCGAAGACAGCTTCCGTGGTCACGTGGCCAGCGCAACGAGACACGGAACGACGCCGTTACCTTCCCACCTAGACCTAGCAAATATGGTTCAGCAAATGCCTCTGGGATCATTAGTATTAGCCGAATGGTAATAATTACATGCCACCAAGTCAATTCTGATTTCTGGTGGCCCTTCCCAGGGTTTCCTAGGTAAGAGAGTGCTCAGAAGTACTCTTTTCTTCTAGGGGTCATCTGGAACCTGTCACTTGCCCAGGGCTGTATCAGCTGGCTTTTCTCCCACAAGGCTCAGTAAGGGGGATTGAACTGACCGGTGGCTCGGAGTCCAGATGCCCAGCTCACTTCACATCAGCCTGGCAGCCACAAAATGGATGCTCGGTGCTTGGGAGGTATATTTCCCATGGGTTTGCGAATCGCCATCTCACGGGCATCGACTTGAGTACCTGATTTTATACGTTGTGGGATGAGTATGCCTTAGGTGTGCATAAAGGCAGCCTGCATGGTCATGATAGTGTAGGTAGGAAGAGAGTTCAGGAGAATTACTTTTCTGTATTCCAGCCCCCCTCGCATCTCCCAGCCACCGAGGCATTCTGCGATTCTAAAAACAATTTCCGCGAGCAGGCGAAGACCTTTCTCTTCAAGCAAGCTTTCCTTTATTTACTGGCTTCCTGAGTGGGGTTCTGAAATGGATTCGTGCGCCTTGCTGCTTTGCATGTGTTTTGGTGTGGCTTCTCTCCACCGTCTTTTACTGTTTGTTCCTTTTTACTATCTGTATACTGACTGTTTTTTTGTTTGTTTTAAATGTCATATTTGAATGATGTAAGCTGCCTGGGGGGGGTCCTTCTTAAGGAGACACGCAGGGTAGGAATGTAAGCAATGGATATGAGTTATTGTGAGAAGTAATTCTGTGTCCTGTTGTTGTTACGTGACTCACGTTGCGTCCGACTCATGGCGAACCATATAAATGAGCAGTCTCCAAACGGTCCTGCGTCTTCAACTGCCTTACTCAGGTTGTAAACCCAAGCCTGTGGCTTCCTTTAAGGAGTCAGCCCATCTTGCATTTGCTGTTCCTCTCCTCCTCCTCCTCCCTTACACCTTTTCTCAGCCTTATTGTCTTTCTGTCCTCATATCCCATTAAAACAGCATTTCTGTGGTATACTTTTCTTGATCTGCATTACTTTTCTATTGACTTTTGCTTATGGCCTGCTACTGCTGAGTTTCCTCATGATGGGGCAACCTTCATCCTCTCCCGGGAGAGGGACGGATTCGGCTTAGAAACGACACCCATGTATACCTTCAATGCTTTCTTAATTTTTTCCAAGTCAGAAACAATTTGCCGTTTCAAACGCTGGGAGAGATTGTTCTTTAGAAATGAACCTCGCTATGTTTTTAACCTTTTAAAAAAACTGCAGAATATTCCAGAGAAATAAATCTAGGGCTTCTTGGCCCCAACCGGACAACTTTTCCCTGCCTCTTATGATCACAGTCCTATGTCTTGTTTACTCACTGTGTTTACTCGGAGGGCTTACTTAATGCCGTTTATTTCCATGGAAGCAGGCATAGGATCTGCAGGTTTTCAGTGAGGGCAAATGCAACTTTTCCTGCCTTATGGGTGCAAACCCAACGGTGCACTGAAAGCTGCGCTCCTCCTATTCCTGCTGTGCATGCCATTGTAATTTGATGTTTTTGTGTGTATTTATATATATATATAAACCCCTCTATGTATTTTTACCCTTGTGTTACCCTTCTTGGGTTGGTTTGCTGTTTTTGCAATGGTTGCATATATATGTGTGTGTGTGTGTGTGTGTCGTGCAATTTTTAAGTTATTTATTTTCCTGTCTTGTGTTTTGTGTTTTGTGGTTCACAGGTCCTCCCCTGCATTGTTCATCCGCCTCATCCACCCCTATTGAGCAGTCCCCCTCCCCTCCCCCTTCCCCTCCAGCCAATGAGAGCCAGAGGAGGTTGCTAGGCAACGGTGTGGCCCAGCCAACTCAGGACTCTGACTCTGAGGAAGAGTTTGTCCCCAATTCATTCTTAGTTAAAAGTGGCTCTGGGAACCTCTCCCTCCCTTCAAATGGTGAGTGCCTTCTCTCTTAACTGTTTGACTTGTGTTGATGTTTGCTTCTCTTCCCCCCTCCCAATGAAAACTAAAAAAAAAAAAAAGCCCTTTAATGAATTTATTCCAGCAAAGAGGCATGCAAACCTGAAAATTTAGAGTTGCAAGCTGCTTCCTGGGTGTGCATCTTCTTGTTGAAACCTTTTCTTATTTTTGCAAAAAAAAAAAAAAAAAAAAAAAAAAAAAAATCTGTTTTGCTCTTCTGATTTTTTTTTTAGCTTCCCCCCCTCTGTGTTGCTGAAAGACTAGGAATGGTTGGAAGATGGTTTGGTTTGATTTTGGAAGATGTGTTTTGCAAAGTTGCAAACTCTGTGCAATGTATATATTGCATAAAGTTTGCAAAAGGTCAGTCGCAGGGAAAAGAACCCTTCACACATCAAGAGTTTGCTTATTGGTTTGCTTATATTTTTATTTAACTGCCCGGTGTGAAGAGTCTTTGTCTTCAGTTTGAAGGGTGTGATTTAATCATAGGGGACCCTTCAGTGGCTTGATGACTTTTTTTGCAAAGGATGGACGAAATGGGCTGCATTTTTTTTTCCTGTTCAAAATGCATGATAAATTGCACTGCCTGTTGGGAGCCTCTGCTTCTGAAGGACAGCTATCTACTTTTAAAAGCTCAAGAAACTCCCAGTAAAGTGGACTCCAAAGGCTTATTTTCCCTGCTGAGTCGTCTCCCCCCAAAAAAAGGTCCATAATTGTTCCACAAATAAAAAGCATCATGCTATTCTTTAATTTCATTTGGTTTTTGCTTCAGGAAAAGGACTTGGCCTCTCCTGTAACAGCCACTCTTTCTGCTCTATGAGGGCTCTCTTGGAGTGGGGAGTGTGTCTCTGTTTTTGTGCAAATCGTGTTAATTTCTGTGACCCTTTTCAGAGAATCCAGGATGAAGTTGGTGCTTTTCAAAAAGCTGGGTTTTGAACGGGGGTCATGGCAGGTCAGGAGACTGCAGTCTTTCGACTTCAGAAACTTTTTTTTAAAAAAGGGTGTGTGTGTTGTTTTTGTGGCTTGTAGCTGAGACAGCTGGGCTGAGGATGTTTTGAAGATGGATGATGTGAAAATGCAGGGTTTTTATGGCTACCAAAGGTGAAGTTGTTTGTTTAGAACGTATACATTGTGGAAACTAAGGGGGAAAGCCTCATTTCGCTTTGATACACCAGAATATATATTGACAACTTATTGCTTTCATGTCTTAGCATCTTAATGAAGATGGGAGTTTGCTGCTTTTTGTTTATACAGTCTTGTGATCCTGATTTTATTTTAATTTTAATCGTGGTTTCTGTGGTGGGAAAGATGGAGCTTCTACAGAAATAAAGTAACAATTAAAACAATCGGGAATACAGATGTGTCAGGTCTATAGAACCTGTTTATTAAGTCATTTTAATTGCCATAGTTACCATTTTTGCAAAAACAAACCCAAGTGTTGTTGTTTTTTTTTACTGCTAGGCTTTCCCATCTTGAAAAACAGCAACAACACTATTAATGATGATGCCTATGGAGAGGCAAAGAAAATGCTCTATTCATGTAGGTTGCAGAGCTGTTACAGGTATTTCTATGCTCCCGGCCGCCACTCAGAATGATCAATATGTGATATCAGGTATTCAGAGATAAAAGCACAGTCTGGGACAGATAATTGTGTCGCAGCCAGAAAGCAAGAAGAAACAGCGTCTGCACAGAGCCAATAACTTAAGGAAGCAAGCTAAACCCAGCACTACTGTGTAAGCCATATATATGAATTGTATATTCAAGTAATTGATAAAGAATTCAGCAGTTTTGCAAATGCACATTCCTAAATCCACCAAAGAGGAGCAGTATTTCATACTCTTTCATGCCACTCAAGATACAGTATATGCCATTGCCGTCTTAATGCTACCTATCTACATTTATGCAGACAAGAAGCATGTAGAACATACTCTTAATCTATCTCCTTCAAACAAACAAGGGATGCTGAGCTGGTTCCCAATTGCTCTTTTATGTTCCTTCACTGCCAGTGTTGCCTGCCTTTCCCCCCATATGAAATAGCCTATCAAGTGAAACAAGCTAGGAACCAGGGTGGATAAAAAAAATGATTTCTCTTAAATCAAATTGATTTAAATCATCACATTGATTTTTTTATGTGAATTGTCAAAAAAATCTGGTTTTTTTCATTTAAGTTGTGATTTAAATCATGCTTTATTTGTGTTTTTCTTTATTTGATTTCTATACCGCCCCGTTAGTGCAATGCACTTGTTCTGGGTGGTTCACAGCATAATAAAATAAACAAACATAGAACAATAAATGGAGAACTAAAAAGTAAGAGTTAATAGCGGACAAACATTTTTTTTAAACCAATGGCACTAGAAGTACATTATCTCTGTAAGAGCAGGACAAGAGGTGTAACGTCAAGCAGGGTCATTGTGGAAGGCCTCCCTGAAAAGCAATGTTTTGAGCTGCCTTCTAAAGGTTAGCAGGAAGGGAGCCAGGCATCATTCCACCAGGAGATGGCGCCACAGAGTTGGTGCCACCACAGAGAAGGCCTGCCATGGAGTGGCAGCTTGGAGGGACATTGCCTAGAAGGATCCACCCTGCAGACAACTGTTTTGGATGGAAACAGTAAAGGGAAAGGTTCCCCTTGACATTTAGTCCAGTCGTGTCCGACTCTAGGGTGCAGTGCTCATCCCCATTTCCAAGCCATAGAGCCAGCGTTTGTCCGGAGACAGCTTCTGTGGTCACGTGGCCAGTGCGACTAGACACGGAATGGTGTTACCTTCCCACCAAGATGGTACCTTTTTATCGACTCGCAGTTTTACATGCTCTCGAACTGCTAGGTCGGTTTCTGTTGACAATACCTGTTGGCAATACTAGTGTTAGCAGAAACCACGCCAGATATCTTTCAGTTACCACTGGACTTCTGGACTGAACCAGTTCAAGGTGAACACTGTCCACCCCTCTTCTCTTTACAATTGACAAGAGTAGAGCGTCAAAGTAGGTTGTGGCGCCAAAGAAGTGTACTGAGTGTTCAACTCAACAACATTTTGTGCTCCAATGAAATGGAGGACAGAGGTTGAGGCCATAGTAGTTTCCATTTCAAATGTGCAGGAGCAGCGGCCACTGCTTCATGGACTATCAAAAATATACAGGTGTCCTTCCCATGCGTGTTGTCACATGGAGGAACAATGCTCATGTGCATAAATACACAGTTAGAGATAGACATACACTTAGGTAGATTTTGTTGGAGTAACTGTACAAATATACTATTACAGAGGCATAAAGAAACAGGTAGATTTTTTTTTTCAGAATACGTAATTTAACCCCAAATTTGAGATTCCAGTTGCTGAATGGAATTGTGTCACATATTCCTTAAAATATTTATAGACTTCATTTTTTTCCTTCTAAAAACAAAATGTAAGAGTAGAATTGCAAATATAAAATTTCCAGAGATACAGGAGGAACAAAAAGAAGTGTGTCTATGATTTCATGAGCAAGGTGACCAAGTTGGTAATCTACATTTCTTTCTTTAGTTTCTTTTAGAGCAGCGATCCCCAACCTTTTTTGGTCCGCGAACCAACTGGGGAAGGTGGGGAGGCCCTGTACTTGCACGCATGTGTGTACTCTCTCGCACAGGCACAGGCGCACTCGTGCACATGCACAAATGGCAGGGCGGTGGTTGTCTGGGTAGCTCATGCGCATGGGCGAACAAGTGCGCATGCTCTCCTGCACGGGCATGGGTGCACTAATGTGCATCCGCAAATGGCAGCGTGGCACTTGCCTGGGTGCATTTGTGCGCATGCACAAACAAGCGCATGTGCTCTCTCTTACAGGCACAGGCGCACTCATGCACATGCGCAAATGGCAGAGCGGCACTTGTCTGGGTGTGCTCGTGCACATGCGCAAACAGCGCGGTGCTCGCATGGGCGTGTTGGGGTGAGTCTGTGTGGGGGGCGGGAGGTCTGTCTTGGCGGCCCGGTCTGGCTCAGGCCACAGACCGGCACCGGGCCGGGGGTTGGGGACCTCTGTTTTAGAGTAGATTCCATTCTTTTGGGTAAATGGGGCACAGGCATATTCAGGAACAACACTGACAAAAGAAATTATATACAGTATCTAAAATTCATATACAGGTAGTTCATAAACTTCACAGAAGTTGGCTGCGTTCAGATATCCTGGTAAACCGTGGTTAATTATTTAAAATTATTTAAAATATTTTTACCCCACCTTTCTTCTTAAAAGGACCCAAGGAGGCTGTTTATCATTACAGGATCAAGTATATCAACCCCTCTCCTTCATGGGCTTTATTTCTTTTTCTCCTCCAGTGTGATTTTGTGCAGCCCTTATATTACGAGCATCCTGAAAAATCATACTAGGGCTTATTTTCAGGTTAGTTCTTATTTTCGGGGAAAAGGGGTATATATCTGTGAAAATTCTTAGTCATCCAGGCGAGGTTATCTGGAAGTCAAGTCATGGCAACTGGACTTCTTTCTTATTATGTTGAAATGTTTTGTTACTCGTCCAAGTAGCTTCTTCAATCTGAGGAGAGTTGGCCAACTCCCCTTAGACTGAAGAAGCTACAGTGGGGTCTCGATTTACGAACTTAATCCGTATTGGAAGGCAGTTCTCAGGTCGAAAAGTTCTTAAGTCGAATCTGCATTTCCCATAGGAATGCATTGAAAACCATTTAATCCGTATCTGCTCTTTTCGTCCATAGAAACTAATGGGAAGCTGCTATTCCGCCTTCTGCCACTAGAGGGGGATTTTTTCTTTTTTCCTTTTAACCTAAGATGACTTAGCTTTAAAAAAAAGGGGAGAAAAGAGTTCGTAACTCGAATCTAAGTTCGTAAGTCGAGTCCATATATTCCTATGAGAGCGGTTTGTAAGTCGAAACATTCATATGTCGAAACGTTCGTAAGTCGAGACCCACTGTACTTGGATGAGTAGTGAAATGTTTCAACCTAATAAGAAGTCCAGTTGCCATGACTTGACTTCCAGATAACTTTAAATATAGTTTGCTTCCAACCCTCTCATTTTCAACCATTAATGAAGTTGACTCGTTTGGAAAAACAGGACATTCACAACCTCCTACCCCGTAGGGTATTCCCATATGAGAAACATACTGCGTATGAAAAGTCTATGGCTAAAGCGAAGATGCATTCTTCCATCTACTGAGAAATCTTATACTGGGAGTTCACTTGTCTCAAGCCACCTTTGTCCATCCCATTCTCACCTGTCTCCGTACCACACATTGAATTTTTGGGCTTGACAACTGGAGAGTTTTCAGACTAGCTATGCTGAGCATTTACTCTGAGAAACCAAGTGTGCATTTGGATGACTTAGAACAGGTAGCTGTGTTAGTCTGTGAAAGCATACCAGTTATTATTATTATTATTATTATTATTATTATTATTATTATTATTATTATTATTATTATTATTATTATTATTATTATTATTATTATTATTATTATTATTATTATTATTATTATTATTATTATTATTTTAAAATGAAAAATAAAAGAAAGACAAAATCCCTGCAGCACTTTAAAGACTAACCATTCTGTTTTTATGTGAGCTTTTGTGGACAAGTTCACTTCTTTAGACATATGGAGTGAAATACACTAAGAGCTTGGAATATTTATTTATTTTATTTATTTATTGGACTTATATACCGCCCCATAGCGCTACAAGCACTCTCCGGGTGGTTTACAATTTAATTATACAGGCTACACATTGCCCCCCCAGCAAGCTGGGTACTCATTTTACCAACCTCGGAAGGAATAGCTTTGACATTCATATTATTTTGCTAATGTCCAGTGGGAAAAATATATGCATTACTAGCTGTGCATAGGAGCATTTGATCTACAAGAGAAATGGATGAGCTTCTAGTTTGGAAGCTACAGTGGGAACATACCCCCCCCCCAGCCGTACCTCTGTTTGCTTCCTGTACCGCAGTGATGTCCAAAATTAAAAATATTCCAAATGTCAGCAGTCTGTTCTAAATGCAGGAGAATCTTTGCATACAAAAAGTACCAGATTTCATCCCCAACATCTGGGGATTGAATCAGGTTGGGCTAGGACAGAATCTTGAAGAGCATTTGAGAGTTCTAGACCAGATGAACTAATTCCATATAAGGTAGGCGTGGGACGTGGTGGCGCTGCGGTCTAAACCACAGAAGCCTTTGTGTGCTGCAGGGTCAGAAGACCAGCAGTCGTAAGATCGAATCCACGTGATGGAGTGAGCTCCCGTCGCTCGTCCGAGCTCTTGCCAACCTAGCAGTTTGAAAGCATGTAAATGCAAGTAGATAAATAGGTACCACCTCGGTGGGAAGGTCATGGTGTTCCGTGTCTAGTCGCGCTGGCCACATGACCACAGAAACAGTCTTCGGACAAATGCTGGCTCTACGGCTTGGAAACGGGGATGAGCACTGACCCCTAGAGTCGGACACGACTGACTCAAATGTCAAGGGGAACGTTTCCCTTTACCTTTACCTAAGGTAGGGTAGCTAAGCTTACTGTGTTCCTTTGAGATAGTGTCTAGTCATCCACGTCCAGAAGCAGATGGTGGGGCAGACAAGGTTGTGGGCCTTAAGAGACATGAATCTTCTGCTTTTTGCTGTGCCCCAGGCCAAAAGTCTTGCTGGATGTTTTACAGGATTTCTTGGAAGTTCTGCGGTAATTTTTTAAAACAAATGCCAGACAGCTTGCACACAATGACATCTTTCATGCACAAAAGTCTTCCCCCCCCCCCCCAAAAAAAGGCACCAAGCTCTGCAGAATTTGGTTGTTGGTGGTGGAACAAGACCATGGTCTTATTTTCCTGGGAAGCCAGGAATCTTGCTGATAAAAAGAAAAATCTCAGTGGGAAGTCTTGATGTGGTGAAAATTGAAAAACAGAAGAGAATGAGAAATTTTGTGAGTACACGGCATTGATGCAAACAGGCCTGGCTCAACATGAGTAGATAATTAGGACAGTGACTCCTTATCTGAACACTGCCTATGTAGTTGGGGGAAAAAATCTAGCATCTTGAAAATGTCCTTTTATACTCATTTATTTCATTACATATAAAATGATTTGTCTCCTGCATCCCTCTCCTCCCTCCCTCCTCTTATGGCCGAGGTCTAAGACAGCTAACGTACTCAAGTTAAACACTGATAGAAAGCAAAATAAATTATAACTCAGTATTAACATTATAGAAACTATTATGATATTAAAATCATGGAAGCAGCAACATCAGGAAAATGGAAAAAGTCAATTACACTTTTGTTTTAAATTAGAGAGGGCCACACAGGTTTATTTGTAATTTAATAAATGTAGAAGCCTTTTGCAGAAAATGTTAATGCTTATTCTGAATGTATAATCTCCTAGTATATACAGTAGACATATACATATCCTGACAGACGGACGGACGGACGGACGGACGGACGGACAGACTATCTATCTATCTATCTATCTATCTATCTATCTATCTATCTATCTATCTATCTATCTATCTATCTATCTATCTATCTATCTATCTATCTATCTATCTATCTATCTATCTATAGTGGTGCCTCGCTTAACGAGCGCACCACATAACGACGAAATCGCATAGCGATCCGTTTTTTTGGATCGCTAATGCGATCGCTTAACGTTTTTCTAATCGGGGAAAATTCGCTTTGCGAAGACCGGTAAGCTTTTCGCTTACCGATCTTCGCAAAACGAAGCCCGACGATCAGCTGTTCGGCGGCCAAAATGGCCACCGGAAGCCCGGAAATGGCCCAAAATGGCCGCGCGCAGCGTTTTCGCGCCCTCGTTAAGCGAGGCGAGGGCGCAAAAATGGCTGCCGGCCATTAAGAAGCTTCGCTGAACGGTGAGTATTTGGCCCATTTGGAACGCATTAAACCATGTTTAATGCGTTCCAATGGAAATCCCTGCCCCGTTCAACGATGCTTCAGCATAGCGAAGGTTAATCCGGAACGGATTAACCTCGCTATGCGAGGCACCACTCTATCTATCTATCTATCTATCTATCTATCTATCTATCTATCTATCTATCTATCTATCTATCTATCTATCTATCTATCTATCTATCTATCTATCTATCTATCTATCTATCTATCGAGAGAGAGAGAGAGAGAGAGAGAGAGAGAGAGAGAGAGAGAGAGAGAGAGAGATGTAATTATCCAGATATGCTTTAGATGGTCAGCTTTTGACTCACAGAAACATTGAATTTTATCCAATAGTATCCCATCTTTAATTGGAACAAATACTACTAGTGAAACATGGTCCTTACTGCCTACATCTTCCTCTCTAGTGTGACCCCAGCTTCTGGGGACAGTTGGGGGAATTTCAAGGTCTGATTTGGGGAGCAATTTTTTGGGGGTGGAGAGGAGAAGTACCTCATTGGAAGTCCTTTAGGTATGACCAGAACTTTGCATACACAACATTGGATGTGGCCTGTTGGTTCATTTCAGGGTTTCTTCCTGTGAGAGTAACAACAGTTCAGATTCTGATAAAGTTGACAAGGTGAGAATTAGATAGGCCAGGACTGAAAGAAAAAAGAACAAGAGAATCAAAGGCACAGCACAGTAGCCTGAGATTTTAAGCACTTAAGGTTAGGTCACAAACTCTTCCTTCTCAAAATTAGTGCCTCATTGAGGAAGCCGCTTGATAATCCTCAACCTTCAGCACTGAGAAGGAAATTGGTTTACTCTACTAGATTCTCATCTTCCAGTCAATGACCCCTAAGTAGTATGATGGTCATTGACAAAGAGGCTGCAAATTCATCAAGGGTTACTGCTGTCTGACACAGCTCAGATAACAAGTACCCAAAGTGGCTTTGACTGCTCTGAGACACCCCCCCTCCCATCCTCCCCCATTTGCAGAGGAAGGTGAATGTATGATAGAGGTGTGAAGGATACTTGCCAGACTCCAAAGGCAGAAATTTCCATTCACTGCAGGAATCTGCTAATAGTTATGTGTACTCCCATCTTAACTGCTTGCATTAATAGGTCTGCCTGTATTGCTCCAATCGAGTTTACAAAGAAGTAGACCTGTTAATCTGTTTTACCTTGTCAGCAAAAGTAAAGAGGGAAAAGCAAAGCAAAAAAGCAAAATATCGCAGCAGTTTGAACACTAACAGATTTAATTCAATATGAGCTTTTGTGGTATCTAATTATCTTAATCTCTCGCTTGGCCAGCGGTGGGTTTTTTTTTTGTTGTTTTTTTTTGTTTTTTGTTTTTTTTTACTATAGAAACCCATCAGTTTGTCTGCCCATTTGGTTGACTATGAAGGCAAATGGATTAGTATACTTATTAATCTCTGTGGGATCATGGAACGGTAATGCTGGATGGGACTGATGGCTCATTCTGTCAAATGCTGCTGCTGAAGCAGGGGATCCACTGTTAAAGCATCCTTGACAAATGGCCAGCCAACCTCTGTCTAAAAACAATTATGAAGAGCCTGCCACCTTCCAAGGCAGTCTGTTCTGGTACTAAGCAGCTCTTTACTGTTCTTCTTGGTGTTTCGACAAAATCTTCTTTCTTGTAATTTGAACCCATTGTACATGCGTGATTTACACGTGCATATGTGTCTCTTGTTAACTTTTGCTTCATGCTTTTGGTACAATACAAGTGTTTTCCCATTGAAAACCTCAAAGTGTTTATGTCCACGTAGCAGGATTGGTCCCTTTGACCCACATATCCACAACATGTATACTCCACAAATTTAGGTAAATCAAATATCAGTTTTGAATTTATAATCTGGGATTTTCCTTGGTCTACCTTTAACCCTCCTGAACTGAAGGCAGGAAAGAGGGATTCGGATGGAGGACCCCAGTCCAAGAATAACTTGTGTGCATTGAACAGAACTTCAAAATAGGCTCTTCGTATTTCCATGCATTACATTCTCCATGCAACTGGAAACGTTACGGAACCACAACAGATAATATTTTTCTCGTATGAGTTGTACAAACATGGTTATGCTGAAAGTGTGGGAGTTATGAGCAGCGACACAGAGTGTGTTTCCCTGCTTTTCTAAGCTTTCAGTATGTCGTGAGAATGGCTGAAGGTTGGTTTCCAAAATATTTTCTGTATGGAGAATGAGTGCAAGGAAATCACCCCAGAGAGAGACCACAGCTGTGCTACAACGAGATCTGCAAGCGGGATCTGAAGGCCTTAGGAATGGATTTTCTCAACAGATGGAAAACCTTGACTTCTGAGCGTTCAGCATGGAGGCAGGCATTGTTGCATCACGGCCTCTCCCAATTTGAAGAGACCCTTGTCCAGCAGGCCGAGGCCAAGAGGCAGACCCGAAACCAGCAAAACCAGGGAGCTGGACGGGGTACAGATTGTATTTGTCTTCAGTGTTGAAGGGATGGCCACTCTCGACTTGGCCTTCTCAATCACACCAGATGCTGTTCCAAGTCCTCTATTCAGAGCACGTTACCATCATATCTCGAGACTGGAGGATGCCTACTCTTAAGTATATGCTGGGGGAAGGGACGTAATAAAAACAACTTGGATTAATTTGTAAGAATCAGAGAACAGAGAACAATCTCCCATATGAGATTCTATGACCTTTTACTGTGAGTGTCTCAGTACTGCACAGTTATTGCAATTTGATGCCATTTTAACTGTTGTGGCTGCATCCTAAGGGATCCCAGGAGTTGTAGTGTGTCGAAATACTGAAAATGATATGTGACCTCATCATGATCCCCTGATTGCAATTATGGATACAGAAAATATGTGTGAGTAGGAAAGGCATGACATTAAGCCCAGACAACAAGAGTCATATCAGAAGGCAGAGTTGTATGTCCGTGTGCAGCACATCTAGATAATATATGATATGCATCCTGAGCATGTAAAGGAATGGATCTCTGAGAGTCTCCTAGCAATGATGAACACTCCCAGAATCCAGCTTGCTAGCTGAGGAATTCTGGCAGGAGTTTTAGTTTTAAAAAAATAACTTTCCAGACTGCTTGGAAATCCATTCAGTTTCAGTGGGGTTCGATGTAACCTATGGGAGGTTTGTGATTGCACAGCACTTTCTGTAATCTTTCTGCTAATATTTTAGAATAAACTGAGCTTTAGTTGATAATGGTGCACTTACACGGTTCTCTCCCTCTTGTTTTCATTTTTCCCTTTGGTGTGATAAAAATCAAGTATCTCTTTGCTATATAGGGAGATTGAACGAGGAGATTATCTGCTGTGGAATTGTTTTGTTATCTTTCTGAAATAAAAGGCAGAGAGAATTAAGGTGTTGCTTAAATTAGGGAATCTGCAGACAGTCCTTCTCTTTAAAACTCCAAATACACTCTCCTACACTCTCCTCCTGCTCCTGCCATTTGCTGTTACCGTTTTCAACTCTGCAGTGGCATTATACTGTTGGACACCTCCCTTACACCTATATGATTATGACATGAATTGTGAGTGAAGGAAGAAAAATCCTGTTAAAGGCTGCCATGTGAACCAACTAGAACGAGTGTGTAAGAACTAGCACCACTAAAATAGATTTTTTTTGTTTCGTCGTTAAGTCATGTCCAACCCTTTGTGACCCCATGGACCAGAGCACACCAGGCCCTCCTGTCTTCCACTGCCTCCCGGAGTTGGGTCAAAGTTGTGTTGGTGGACAATGTCCATCCATCTCGTCCTCTGTCGTCCCCTTCTCCTCTTGCCTTCACACTTTCCCAACATCAGGGTCTTTTCCAGGGAGTCTTCTCTTCTCATGAGATGGCCAAAGTATTGGAGTCTCAGGATCTGTCCTTCCAGTGAGTACTCAGGGTTGATTTCCTTCAAAATGGATAGGTTTGTTCTCCTTGCAGTCCAGGGGACTCTCAAGAGTCTCCTCCAGCACCACAATTCAAAAGCATCCATTCTTCAGCGGTCAGCCTTCTTTATGGTCCAGCTTTTGCTTCCATACAGCACATCTAGAAAAACCATAGCTTTGACTATTCGGACTTTTGTCGGCAAGGTGATGTCTCTGCTTTTTAAGATGCTGTCTAGGTTTGCCATTGCTTTCCTCCAAAGAAGCAGGCGTCTTTTAATTTCATGGCTGCCAAAGGCATAATTTAGGAAGTGGACTTTGGAGCACATAACTATGCACCCAGTACTATGTAGATAAATAATGGCATGCAGTTGTATAGGGCGGTTACACAGATTATTAATGGTTTATCCAGAGAGAGTGAAAATTCTGCCCCAACTGGTCATAGTTGGTGTGACAGACATCGGAAGTTACCGGGATTTGCATCTTACTATGCTGCAGAACTGCACTGTTTTATTCCCCTGATTCTTTTACCACTTCTTGGAAAGCTGCTTTCATGATTCTTCCTTAAATACGGAAGAATATGGAAGATCTTTTCTTCTGGAAACATGATTTCGTCGTCCTCTCTCTCTTGCTCTCTCTTTCTCTTTGGATGTGTGTGTGTGTGAATTGAAGGTGCATTTAATAGCTCTTGACTTAGAGGCTGTGCGGAGAAAAGGAATTTTCACTGGAAAGCACCATGGTGCTAAACTCTTCCTCCTGACCAAGATGAGCAGAGGAAGGAACAGCCTTTTTATGAAAACAATAATTTAAAAAAAATCATGTTTCTGAGGTTTTGTCACTGATCATATCAAATTAAGCCTTACGTAATGGATGGTGGGAAAAAGGCAGATAGCATCAGCACTAAAACAAGGGACCATATGGAGAATATGCTGTCATTTGAAATGTTTCCCTACAAATGTGCTGTATAAAGTGTTGTTCTTACTATAATAAAAAAGAGGCAGTAGATTTTACAGCCTTTGGCTTGAAAGCCCTCCTCACTGGTCCCATTAAATAGGTCTTTTGTGTGTGTGTGGGAAACCAAGAAACACTCTGTATGAGCTCAGAGACACATTCAGATTTAGTGTTAAATACCAGTGCTTTCTCAGTACGTAGATATAAATACGGCCCTAAAGTCCTTCCGAGCTTTGGATCATCCAGTGAGGTCCATCCTGAAACGTTTTTCAACTGGTAGATTTGACTGAGTTGTTTATTGTCAGAGTTGCTCGCCGGGCGTTCTTATAAAATATTCAAGGCATCTTAGAATCCAAAAATAAAACACACAGTAATAAAAACAAATAACAGTAACATAATCCAATAAAAAGGCTAACAAGCTGAAGGAGCATAAAATCAATTTAAGAACAGCAGCCCGGAAAAACGGCCTGAAATTATTATTTGCTACATATTTGCTTGCTCTCTGCACTGGTTCCTCTTGTTCAGCAATCATTGTTGAAGTGTGTCCTAAAGCTGTGTGTTTTTATAATTGTAATTATATCCCAACTTTTGTCATCATAATTATATCGCAACTTTTCTCCCTAGAGCTGAGGGTATCCTATTTAAACTCTTCAGCCTACTTGATCTTCACAGCAACTTGAGACTTAGAGATTGTCAGCTGGAGGTGAGGGGGATTTGAACCTGTGTCTCCCCACCCTTAGCTTAATTTAAAAATAAAAATGAAAGTAGCATGCCTTGGCATGTTAAAAAGCAAAGGTATGGGTTGGGTGATGCCTTCGTAAGATCACTAAGGTAAAGGTAAAGGTTCCCCTTGACAATTTTTGTCCAGTTGTGTTCGACTCTAGGGGGCGATGCTCATCCCCGTTTCCAATCCATAGAGCCAGCATTTTTGTCCAAAGACAATCTTCCGTGGTCACATGGCCAGTGCGACTTAGACACGGAACGCTGTTACCTTCCCACCGAGGTGGTCCCTATTTATCTACTCGCATTTACATGCTTTCGAATGGCTAGGTTGGCAAGAGCTGGGACAAGCGACGGGCGCTCACTCCGTCACGTGGATTCAATCTTACGACTGCTGGTCTTCTGACCCTGCAGCACAGGCTTCTGTGGTTTAGCCTACAGCACCACCACGTCACTAAAAGGTTGTAAATGGGGTCAGCTTTCTGAACGGGTGGGGAAGAAGAGAAAAGGTCCCCCAGAGACTATTAAATCTGGCTAGATGTTATGCTTTAATGTCAAAGTACTAGCATGCTGTTTCTCCTTTGGGTGTAGGGGAAGAAAGAGCCCACCTGCACCATCTGGATGTGACATAGCCAGCCAGAGGCTGCCGTTACATGGTCAAATACTGTGGGATATTTTGTGGGTGTCAAATGAATTATAGTGGTGCCTCGACTTATGACCATAATCCATTCCAGAAGATGGACGTAACACAAAATGGTCATTAAGTTGAAGCACCATTTCCCATAGGAATGCATTGAAATGCAATTAATCCGTTCCGACCAAAGAAAAAAAATCACACACACAAAAAATCACTGCAAGACTGTTTTTGGAAACGCGATTAATCCCTTCTGGCCGAACGGGGGGGGGGGGGGGAGAAAAGCAATCAAGCGTTCAAGACCCATTGGAAATGCACAGAAAACACACGGAGCAGATAGGAAATGCACAGAGAACAAAGAGGGCAGGTCGTAAATGCAAAGAAAACAGGAAAAAGCAAGAGAAGCATGCAGGACCTATTGGAAATGGGGAAAACTTCCCAAAAAAGCAACCAACCCCCCCAAGGCCCATTGGAAATGGGGAAAAGCAAAAAACAAACTAACCCAAGACCCATCAGAAATGGGGAGAACCCAAAAAGCAACCAAACACCCCAAGACCCATTGGAAATAGGGGAGCCAAAAAAAACCAAACACCCCCCAAGACCCATCAGAAATGGGGGGGAAACCAACCAAACCCACCAATACTTGTCGGAAAGGGGGGAACCAACAAACTAACCAACCCCCCAAGACCCATCACAGCACAGAAACATAACCCCCCCCAGCCCAAAAGCACACTGCAAAAACACCCAGAACAGTTTTTAAAAAGCAGAAAACAGCACCTTACCTTACCAGGCAGCCCGAAGCCTCCCTGCAAACACACACACACACACACACACACACACACACACACACACACACACACACACACACACACACACACACACACACACACACACACACACACACACACACACACACACACACACACACACACACACACACACACACACACACAGAAGCAGAAGCAAGGCAGTCCCAAGCCTCCTCCTCGGATGCACACTCTCTTAACTGCTGGGCCGAAAGAGCTACAAAGAAGCAGCCTCATTGCCACCTACAGTTAGAAATTTGAATTTCGTTCGTAAGTGGAAGCTCTGGTCGCAACTCGAAGCAAAATTTTGCGGCCAGAACTGGTTGTAACTCGAAATGGTTGTAAGTAGGGACGTTCGTAAGTCGAGGCACCACTGTAATTCCCTTTGTTTTTTGCTGGTCACACAATGCAAAGGCCAGTTCGAATTGTCCTGCCTGGTTGGTTGGTTTAAAATACATATTTCTACCCTGCCTTGCTTCTTAAAAAGGACCCAAGGTGTTTTCCCTTGCTACTTTGTCTGAGCGCCTCTCGCTCAGAACCAATGCGCATCATGCTGGCACCTCATAGACTGGGGGGGATGTTACGGATAACCACCTGAAGGGAGGCCTGGAAATCAGCAACACGAAACCGGGCCTTCTCTGTGATGGCCACCTTGTTATCGAACTCTCTCCGGCTAGCGGTCCGACAGGCCCCTTCCCTCCTTGGCTTCAGAAAAACAACTGAAAATTTGGTTGTTCACACAGAGACCTTCCAGAAATATGTCCAGGCTAATTTGGTTTATGATCACCTATACTCCATGAATTTCAGAATAACTGTTGCGGTTTCGCCACCATCTGTTGTACCTTTGTATTGTAATTTGTCTATGTATGTGTGTGCATCTATGTATACGTATACCACTCCCGGCACCACACACATGGTTGTTCTTTTTTTGCGCCAATTGCAGAAGTAGCGCAACCAGCGCAGCTGGCCAGTCAGCAACTGAGCAGGGAGACTCATCCTCCCGCCTCCTCGCCGGAGTGGTCAGCAACACAGGGAGGCGGGGGAGTGCCAGTCAGACGCCTTCCACAATTGGGCTGTGCAAATGACTACGGCTATGTGTGTCGTGAGCAATAAGTGGACCAGCCAGTTCTGGGTCCGTCTGTGGTGGCGATTTTCATATCATTTTGTCTCCCTGGGAGACAAATACAGATATGGTTGTTGTGGGTTTTTCGGGCTGTTTGGCCATGTTGTTGAGGTTTTTCTTCCTAACGTTTCGCCAGTCTCTGTGGCCGGCATCTTCAGAGAACAGGAGTCAGAACTCTGTCTGTGCTCTGGTGCAGTTTGTGGGATAGTTGAGAATTTATAGCTGTGGGATCAGCTTTTGTCCTTTTCAGGAGATTGTGTGATTATGGTGATCAGCGTGTTTTTTGTTGTGAGTGTATTGTTGTGATAAGAGGGAGAGGTGATCTGTCACTGTGATTGATGGAATATGCGAATATCCCCTCTCATATAGATCCATATACCCACACACACTCCCCCCCCCATTAGTTACTTTGTTTTTAAAGATTTGGTTTTGTGTGATGCTTTATTAGTTTATTACTGTAGTTTTATCATATGTTCACATTATGTTATTGCAAGGCTTCCAAAGTAGTGCCCGGGCCACTAGATGGATGGGATAAAAATTTAATGATGTAAAGGAATACCTTCTTTTACTATAGAACAATGTTTTAGAATTAAGTAAGTTAAAACCTGTTGAGAGTAGACATAAAATAAGCCACAGGTAAGCTGGGAAAGTGTCCGGGAGCCATCCTGCAGGTATGAACACCAGATTACCCGCTTTCCATCTTCTTCAGCAGGTGCCTTGTGTAGAGAGTGCCTTCCATGTTAGAATTTGGCCCTCAGCTTGGCCAGGTTTGCTAACCCCTGGTATCAATGCTGTCACTCTCTGCAGTGGCTTTAACCCATATCCGAAACCTAAATATCACCTTGTTGGGGGTATTTCTTCTCCCCTGAAAAGAACAGCACAGTGCTCCCCAGAACAATTGAACGTATTTATCATCTTTACATGTATTAAAAGATTATTTATTGTACATTTTTCATTCAGCTTGAAATGTGTATATAGCCTCCAGTTCTAGGATTTGTTTGTTCAGGCTTTACAGTAAAAGAAAGAGAGAGAATAAGCAAGAGATTAAAGCATTTAATCTCTCTGTTTGCTAATTAACTAACCGACAGGTCTCTTCAGTGGGTTGATGACATTATTGTATTATTGATGTGCTGCTGAGTCTTTAGACTCTCCGGCTATCTCTGATCCATCCTCCTCACTCCATAGGTTTTTGTAGATATTTTGCCTCTCCTTGGAGTCTCTTCGGTGGTGGGTGGAGAAATTCTGTAGGTCAGTAATAAATACATCCTGTCCAATACAGTGGTGCCTCGCTTAACGACGATAATCCGTTCTAGGATTTCGCTTAATTAATATCGTTAAGCGAAAACACTGTAAAGCGAAAATAAAAAGCTCATTGAAACGCATTGAAAACCTTTCAGTGTGTTCCAATGGGCTTAAAACTCACCGTCCAGCGAAGACCCTCCATACAGCGGCCATTTTCGCTGCCTGTATAGCGAGGAATCCATCTCTAAACACAGCGGGGAGCAATTTTAATTACCCAGCAGCCATTTTGAAACCGCCAATCAGCTGTTAGAAAAATGTTGTTTTGCGAAGAATCGGTTCCCAAAGCAGGGAACCGGTCATCGCAAACCGAAATCCCCCCCATTTAGACCATCGTTTTGCGATTGCAAAGCGAATTTGACGTATTGCGGGGCAATCATAAAGCGAGGCACCCTGTATATGGTTTGTGTGTGTGTGTGTGTGTTTGTGTGTGTGTGTGTGTGAGAGAGAGAGAGAGAGAGAGAGAGAATTTCCAATATTTCATAAGGATATCCAGTTGAATTTAGGTCTCCTTGAAACCATCTTTCCGCCAAACTGTGGAACCGATGACCTTTGTGAATCTAACTCCGGATGGCTCGAATGCAGTGGTCCATAAATGTGATCTGCAGAAGCCCATCCTTGGCTGCTTAGAAAAACCCCAAAGGCTTCTCTGACCTCTCGGAATGGAATGAATTGCCTTCCTTCCTTAAAAGTTCTGTTTCTGTGAAGGCTTTAGGCAGCTTAGAATCTGGATGACAAAACGGAGTCTTTATGTTTTCTAAATGGTGAAAATGAGCTAAAGCTTATTTGGGCTAGGGCTACACTTAATACAGTTAGTGAACTCATTCTCTCTCTGGGTAGATGAACTGTTTCAACACCAAGGCTGGCTAAGAATGCTCTCTCCCTCCCTCTCTTCTTTTTTTTTTTTTTTTGCATTTGTGCTTCACTCTTTTTTTTTCTTAATTGATCCCTGCTAGGTTTTCCTTCTACAGCTGTGTAAACTCTGCTTAGAGCCAGGAGCCTTTCCAAAGTAACTAACACCCAGGGAGAAGTGCCGCCATTGGAAATCCCCATGTAAATTGCAAATGTAATCCACGTGGAATTGCAGGTTTAAGCCCTTTGCTGAAGATACAACAGAGCGTTCTTTTAAACACCATGAGCTGTAGCCTTTCCGAAGCAAGGCGAGGGTGTGTACATTTCTGTGTCCAAAACATATTTCTATAAAAGGATATCTGAAGAAATAGGTGGAGAAGCATACGTTTCCATCATTTCCAGTACGCCCTTCTGCTATTTATTTTTGCATTGTCGACTCATCATTTAAACATCTACCCTGCATTTCTACCTACAGCACTCAAGGCAGCTAAGGATCAGAATGGAAACAGTAAGCAGGGGGAGTGGGTAAAAAATACCCGAATAAAATTGAGTTTTTATTTGCATAGGAGAACACAGGAGGGGAGGGGGGAAACAGATATTAAAATAATAAAGCTTCCGAAGCAGCAAGGCATTGAAAGAGCATTTAAGCATTAAAAGAGACAGTTCAGCTGGACAAGTCCAGAGTTGATCTCAACTAATGGTGGAAGGATAAGAAATGAACATCCCCCCCCCCCCCGTAGGGCATTTCAAAGCAAGGGTCAATCCATTGAGAAATTCCCAGTCTTGCACCTCAAATGTGTTGGTGAGGTTCAGAAAAAGGCACTCACTGAGGATGTCCAAAAGTCTATCTCATTTCCTTGATGTATCAGCATGATAACTGTCAGTAGACGGATGCATTAAAATGTTTAATACTTGTTTACTTTTGATAGTAGAAGCCCATCTTGCAGCTAGTGTACCATTGTATACATATTGTTTGTTTGTTACCCCACCTTTCACCTTAAAGGACTCCAAGGTGGCTTTGTACTCCAAACAATTTTCTCTTCACTTGAATGGAGGAGGGTTCAAATTCCGTGCATTCCATTTCTTGTCCTGTGATGCAACTTCCTGTGCATCTCTGGGCAGTATTTTCCATTAAAACAAATTAGGAAATGCATCTGCATAGGATATATGTGCCTAATCTGCAGGACTTCCAGTTGAATCCCATGGGATGAAATCTGTTCTGGAAAGTTGTGTGTGTGTGTGTGTGTGTTTTAAATTACAATTTCCAAAATTCCCCATGCTGGCTAGGGCATTCTGGAAATCGTAGTTTTTTAAAAGAGAGAGGGGGAAAGCTAGTATTCCTAAGACAAATTGCATTTGCATCTCAATATTTTTTTTCTAGCAGATGGTGGGGAGCAGGTCTCTGTGCAGAATGGCATCTTCTTCTACACAGGAGTCACCTGGAAAGGACAGAAGTAACATCGAACTGTGTGGGATTGTCCATTGCCTGCTCAGAAAAGTGTCTTTCCTGCACAGGTTTCACTAAAAGGTTATAAAATTACAGAAATAGAGTTTCTTGCACTGAATAACAGGTGGGGGGGGCAAGAAAAATTGGTGAAAGGGAGAGTGCCTTGTTTTTGCGGGAAGTTCTGAAATCTCACTGTTTCAGGGGGAGCCTCAGCAGGGAGTCTCAGCATGGTGAGACTCAGAAACTCATCAAGAATGAGATGCTTTGAGAAATTTTATCACATACCCAGAACTGGGGCTGCAGGCTCCCTGCAGCTGCTCCTTCTCCAGCTGCAAGCTGTGACCAGACTGGTCTTTTTTTCGTTACATCGAAGGCTTCCAACTTTGTCATGGCCCTTCTGGATGATGAAAGGGATGACCTCCTTTCAGCTCAACTTTAAGCCTTTGGTAGAGGCTGCATTGTGTTGGTTTCACAGCATCTGAAACATGGAAGCCAAATTGGAACGGTGTTGATTTCTACAGGGTCATCTGTGAGGAACCCTGGAATCAGTGCAGACAGATGGCCCTGCCTACTTAAACTAAAGCCACACAAAGCGCTATACAGTCATGCCCCGCTTAACGATTACCCTGCATTACGACGAATCTGCTTCACGACGATGTTTTGCGATCGCGAAACGATGGTCTAAATGAGGTTTTTTCGCTTTGCAAAGATTGGTTCCCTGCTTCGGGAACCGATTTTCGCTTTATGACGATCAAAAACAGCTGATCGTCGGGTTTTCAAAATGGCTGTCGGGTGCTTAAAATGGCTCCCCACTGTGCTTAGGGATGGTTTCCTCGCTAGACAGACACCGAAAATGGCCGGCGTATGGAGGATCTTCGCTGGACGGTGAGTTTTTAGCCCATTGGAATGCATTTACCGGGTTTTAATGTGTTTCAATGGGTTTTTTATTTTCGCTTTACGACGTTTTCGCTTAACAGCGATTTTCCTGGAACGGATTATCGCCGTTAAGTGAGGCACCACTGTATACCCTGTGTATACACTGTGTCCCCTGCACTTCCTGTTCTGAGCTAAAGCCCTAAATTGGAAGTTGGGAACATGGTGAAAACATGCTCTGATGCTGGTTGGTTACTGTCTGCCACTGAAAACAATTTACAGTATATTGTCCTCTTGTGTAGGCAGCTAATATTCCTATGCTGCCTGAATAGCTCAGTGGGTTAGAGAGCTGGTTGCGAAGCTAGAGATTGGGAATCCTGGAAGAAGAGCCATCCTCTGTAACCCTTAGGCAAGCTACAGATTCCAGACTGCTTCTACAAGGAGAGAATGGTGAAGCACCTCTGATTATTCTATGACTAGAAAATCCTAGAAGACAGGAGGGCCTGGCGTGCTCTGGTCCATGGGGTCACAAAGAGTCGGACACGACTTAACGACTAAACAACAACAACAGCAAATCCTAAAGAGGTCTTCCATAAGTCAGAACTGACTCAACGACTAGCAATTATTATTATTAATATTCCTACTCTGGTTTTTCTGTCACATCATTTTAACATCTCATAAATTCCAAGCGAGCAATTATTAATGTGTGGTGCTGCCTTTTGAGTGACATCAGCAAGCACAGTCCTAAACTGCCTTGATTTTTTTTCAGCTCCGCATTTGTGTTTAAGCAAGACTGGAGAAGAATGAATACGTTTGGGCCCCATTTTCCACTTTTTCAAAGCCTAGCGTTTTCATCCTTCTGAACTCCGGCTGCCGGAGCGTTGAAACCCTGCCGTGTATCACGGCACAGAGAAGCCTAAACGATGGAATGCATCTCGTGTGTGAAACTGCGTTTGCTTCCCAAGATCAGGCTTAGAAGAAGGGAGTCGTGACTGAATATGTTCCTCGAGGAGCCACTTGTGAATTTTATTCACTGGCTTGCTGCTCTCAGGTCATGTTACCTCCCAAATGAGCATAGTGTTGCTTGGCCTGGGAGTATCGGGGCATGTCTTAGTGTCCCTCACACAATAATCTGGATAAAACAAGGTCTCGGCACGGGATTAACCCTTTAAGCCAAGGTTCTTGGCATTCAGAGGTCACGGGGTGGGAACTGAGAGAGTTTCTGTATGAAGGAGGGAGGGGGAGACATGGAGATTCCCCTTGGGTGCCTCCTAACCATTAGAGGATTAAAAGCTCTCAGATATGAGGGCTGAGGATTTAAAGAAATTGTAGTTGATTTAATCCTATGAGTTTTAATGGATTGCATTGGCATATATTTGCATATGATTAAGTCCCAAGCAAGAAGCATGCCTGCTTTTGTTTTTAGATGCTATATGGTTGCCTAGTACCAAGAGTATTAAAGGAAAACGTCTCATCTAAAATAGTGGCTCCCATCCAGACCTTTTGTAAATAATTTAGCACCATAGAATCGTAAAGCTACGGGAGATCTCAGGAATCCTGAGATCCCAACCCCCTGTCAGAAATGGCCATCCAGTCTTCACTTAAAATCCTCTAAGAAAGGAGAGTCTGTTGCCTTTTATTTGAAAATATATGGGGGGAAATCTGCTTTTTTAAATTGATCCAAAATTATTTCTATTTTAGGCTGCTGTGTTATTGGTGCATACTTACCATGCAATAAGCACTAGTGAACACAGTGACACTTTCTTGTGAATAAAATATGGTTAGGCTTATAAAATGCATTGGCTGAAATTCTGTTTAATCATCATCTTAGAACTGTAGAGCTGGAGGGGACTTTATATAGATCATCACGTCCAGCCCCTGTCAAGGAGGCGCAGCGGGGAATCAAACTCCCAACCTCTGACTTTGGAGCCAGATACCTAAACCACTGTGCTAAGTGTAGTAGGTCACAACAAGAGTAGATCCATTGAATCAATGGATTTTATGGAGGAGCTGACTCATCCAATCCCCACTGATTTAATGAACCTACTCTAGTTGTGTCTTATTACACTAAACAATAGCAACTAATTTATTTATTAAAGTTGAAGTCCCTGTCTGATACTTCCAGTCGGGAGTTGTATAATTAAAAATAGATTCCTCCACCCATGTCAAGTTGTATGATAAATAAGTAATTTCGACATAGTCTTCCAGGTAGAGATCTGATTTGTGAAGTTTTTACCTCAATAAGATGGGACAGTTGCCCTTACCAGATCAGGTGACCAAGCTGACCCGGATGGTTCCGAGTGGTCACGGTGAGAAAGTGAAGACATTGTTGATTCCCATATTGTCTCTCTTGTTCAGTTGTTATTGTTCTGTCTTTTCACATCATTATTACTTAGGATTATTTAGTACAAGCTTTCTACAGTTGGAATTTCAAGGCACAAACACCCAAATACATTAAAAGCAAGATGGAGGTGTTACATACAGCACTGATGTTACCTGTCTGTCATGGGTTTGGAGGGAAAGTTCCATCCTATGGGGAGTGGAAGGCGGGACATCAGGAGGAGGGGCTGTACTGTATATATATGTGAAGCGTGTGTGGAGAAGTTGAGACGCTGGGATGTGAAGAAGCAGCAGCTGGGAAGAAGAAGCTGGTGTGGGAGTCTGTGTGTCAGACAGGGTACTACTGTGTGTCAGTACCAACCTGATAGGTTCAGGTGTCTGTTGGTTAGCCAGAACTGATAGGTTCAGGGTCTGTGCTTCAAGTTAAGGGTTCTGTGTGAACCAAACTGTATGCATGTATGAATGAGAATAAGCCACGTTACTTTATCTTTTTCACCTGATCATTTTATTTTCCCTGTGTGTTGTATTTAAATAAACCTTATTCTTTTATTTGTTAAAAATCCATCCCTGGTCTGTGTGACTTCTTATAGGGAATGGTTGGTGGCAGCTTAGTTAACGTGTGGCAGATCCCAGTAGGTCTGGGTTTGTCACATTGATTGGTGTCCAGCGTGTGGGATACGACTGGTCCAGTTGTCCAGTGGTCCAGCAAAGCCTTGGCACGTGTGCCCAGAGCAAGGGGGGTCTAGTCAGGGACAATCTGAGGCGCGTAGGTAATCTTCTAGGTGTACCTCACGGGGAGGTGCGCTAGTGGAAGAACGTGCCAACTGGGGAGACTAGATTAGGGTGCTCTGAGGCAGCCTGTTTTTGGCGGGAAAAAAGCTGAGGCAAAATTGTAAAGTAGAAGTGAGCTAGCTTGTCTGCTGAGAGGCCCAGCAGAGGGGGGTAGACTCCAGCTCGCAACTGTTGCAAGTAGTGCTGAAGGACAGCAGCAATCTATAGAGAAAGCTGGTTCTGAGGCAAAAGAAAAAAAAAAGTGGTCGTTTTATTTTGAGGCTTGACTTTTTAAAGCAGCCTGTTCTGAGGGGGGATTATGCCCTTGACTCGAAGCCAAATGGCAGAAATGGGTGAAGTGAAAGACCCCCAGGTAGACCAAGGTTCTGAGGATGAATTTGGCTCAGTGCAAGGTGACAGCACAGGAGAGCAGAACCCAGAACTCAGAAAAATACTCCTAGCCCAACAGCATGAACTGAGGGTGAGGGAAATGGAGGAAAGATTAGAGAGAGAAAGAAGGCAATTTGAGATTGAGAGAATGGAAAGAGAAGCAAGATTGGAGAGAGAGAAAATGGCGTTTGAGTTAAGGAAATTGGAACTGATGAATCAGAACAATAATAATAATAGGGATTCTGAGGGAGGCCAATTGTCTAAGGCTGACCTGAAGAAATTCCCTGTGTACCACAAGGGAGATTGTCCTGAGGTGTTCTTTTCCTTAGTGGAAAGAGCGTTTGTGGACTTCTCAGTGAGGGAAACTGAGAAGATGTCCATCATACGATCTTTAATCAGTGGTAGCCTGGCTGAGGTTTATTCAGAGATGCCACAGGAACTGATGAGAGATTTTGCAGAGTTTAAAAAACTGGTGTTTGCAAGACATGGGATAAATGCGGAACAGCTGAGGCAAAGATTCAGGTCCCTCACAAAGAAACCAGAGCAGACTTTTACCCAAGTGGGGGCTCAATTGGTGAGGCTGCTAGAGAAATGGCTATCTCAGGAGGGGACAGAGACCTTTCAGCAGCTCAAAGACTTGATAGCGCTGGAACAGTTCTATTCAGTCCTGCATGGGGAACTGAAATTCCAGGTGAGGGAAAGGAAACCAAAATCTGTGGCAGAAGCAGCCGAGATCGCAGATTTTATTTCCCAAATAAGAAAGCCCTTGGGTGAGGGGAAAGCGATGGGGAAACCTAAAGAAACCTACAGCAAGTACTCTCAGGGACCAGGGAAAAACCAGCAAGGGGGAGGGGCCCATGGTGCAGGGAAGCCCTCAGAAATGAAACCAAGACCTCAGATTTTGGAGGGAAAACCAAAACAAGATGAGAGAGAATCAAAATACACCAGAAAATGTTATTTCTGTCAGGGAAAGGGCCATCTAATCTCAGAGTGTGAGAAATTAAAGCAGCTAAAAGGAATGGTGCCTCAGGATTCGAGTGGAACCAAGCCAAAAGCTGTGTTCTGTGTCCAGAAAGAGCAAGGCTCATTGTCACTGAGGGAGCCTGTTGCCATGGCTACTCAATCTGGAACAGCTACATCTGCTGATAAGGCTGAGGAAAATGGTCCTCTTGTAGAGGTCAGGCGCTGCCTGCTGGTGAGAACAGATTCTCAGTTGTTTGAGACAGCAGGGGTGGACGTAGGAATACTTGGCCATCAGTATCGGGGGCTGCGGGACACTTGTTCTCAGGTGACCCTGTGCCATCCAGATATTATTCCTAGGGAGTATGTAATCCCAAATGAGAGCATGAAGGTGGCAGGGATTGAGGGGCAGGTGATCTCTCTGCCAGTAGCGGAGGTACCTGTGAACTTTCAAGGCTGGAGGGGAGTTTGGCGGCTAGCGATTTCATCGACTCTGCCAGCAGCCGTGCTCGTGGGAAATGACCTGGCTGAACATGTGAAACGGGTGCTAGTGATTACACGCTCACAAGCCACCACGGGGACAGTTCAGGGGGGTAATGATGAGCCCGAGACGGAAGCAGAGGGGAGTTCAGAAGCTGTGGTGGAAACCTTAACCACAGACAGCAGATTTGGACAAGAGCAAAAGGCAGACGCCACTCTCCAAAAGTGTTTTGAACAGGTGACTGACGCCCAGCTAACACCTGAAACCCCAGTGAGATTTCTGGAGAAAAAGGGGATTTTATATAGAGAGACCCTGAGGAATATCTCAAAAGGGGGAGATGGGATCAGAAGTCAGCTGGTGGTACCTGAAAAGTATCGCCCCATGATCTTACAAAGGGGGCACTCTGACATGTTTGCTGCACACTTAGGGGTGAACAAAACACAGCAGAGAATCACACAGAATTTTTACTGGCCTGACATAGGGAAGCAGATCAGGGAGTTCTGTAAACAATGTGATGTGTGTCAAAGGCAGGGGAATAGCCGCGACAGGACCAAAGCAAAGTTGTGCCCTTTGCCTGTGATTGACACTCCGTTCAAATGCATAGGGGTGGATATTGTGGGACCTTTGCCCAAGGCCACAAAGAGGGGGAACAGGTTCATTCTCACCATTGTGGACCATGCCACGAGGTACCCTGAAGCCATACCCTTGACTAACATTGAAACTAACACAGTGGCAGATGCCTTGGTGGGGTATATGTCCAGGATGGGATTTGCCTCAGAAATAATCACAGATTTGGGCGCATCGTTCACATCAAAGCTCATGAAACGCTTATGGCAAATCTGTGGAATTAAGCACAAGGAAACCACTGCCTATCATCCTGAAAGTAATGGGTTAACTGAGAAGTTCAATGGGACTCTAATGCGCATGATTAGGGCTTACTTGGCAGAGAATCCAAACAATTGGGACCAGAAGCTGCAATCCCTTTTGTTTGCTTATCGATCAGTGCCACAAGCCAGTACCGGGTTCAGTCCATTTGAACTTTTATTTGGAAGAAGGGTGAAAGGGCCCCTTGATTTGATCAGACAAAATTGGGAGCAGATCACCCAGGATGACCCACAAGACGTTGTGACATATATAGACTCTTTAAGGAAGGACCTAAAGAGAAACCTAGAGCTAGCAGCAGAGACCCTGCAAGCTCAAAAGGTCAGAAAGAAAGCTTGGGGTGACCAGAACGCCAGGGAGAGGCACTTTGATCCAGGGGAGGAAGTGCTTTGGCCTAGACCCTGCAAAGAGAACAAACTGCAGCTGGGTAGCCCAGAAATAAAATACTTGGGTCACATAGTAGGGGGAGGAGTGATAAAACCCCTGGAGGCCAAAATAGAAGCTGTTCGTGATTGGCCCAGACCCAACACCAAGAAAAAAGTCAAATCATTTCTTGGGTTGGTGGGCTACTACAGAAAGTTCATCCCGAGGTTTAGCGAGATTGCGGCTCCGCTGACCGATCTGACGAGGAAGAAGGCTGATGACCGCATCCCGTGGACCAGTGACTGTGAGGAGGCGTTCCAGAGGTTGAAGCAGGCGCTCATCAACTATCCAGTGCTGCGTGCTCCAGACTTCGACAGGGAGTTCATCATCTACACCGATGCGTCTAACAGCGGGGTAGGAGCAGTTCTTTGCCAGGAGGATGAGAATGGTGACCAGCATCCAGTGTCCTACCTGAGTAGGAAACTTCAAAAAGGTGAGAGACATTTGGCAACCGTGGAGAAGGAGTGTTTGGCCATAGTCTACGCGATCCCGAAGGCCAAGCCTTACATCTGGGGAAGACATTTTACTCTGTGCACTGACCATTCACCATTGCAATGGTTAAAGACAATGAAAACCCACAATAGCAAACTTATGAGGTGGGCTTTAAATCTGCAAGACTATGACTTTGAAGTGAAGGTGGTCAGAGGGTCAGTGAACTGTGTTGCTGACGCCTTGTCAAGAAGACCCGAAGAATGAAGACGGCGAAAGAACATGGACTATGTATATATTGATGACAAAAAGTTAAATGTACCTGTTTTTTGAACTTGGTTTGTATGAATAAAGGTAAATTGATGTAATGTATATGGTAAATGTTTAAATGCCTAATTGCTATGGTTAATTTAGAATGTAAGTATAAGTAAGTATGATATGGTATGTATAACTGTTGTTGTGTGTTTTATCCAGGTTGTTTTTTGGTGAAAAGCACCTTAGCTTTCCCCCTACAAAACAACTTATAAAGAGGGGAGGTGTTACATACAGCACTGATGTTACCTGTCTGTCATGGGTTTGGAGGGAAAGTTCCATCCTATGGGGAGTGGAAGGCGGGACATCAGGAGGAGGGGCTGTACTGTATATATATGTGATGCGTGTGTGGAGAAGTTAGGAAACGCTGGGATGTGACGAAGCAGCAGCTGGGAAGAAGAAGCTGTTGTGGGAGTCTGTGTGTCAGACAGGGTACTACTGTGTGTCAGAGTACCAACCTGATAGGTTCAGGTGTCTGTCGGCTAGCCAGAACTGATAGGTTCAGGGTCTGTGCTTCAAGTTAAGGGTTCTGTGTGAACCAAACTGTATGCATGTATGAATGAGAATAAGCCACGTTACTTTATCTTTTTCACCTGATCATTTTATTTTCCCTGTGTGTTGTATTTAAATAAACCTTATTCTTTTATTTGTTAAAAATCCATCCCTGGTCTGTGTGACTTCTTATAGGGAATGGTTGGTGGCAGCTTAGTTAACGTGTGGCAGATCCCAGTAGGTCTGGGTTTGTCACAGGAGGGAGGGCGGGAGTAATAAACATGGGATTCTCAAATGTTCTTGGACTGAAATCTGGCATGTTTAATGATGAGCTCAAAAATTGTGATTCCAGGCTGGGAAAAGCTGGCTGTGGAGGCTGATTAATTCTTGAGAGATCCACATACATTTGTGATCCAGAGAAAATAATAGGTAGATTTGCATGGAATCTATTCCTTCCACCACCTACCAATTACCATGGGAGGTGGTGAGCTCTCCAACACTGGAGGCATTCGAAAGAAAATTGGACAACCATGGGTCACATCTGTTTTGATTTAGATTCTTGCCTTGAGCAGGGGGTTGGACCCGATGGCCTTATAGACCCCTTCCAACTCAGTTATTGTATGGTGCTACCAAATTTCCTCTCCATTTAGCTATTTGAGCATTTCATTATTGTGAATGTTGGTTCAGGGGGCTTGTTTGGACCTTTACACATGGCAATGGCGGTTGCTACTGCTGTTTCCAATTTAATTTTTGCCTCTACAGTTTCATCGTTTCTTCCTTTCCGGAAAAAGAATAGACTCTAGACAAAACCAAAACATACCAGTACATTGTTCACACATTTTAAAGCCTCTGTTTTAGAAAGGGGAATACCTTTCTAAAGCAAACAGTATCTAAAGATGGAATTTTTCCATGGAAAACCAGTATGGGGCCCACATCTGTATCACAAGCCCAGAGCCACATCTGCAGAATGTCTTCTCAACTACTGAATGCAACATGGGTACACTGTCATGTTTATTGGCTTATCCTAGATTATAAAGGAGAAAATGCTTCTACTCTTTGCGGTGGGGGTTGGAGAGAGCTTGTGAAGTCACAGAAAACCGGACTGAAAGTAATCATGATTTCTAGTGGGTGAGGAGGTCGTTTTTAGTAGAGAGGTGACTTCCAATTTCCACCCCATCGCGGCTGAAATAAAATCTTCAGCCAGGCTCAGGTTTTAAGGGGTTGTAGTGGGTGAACTGAACCTTCTGCTACACAACTTCCCCCAAGAGACTTAAATCCATGGTTTGGACAGGATTAACAGTACCGCTTCCTATGCCTTTTGCTATAGGCAAAACCACACACAAACATCCAAATATAACATTGAAAATGAGATGAAGGCAGGGAGGGAGTAATTTAGAATACTATTTTTTTAAGTGTTTGCATATGAGTCCAGCCTTCGCTGAATAGTCCTAGAAACCTTCACATGCAGTATTTTAAATTTTGGTCTACTTTCCATAGGAATGTTTATATGTGCCTATAATATGCTTTAAAATATATATCGTCTGTCAGCAGAACAAACCGCATTCATGTAACAGTTTTCTTATTAAAGTGTGTATATTATGTAGATGGCAGCCTTTTCTGTAGGAATGAACCGGGGCATGGAAGCATTACCAAGCTTGCATGTTAGCCCTCACACTTACCGTATTTTTCGCACCATAAGACACACTTTTTTCCCCACAAAACAGGGGGGTGGAAAGTCTGTGCGTCTTATGGAGCGAAGAAAACAGATTATATTTTCCTGTTTTCTTCTCCTAAAAAATTGGTGCATCTTATGGAAAGGTGCGTCTTATGGAGCAAAAAATACGGTACTTATCCTTGTCTCATATGGAGGTGACTGACTGTGCATCTCAGCTTACAGTGAAAAAAGGTGCTTGTCTTTGCATAGGGAAGAGTGAATGAAGAGAGAAAGGCTTCCTCAGGTCCCCAGATCTTCTTGAACAACAGCTCCTAGAAATCCTGGCCAGCACAGCTAGTGATGAGGGCTTCTGGACATTTTAGTCCGAGAACATCTGGGGACCTGAGGTTGAGAACCACTGACCTTGACTATCAGGCAAAAAGAAAAGAAAAATTTAAAAAATACAGAAGACCAAAACATTGTGGCACCTTAAAGACTATTATATTTTAATGTGAACTTTTGTGTGCAAGTCCGCTTCTTCAGATTTAAGACAGGGCTGTATGGCAGATATTTATACATTTTACACATGGCCTCAAATCAGAGATTTTATTTGTGCCCAATTTGTTGACCTGACAATGACCTTTAAACTTCTTTTCATATTCAGTTCCCCTTCCGGAAAGTATTAACGATGATTGGTGAGTAAATTAATTGAGCAGGATCGATAAAGAACTAGAATTAAACCATTACTCTTAAGGTTGCTGATGTCACTTCCTTTCCTTCGTACATGTCCTCCTTGATTCTCTCTGGGACAGGACAGGGGAAATCTCTTACCTATGTTCCCAGGAGATGAGCGGGCGGTCGTGGCTTCCTGCATCTCCCCATCACTTAGCTAGACCCACGATTCCTGTTTGCTCTCCTATCTCCATGCATTTCTCTAACAAACACTTACACTAGCTTTCAGATTTCTTAAAATAAGAAGTGCACACCTCCTGCTTTAATTTAAAAAGAGGTAATTGCGTCAGCCTGTGTTAGCATGTCAGGCTAAAAATAAAAATAAACAAAATAAACAAAATCAATATGAAAAATGAAAAACGAAAAAAAGACAAAAACGTTGTGGCACCTTAAAGACTAACTGCTATATTTGGATGTGAGCTTTCGTAAGTGTCATTCGTTTCCAAAGTATGCAGTGCCAACCATTCCAATATTCAGGGGCTAAACTCACAAGTTAACCCAGCTGCTTCTTGCTACTGCTTGCTCTGCTAACAATGAGGCTTTCCTCAGAACACATACTGTATTGCTATTTCTTTTCTTTTTTCTTCAGCAGAAAGTTTGGCAACTGGCCTGTTTTCAAATAGTTCTGCTTCCCACCCACATTGTCTTTCATCCCTTCCTCTGCCTCTTATTTTTGGTTCAGTCTCAGGCCAAATCTGGGTTGTCTGTTAACATTCTGCAGTAAATATGGGTTGGTTATGCCGCTTTTGAAAGAAGCAAATACTACTGATGTGCAGGGACACGTTGTTTCCTAGCCCAGAGTGGGGAAGAGTCAAGCTCCAGCGCCTTCCTAATTAACCCACCTCCTCCTTACACACGAGTAGCAGTGAGGCAACTTACCATGAATTCAGTGGAAAATCATTTTTCAACCCCAACTGCAGTGAGAGGAGTTGATGATGATTGGAGATGGGCATGAACCTCAGTTTGCTACCACAGATGCTGTGCGTTCCCATAGCCCGTCTCCCCAGCTGGATCGCCCAGCCACCAGCTGCTTTCTACTCCTCTCGTCCTCCTCTTTGGCTGTTCAAACAGTCTCCAGGCGGGTTGATCGCCTTATTCAGACCAAGGGGCAGGACAAGCAACCCCATGCTCCTGCCAAGGAACTGGTTGAACAGCTAAAGAGGAGGAGGAGAGGACCACAGTCTAAGTGGGGGATCTAGCCGGAGAGACGGGCTATGGAAATGCAGCACCTGTGATGCCATGCGCACGAACCTACAAACAAAAGTTTGTTCCAATATCTGTTGATGACGTAGGTCAGTGGTTCTTAACGTGGGCGATAATGCCCCCCAGGGGGCGATTTCATTTTTCAGGGGGGCGGTAGAATGAAAAGGGGCGGTGTGGGGGCGCTGGAGCAGAAGGGGGGCGGTAGGGGGGCACTGGAGCAAGCCAAACCTGTTAAGATGGCTGCAGCCTTTTTACAGTGTGCATGAATATATATTTTCCTCCAATCTTAATTTAGTTTCAGAGTTTTCGTCTTGACATTTTTAGTTCCTACATTGCCGTTTGTTTTTATGCCCTTTTAATATTTCTTTTTGCATCTTAAAATTTGCTTGCAACTAAATCATTAAATGTTATTTTTGGGGGGCATTTCATTTTCTTGGAATTGAATTTTGTTTTCAGGGGTCATTGGATTTAAGTGTGATAAACAAACAAACAAACAAATAGATAGATAGATAGATAGATAGATAGATAGATAGATAGATAGATAGATAGATAGATAGATAGATAGATAGATAGATAGATAGATAGATAGATAGATAGATAGATAGATAGATAAATAATACAATATCATCACCGCGGGGAAGGGGGCGATGATAACTTCCTCAATGGTTCAAGGGGGCGTTTCTTTCAAAAAGGTTAAGAACCACTGACGTAGGTGAAAGGATCAACCAAACGGACTCCAGATTGTTTCCTCTGACTATTGGGCTTGAGTAGGCTCCATGGGAAGACCTTTTTTTTTTTTTCAAAACACAGCAGGTTTAAATGAAGCACTACATTTTTTGGAAGAATGTCAGGACATACTTTGTCTTTTGTGAGGTGTCTGGGGTTGGGGAACTGGCCGATCCTGTTTTATGGGATTGTTTGAACAAAACAGAAGCAAGAACTAACAACCTTCTCTCAAATTCAAAAAGACCTCAAAGACCTTCTGATAAAGTGCAGCTTTGTCTGTGCCCTGGCACAGAGCTGGCAGAGCACATTTTTTTCCAGGGAGGGAGTTGAATTTTAATGCCTTTGTTGAAAAGGCACCATTCCAAATGACAAGGGAATGCTCAGCAAAGCCTTTGAGGGAGGTTCTCAGGGGGCGTATAGAGGTGATCATAGGGCTGGATTTTTTAAAAGAATTTTAACAGTGAAGAGCAACACACTGGGTTCGGTGTAGTCAGGAGATAACACAACAGTGTACTGGGGCTCTTGGGGAGAGCAGTGTTAAATGTTCCCTGGCCATTTTAGCCTTGGCTGTAGATCAGGGGTCCCCAACCTTTTTTAGGGCTTGATTCCACAGTTCCATGCGGCGGCGGGGGGGGGAGGTCTTACTCCGCAGCCTGGTCCGGCTCAGGCCACGGACCAGCACCGGGCTGCGGACTGGGGGTTGGGGACCTCTGCTGTAGATGGTGCCAGTCTGCAAGACAGTCTTCAAGAGGGTGACAGTTGATACTGAAGTCTACAGAACTAGTGACAGTAGATGGCGAATAAAGGTTCGGTGATGGGTTCTGGACAAGCAACAGTAGGAATGGCAAGCAGATTCAGCCTTCCTGTTGCCACTGCAAAGACGGAATTATCCATGAATCCCTTCTTACCCTACTAGGCTAGGTTCTAGAGGTCAAAGATGTTTTCTGGTTTACTTGCAGAAGAGTGCAGAGTACAATTTCCTGGGAACTGGATGTGAGACATCACTAGGTCTTTCACCCAGAATCTGTTGGTCGCAAGTCAGAGATGTACAAAAAGTTGTTTTCAGTGCTGAAGGTAGGAAGAGGGAATGAATTGGTTTTTTTTTTCATGACTTTCAGGTCATCTTTTAGCCACATATTTCTTGTAAAGCTTGGAATATGACTCATATGTCATCAAAATCTGTCCATATTAAGGATGGGAGCTGAAATGTGTTCTCTCTACTGCAGTGTCCTATGTGAAAGTTGAGATATACAAGGGCTACCAAACCAGAAATCAAATCCTATTGCTCTCAAATCATGTGCGGAAGACCACTGTCTCCCACATTGAGTACCCATTAGACCTGGATGGATCCAGTCTGCACAACAATTAAGGTGTTAGGTACATGTGACCTTTTTTCCTCTCTTTAACTCTCCAGGTTTTTGGAGTACTCAGACTCTTCATTTATTTCAATGTAGTTTCTCAAGACTCGTCTGCGTGTGTGTTGGGGGTGGTGGTTTTCTTGTTTTTGCAATTAAAATAAATAGGGTAAATGTTGGAAGTCCAAACCAAAGCTCCTTTGATCAGAATGCCTTCCCTCAAGGGATGCTGCCATAATTGGTTTCATAAGCATTCCTGCTCTCCAGGGAACCCCGGGAACAGTTCTGTGAAGTTAGCTGAGAATTACCAAGAGTGGGTTTTTAACACATTCAACAAAAGAGCTCTTCCACCAGGATCCATTTGGGGAAAGGCCCTGACCACAAATGCATAGTGAAAATGATCACAAGACATCCTTCTGAGTTTGGAAGAAACGCATAAGAAAATGCAGAATGATAATAAAAATGTAGCGGGTTGCTATCTGCTTTTGAAGTTGTGGGAACTTTGGACTTAAGCTTGCAGTAAGAAGGAGAATTATAATCTTCTTGTTAAAAGCTATAATTATGAAGCCTTAGAGCCAGAGAAAATCACATTGCCCAAACATCAGTTTTGGACAACGCTGGCTCCATTTTGGGGCAAAAAGACAGTACAGTGGTGCCTTGCTTAACTATTATGCCTCGTTAAACGATGAAACCGCTTTACGATTAAGTTTTTGCGATCGCAAGACGATGTTCCTATGGGGAAAATTTGCTTAACAATGATCGGTTCCCTGCTTCGGGAACCGATTTTTCGCTAGACAACTATTTTAAAACAGCTAATCGGCGGTTCTAAAATGGCCGCCCGCTGTGCAAAAGGCTCCACCCTGTGCTTTAGGACGGATTCCTTGCTTTACAGGCACTGGAAAATGGCCGCCCTATGGAGGATCTTCGCAAAACGAGCAGGTATTTCGCCCATTGGAATGCATTGAACCGGTTTTCAATGCATTTCAATGGGTTTTTTAATTTTGCTTGACGAGGATTTCGCTTAACAGCTATTTGAATGGAACAAATTATCCTCGTCAAGCGAGGCACCACTGTAAGTGGCTACTGCCGCTGTCTTCTCTCTCTGGGCCTAGGTGAAAGCAGAGGGATGCAGATTCCTTCTCCTTACCCTGGATAGCTCAGTACTTTAGGCACCTGGCAGCAGAACCAGGGGTTGGGAGTTTGATTCCTCACTGTGCTTCCCTGACAGGGACTGGACTCCTTAGGGATCCCTTCCAGCTTTGCAGTTCTAAGACTATTCCTAGATTACCCTAGGGACTATTGATTACCTCTAGGAGATCAATGAATGATCAATATCCAGGAAGACCAGGAGGCTGAAACAGTGGACAGTGTAGCCTTTACAGAAGCCCGGTGCAGGAAAGGGAGCTGCAGATTTCTCACTCACCAAGGTCCTACATCCCATAAAAATGAGCAACCAGTTTCTGCAGTTTCAGTTACTTTTGCCGAATAGTTCTCCTTCCTGGAGAAGGGGGAACTGGAACGACTGGGACTGGGAAAATAAACGGGACAAGCCACCTCCTGCTTCATTTGTGGATCTCAAATCACAATAACATCAGTTTCCAGGTGGCAGGTCTAGCTAAGCCTGCTTGATCGCTGTTGCAAAAATCCTGCGTTCCATTTGTATTTCCTAACACGTCTTCGGGATTTTACCATTCTTGCTCTGTTTTTATTCATACAAACGCAGCCGTGTTCCACCCGACGTTATGATGAATACAGGCTTGTCAGTGGCTTTGATTTTAATACGGCCCTTTCCTGTGTCTCCCTTTGGCTCTGTAACCTTGTTATTTTGTGCCGTGCATCATTCTGCTACAGCAGGCTGAAGAACTGGATTGCAGCCCTGTATCTCACCAGCTGAGAACCAAAAAAAATATGTTCAGATAAGCCAAAGGGGCAATGCCTGGCTCATTATTGCAGCAGCTACCCGGGAGAAGGGAAAGCTGCTCTGAGTACCAGTAATAAATGAAGAGCCAAGGGACTTGACATGTTCATCTCTGTCATGAAATCAATGTTTCTGAAGCGGTCGGTAGCTAATAGGAAGACCCTACTAGACTCAGTATGAGATGGAATCAAGCTAGAAATCTGGTAGATACAGTAGGGAGATTTAAAGACCCAAGGGAAGACTTCTGGAAAACAATTCAGTACCATAGTTTTATTTCAAAAATGTAGTAGCTGCTTCCATGTTAAAAATGTTGAAAGCTGTGTACAGTAAAAAAATTGTGGAACCAGGCAACATATATTAGAGGGTATAAAAACCAGCTCAATCACATCTAGTATAAAGCAGCATGTGCAATCCCCAAAATAACCCTTTTACCTCTTGGACATGCAGAGCTTCCACCTCAAGCTCATCTCCGTTCCTTGTGTTTGTTGTGCTGCTATAAACAAGATGCCATGCAGTTTTCCTTTAAGACTATCTCAAGGATGTGTGACGGGGCAAAGGGGTATATACCTTTCAGGTTCTGGAGTAGAGCTGATCTACCAGTAAAATGGTAAATTGTCGTACCTCCCACATCCAGTGTGGGACTGGGGTCTACTGGCTAGATGCTAGGGAAAATATGAAATGAGCCTAGAAAGGTAGGAGAAGATATGAGGGCTTGAAGATAGAAGCTCCCTAAGATATGAGGGCTTGAAGGTAGAAGCTCAGGACTAAATCTAGTATCAGCCCTATTTGGAGGAGACCCACTGAAAAACTTGTTAGCTGTTTAAAAGTTCAATACATTTTACTAAGGCTGGACTTGTTGTTTAGTTGTTAAGTCGTGTCCGACTCTTCATAACCCCATGGACCAGAGCACGCCAGGCCTTCCTGTCTTCCACTACCTCCCGGAATTGGGTCAAAGTCATGTTGGTCGCTTCATGATGACCCTGTCCAACCCTCTCGTCCAACCCTGTCGTCCCCATCTCCTCTTGCCTTCACACTTTCCCAACATCAGGGTCTTTTCCAAGGAGTCTTTTTTTCTCATGAGATGACCAAAGTATTGGAGCCTCAACTTTTTGAAAAAAAAATAGGAAGAAAGCCATGTGGTCCTCATACACCTTTCATCCTAATCCGGATTGGGACCACCCATCCATACGCACAGGTAGGTAGGTCCATATGGAGCATATGGAGTCCATATGCTCACACAAAGCAATCCATAGACTTTCAAGGCCTCTTTGCTAGGGAAATAGATGCATAACCCTTAACTGGTACAGGGGGCTAGGGTTGGGGAGGGAATAGGCGAGCACAGACTTTGGAAGTCCACACCTAACCTACCTGTGCATATGGATTAGGAGGAAACGTGTTTGAGGACCACATGGCTTTCTTCCTCTTTGTCTTCAAAAGTGGGATCCTTCTGTTGGAGCATTCAGAAGTGGCATTTTGTTTATTAATTCTGCCCCATGTGATGCTGTAAACCCCTACCCACCCCATAAAAGTTTATGGGATGTTGGAGATTTTGTCTTTCTTACCCAATCTACTGTATGTACCCTGTTCAGACAATAATGCTCCAAAAGTGGCCAGTTCTTACCCTTTTTGCAAGTGGCAGGTGTATAGAATATGTTTAGCTCCCTTGTGCTCTGCTGTTGGTTACCTCTTCTCATCCTGTCGCTCTCATGCTGGTGCAGAAGCCTCAGGTGAGGCCCCAAAACCTTTCTCCTTTACCTGAGATACTTTCACTTGCCACCCGGCAGTCGAAACACACTCTCATCCTACCTGATCATCTCTCCTTGACTTTTTCTTTCAATATTAGCGCCCGAGAGGCATCCTAGGAGACCAGAACTGTTTGCTTCTTTCCTGGTTCAATTGCTTATACAGTATTTCAGAAGCGACTGCATTCCCTCTCAATGGAATTTGGCTCAGAAGGGTTGCTGAGAGTTTTCTCTCCATTTCGTTTGAAAAAATAGCTTCAGGGGCTTTTTTTTTATAGACTGGGATAACTGAAAGGGAAGGGAAAGGAGATTTGGGTTTCCGGGCATGTTTTGCTTCTGTTTTAGCTTTTGTTTTAAAAATGGGCACAAGTGCCCTTCTTGTCAGAAAGATAATCCCTCCACACACCTGTGCCATAGGAACACAGCACGGGGGGATTAGTGGTGATGGTCTTAATCTGTGCTTCTAGCATTTCCGTGAAGCTCTGCCTGAACAGTTTTCTCGTCCTCTGTGCCAGCTCAGGTTCCCAGGATGCATTATTGGTGTTCACATGGGTTCCTGCAGGTTTCGCTGGTGAACAATATGGGTTTGTTCACTCACTTTGACCGCGATTTCTGGGGTGGAATTTTAATGGAGTGAAAAGGACCGAGGGGAAGAAAAGAGGGAATCGGAAAATAATAACCTGGATGTTGAAACCTGATGCCCGGCGTAATTTCTCCGAGCTGCTTTTCTCTTTGGTCCACATCTGCTACTCTTTTCAAGGGAAACGTAACCTCTCGCCCCTTCTTCCAACTTCTGTACCAATAAAATTCCATTTTGATCCTACCATTCTTCAAGGAGCGAGTAATGCCTTAAAAGGAAGCCTTTCCCCCCCCACCTTCTCCTGTTTACTCCTGGGGTTTTGATCCGTGCGACAAGCAGCCACATTTTTGCTGAACTGCAGCACGTCCGACGGTTATGAGCCCGCCTGCGCCTTGTGTCTAAAACCACACAAAAGGTTGGGGGGAAAAAATCTGTGTGAGGCCCTGTGGCAAAGCTCCCATTGACTCAGATGGAGACAGGATTTCAATCTGAATTCTTACAGCTGCGGAAAAACTTCAGAATCATGTCAAGTCAGAGAGATTCCTTTCACTTCCACCATGTGGCAGACAATGGCGGGAGCCTTAGAACGAGGGCAATGCAGATGAGGGGCCTGTGGATTTTAAAAGCCCAGTTGATGCAGAATAATCATCCATGGTGAAATGCTCTTTTTAACACCAGCCAACTTTCTGGCGTGTTAAAAGAACATTAAACATACTACCCTGACTGTTTTTTCCCCCTTTTTCTTCATTTTGTTCAAACAAATAAGGGGAGAGTGGTGGTTTAGGATACATAAGAACATAGAAACCAGCTGTGTTCCCATTATATTTTGAAGATTAGGATTGGCCCTATAACACTTCCTGCAGGGTTAAGCTGCCAAAATTGTAGCCAGGCAATTGGGCAGCGAGACCCCCTTCCTTTGAATTTCCTCCGCTTTGCCTTTTTACGGCCCATGCTGAATGCTCGGGAGGCGATGCCTTTTCTTCTGGTGTTTCTGGGAAAAGCGGAAGGCGATGATGACCAGACCTCTCTGCCTGCACGCCTAACCTCTTTTAGCCAGCTTTGACTGCAGAGACAACAAATTGTGCTTCTTCAAGCTGAGAAGAGAGTTTGAAAGAAATAAGGCCGCTCAGTCCCGTGCAAAAGGCAGAAGATGCATAAGGAGGCAGTAAGCAATGACAGAGACAGGATCTGAGAGCTACGAACCCAATAATCCTGCTTTCCCCTTTTTTTTTAATCGGAGTAGGACTGGGAGAACAAGCTGTTCAGGGCAAAAACTTTGTACTGTGCAATGGACCATCAATGTTATAGCAGAATGTGGTATAAATAATGACTAACTAATACTAATAATGGCAGGTTTTTATCTTCCTGTAAATGGTTTTGTCCACTGAGAAAGATAAAAGGGCAAGTTGTATCCTTTCTAAGCCTTTTTGATCCTTAATTGTTTTGAATGATTCCTTTTGTCTCGATTTCGATAAATAGACCAGAACTCTACAATGAACTGGGTATAGAGAACAGAGCCCTGTGCAGGCGGATTACTTTTCCGGAGGCAAGAATAATTGTGGAATCAAGCCCTATTTTCCAGATTATCGATAAAACCACACCATTGGCTTGTCCATGCTTCTGGCTTGTCGAACGGGTGACCAAGCAGAGTGACGCCCCAGCAGCTTCTCATTGGTCTTATGACAGCAGCCTAACACAGTTAAGCACCTGCTGGATACAGCTCATGGAAGAGGGACTAGCGGTCCTTTACAGTAGCCTTCAGTGTGGTTTTTGCACAGTCATTTGTTGTTGTGCCTTTTGATGCTAAGAAGTCACACACTTTTCATTTTCTATAACGTCACACCTGCCCTTTCAATATTGCCTCTGTTTGTTTGTCTTTTCCGCTTCTTGACTGCCTTCCTCCCAGTCCTCCTAAATTCGTCTCTGATGCAAAATTCACCATTATCTCCAGAAATATAGCAGGTTATAAAAACTCTTCAGCCTGGTATACTCAAAAGTAAGGGGCTTATTACCCTCGTCATTGATATCTTCACAGCCCCACTGAACACGGAAAGGCACCTATTGTTCAGGTCCCGTGTCTTAACCGGCCACGTCAGGCACAACAGAGAAAGTACTCCTTGGGCTCAAATCCATACAACAATGCGGCAGTTTCTTTCTACCATTGACCAACAGCAGCAAATAACCACATTTGCCAGTAGTTTTTTTGTAACTCTAGGTACTCTCCCAAGCTGTAACTAACATAGGGCCGTTGGAGCTTCCCTCCGGCGTGCCAAAATTGAGAGGGTATCCAAATGTACTGCCGGAAGGCACAAAAAGATGCCCATTTGGTATTTGATGCTGAAATGATGCAAACCTGCCAGCTGTGAGATCACAGGGATGTTGGCAAGTCTTTGGGTAACAAGTCCCAAGTCTGATTCTTTGATACCAAGTCCCAAGTCTGAGTCCCTATGAAAAGCAAGCTTTTTTTTCCCCCAGAAAAAAAGGGAGAGGGTAGATGGGTTCCGAGTTGCGAGTCCAAGCCATTGAAAAAGTAACTTGACTCACGTCAACGGTGTGATTTGATAACAACTCTAGTACCCATGCCTGCATCTACCACACTCAGCTGTGCCTGCTCAGGTGAAAGGAAAGACAAACAGGTGGGTTTAGTGGCTGTTACATGCTCAGACCCAGACCTCCCTCTTCCTGCCTTGTCTCCCTGTAAATGTTAGCCACGTGTGATCGAAGCTCAGCCACTAGCTAACAAAGCTCTCATCACAAAAATTCCTAGTTACCTGTGTGGTTCCCTCCAATCAATACATTATGGCAGGGGAATTTCATCTCCACAGTAAACTGTGTTCCCCGAAGAGTTACTTCTTCAATGCACGGTCCTCTGAATTCTGCCAGTTAGGGTCCAGAAAGGGTAAGTTTTTCCCTCCCAAGCTCTTAACAATAGGAGTGAGATGCGGGCATTTCCGTCTCTGCCACTTAAGAAATAGGCTACGTTTTTTTCTCTAAGGCGTGTAGCTGAGCTGCCTGAAAAGAAGCTGTCAGAGTGAGGGCACGGCTCGCTGTCCCTAGCTCGGTTCCAACTCCAGCTTAGCCACCTGTTGGGGAAGGAAATCCAGTCTCTGAGCCAGATGTGTGTGGCTTTTTTGGAACCGTTTGGCATGAAATTAGAGGGTGGGTAAAAGATGGAATAACAGTCTGGCATCAGCATTCCGAATATCTGTTTTTTTCATAAGTTGACGTAAGACGAAATGCAGTGCGTATGGTTAAAAGTGCAAATATTTGATTTTTTATTTTTAAAAGCAAGACTTTCTCTTCAAACCAATCTCTTAATGATCAGGCTTTGTATCCAGCATATTCATTCCTAAGGAAAGCATTTCATTAGCATCCCCTAGTATCACCTCGTAAGGTCCCGATTTTCAGTTTAAAATCCACCAACTAACTGCTGGCTATTTCAGGATAAAGAATCTATGAACTTCAGAAACAACCCAAAACAACATTGAACCTTATACCTGTACTTATTTCTTTATTTATGTTTGTATTCCACCTTTCCTTCCAAAGGCTCAGAGTGGCATAAAATAATAGCTCTTCAACTCCTCCCTTTTACTGTCGCAATCAAGAGGTGGGCTTAGGTGGCGATATGATGATTAACCCAGATTCCCCCAAACGTTTTACCGGACTGAATGGTGATTTGAACTCTGGGCTTTCTGAGCTGAGGTTAGCAAGAATCACTGAAAACAACATCCTTTTCCTGCCTGCATCTTCTTGTCTCATAGTTGGGGAAGTAGGAAATTAGACAGAAGGACCCCTGGGCGGGTCAGACTCCTCTCATATGTCTCCAGACCTATATTATAACCACGCTGCTATTGCCGTTTCTCAGCGTTGTATGTTTTCTTTAATGCCTGGAAAAGATTTTACAGAGCCTCTGAGTTGGTGGATCTTGAGTCGGATAAGTAACCACTTAAAAAAGAAAATATCTGCGTGGAAGATATTTGTGCTGCCATATGGAAAAGCTAAAATATTTCCTTTCTCAGCTGACAAAAGAGAAAAGCGCAGGCTATAAAATTTCTGTCCTGAAGTTTTTGTCTTAAATCCAGCCATAGACTGGATGTATATCCCGTTAAAATCCAATTAAAACAGCTAAGAGATAACACATGGTAAAACAACCAGATACTGTTCCAGCGGAACCCGTATACCCCAAAGCCAGCTCAGATAGAAAGGTTTTATATCACTCCCCGAAAGTGGCTGAACTTTTGGCCGCTTTCCAAATGGGAGAGAGCAAAGAGAGATGTTTAATGTATGCGTGATAAGCACTCTGCCGTGATCCAAATCAGAGTTCTCCAGCTCAATTAAGCTGTAGGGGTTACACTTTGGCAATATTCAGGCTTAGATGGATGTAATTGTTGATTAGTCTGTAAAAAGGGCAAATAGCTGGAGATCATGACGGAGGTGATGATCTTAGCTCTGGTCGCGTGAAAACAGATCAGCTGCTCCTGGATAAGAGAAGCGATGGGAAGAAATACTTTAGATTTTTCAGCGGTAGTAAAATCACATTTCTCAACGTTCTCCCATCTCCATTTCTTCCTGCACTTTCAAGAACAGAGGAAGGAATTTTGTTTTGTTTTTTAGGAGAAATGACTCATTCCTATGCCTTTTATTTCCCTTCTGCTCCAAGATGAGAAAGAGAAAAGGGATGTTCTTAAAGAGGAGGAGTATCATCGACCATGGTATCCTTCTGGCAGGTCTCTCTGGGATAGAACTTGGAGGCATTGTTTGACGGTGGCTCCAGTCCTTCCTGGAGGAGAGAACCCAGCTGGTGGTGCTGGCGGACTCTTGTTCAACACCCTGGGCTTTGGCCGGTGGTGTCCCCCAGAGATCTGTTTTGCCTCCTAGGCCAGATGTTCTTCAACGACAACCCCCAGAAGCCTTCACCACCACCTCTGCTGGCCAGGATTTCTGGGAGTTGAAGTCCAAGAACATCTGGAAGCCCAAGGTTGGGGACCCCTGCCCTAGGCCATTTAACATTTACATGAAACTGCCAGGAGAGGTTGTCCAGAGTTTCGGGATTTGGTGTCACCAGTATGTTGATGACACCCAACTCTAGTGTGGTTACAGATATTGTGTACCCCCCCCCCGCCCTGATTACAACAGCTCCACTGGTTGTCGATCCATTTCTGGGCACGATTCAAAGTGCTACTCTTAACCTACAAAGCCCTAAACGGCTTGGGTTCAAGCTATCTAAAAGACTGCATCTCCTTCTGTGAGCCTTCTGCATGGGCGTTATGATAATCAGGGGAAGCCTATCTTTTGGTCCCACCATCTTCACAGGTGCATTTGGTGGGGACACAGGAGAGGACCTTCTCGGTTGCTGTTCCTAGACTCTGGAACTCCCTCCCACTGAAAGCCAGACTGGCCCCATCTTTGCTGTCCTTCTGCTAGTAGACAAATACCTTTCTCTTTAGGCAGGCTTTTTCTCTTGGTAACTGGTGATCTGAGAGGAGTTTTTTTTAATGGATTGTGGTGCTCTTGTGTTTTAAACATGCTTTAGTATTGATTTTATTACCATTTTCAGTTTAATAGTTGTTTAATTCTTTTTAAATATTTGTATACCTATTGTTTTAGCTTCAAAATATTGCCTTTTTAATGATGTAAGCTGCCATGGGTTCTTTTTAAAGAGAAAGGTGGGATAAAAATATCTTAAATAAATAAATAATAGTTGAGCACCAAGACTTAGTACTTGTTAAAGGGATGTTTTGGCATCTTGGGGTCACTGTTGTATCTTGCATGGACATCTTCTTTTAAGTCCTCTCCTGCCCCATGCTCTTAGCTTTGAGAAGCCTGAAATAACTCTGAAATTCGCAGAGATTAAGCCACCAATGACTTCTTCCTCTTCTTCTTCTGAGATTTTTTGTTTGTTTGTTTAAATGGGAGTGTAAGCAAGGGCTAGCTAGCATGTGAAGACAATGAAGGTTTATGTGACTGCCACTCTCCAAATTTTGAGAATTAGGAAACAGAATTTTGGGAGGGAAACAGGAATGTAGTTTCTTGCTTGAAACCTTTCCAATTGACGTTTTCCACTAGGTTTGCTCCCCTTTTTATAACTGAGCGGATATTGCTGCTGGCAGAATTTTATGTCAAAAGACAAGGCTCTATGATGTTTTTAAAACTTGCTTAAAAAAATAACCAAGAGCCTAACTAGCTTGTATTTTGAAAGGTGATTTGGGATTTAAATGGTTCTGAATATAAGAGCTTTCTTTGTTTCTTTTCATTTTTTTAATGCATTCATATTTCCCCCCACCATTGTAATGAACTTCTTTTGCATTTAATAAGCTAATTTCAATTAACCCTGGACTACAGTTGTTTAGCAAGCAAAAACCCACATTCGCACTGCTATCAGAGAAGGGAATAATAGACCTGCAGTGCTGGTTTTGAACCGACATACCCTCTCCCCCCAAATGCTGATTTTTGTGTTACGAAGGGTTGACGGGTTGACCTCGGTGCTCCTGATTTCTGCCCAGACCGCCTCTCCCTGGATCTATGGCAATTTGAGTTCTTTTGCAGGACTGTATTCATGCCAATGACCTCCTGGAGCCCCCATAGCAAAGCAGTGCATTATATTCCATTTGAACACCACCCTTCTTTTTCTCTGTGTGTGTTTCAGATCATTAGCATAGGTCCAAGGGTACAGAAGCTCCGATTTCCATAAGAAAGGCAAATCTCTTCCATTTAATCACTTTCCACCAAATGAACCATTTAATGCCACATTCAGGCCTATTGTGCCAGGATTTCCCAAGGCCCCCCTTGATCCACTTACACTCCTTTGCCTGCCTTTTGTCTCTTGTTAACCTGCTTGCTTTTTTAAGGGAGGCGGTGGATTGCCAGAAGTGAGGATGTGTCTTTGGGGTGGGGAAGAGTAGTGTTGGGGAAAGGATCAAATCAATTGCAAGAGGCATGCAGCTGTTTTAATTAAAACTTGTCCTCCCCCTTCTCCTCCTCCCCCCAAAGTTGCTTGGAATGTTCTTTGTGTTCCTCCAGAGTGGGGTGGGCCTGGGGTGGGGTGGGGGGCCTAATCACTGTAATTTAACAGATTCCGTAATTACCTGCCTTGCATGGAAATCGCTTGATTGCTGTTTCTTTGTCCAATCTCATTGGTAGAGACGGGGCTCAATTGAAAACTAAGATGAATGGCTGGCATACCAGGGAGCAGTGCAGGGGTGGTCTGGATGGGTATCTGGCCTCAATGCTTTCCAAAACAAGAGGGGAAACGTTGAACTGTGTTTATGAACAAACATGGCTTCATTACCTCATTGTGCCTCGGCTGTGTCGCTTCCAACTGCCGGTGGATGTCCATAGAATTAGGAGTTTTTCACTGCAAAAATGAATAAATTTTCCATGTAGAAACCCTGGTCCATTGCAGAAAAGGCTTGCAGAGAAAAAGATGGAAACAAGGTTTTATGGGCTACGAGGGGCTACACCCCTTCGAATCCTTCAGCCTAGTTCTACAGCCCTTGAAATTGCACCTGAAAAGGTACGCCTCTGTATTTGCACAGAGGGGTTGTTGTGTTTCATAGTGAGTAAGTTTCTCATCACATTAAGCCAAAGACATGGAGGGAAAAGCCATCATTTTTGGAAGAAGGAAAAATAAATATTATATGTCTGTACTGTGGAAGGGAATTCAGGGAAGGTACAGTATATGGAATCAGTGGTATTCTGAATCAAAAGATTTATTATAAGGAGGTTTTTCGTCCTCATTGGTGCAGAAATCAGTGAGAGAACTTGAGAAGGAAAAGAACCCTTTAAAGAGTGTCAGTTCAATATACTCTGTTCACCTCACATAGATTATTCAGAGTCTTCCTTCCTGAACAGAGATTTCTCAAAATCTAAAATTGTAGAAAGTACACATGCTTCTCGTGATATTTTGCGAGGGAAATTCACTGTCCTTCAGCCTAGCTAGTTAACAGAAAGACGTCCAGGCAGATTCAAAACAGGAACGGACTTATTTCCCCCAGTGAGCTTCCTTGGCTGTGTGGGGATTCAAACTGGCCTCTAGAGTCTGAGTCGGTCACTCGATCCACTACACCACCGTGGGTCCCTGTCCTCCAGCTAGTGAGTTGAAAAATCCAGATATAACAACCATCCTGGGAACAAGTCCGAATTCACATATTTGGAAGCAACAATGATTTGCAGCAACTGTTAATCCCAAATTTTTAACCTAAATAATGGCTTCATATTTGTTCAAGAAGTTCAGTTTGTGTAGGCAACAGATTCTGAGTAGTGGGACGTTATTTCCTCCAGAGGAGGTGTTGGCGCAGCCTTAGTTATTGGGTTTTTCTTCCAGGGGGAGGGAGAGAAATTCAGCTCGGGTATCTTTTGATGATGGTGATTTCTTTTATCATTTACGTGCCCTACCCAAAAGTTTTCATTGTGGTACAAATGCCAGTAGACTTGTTGGAAAAAACTACATCTCTTTTTTCAAGTCCAAGCTTGGAGTGGTTGAAATCTGATTTGGGATCTCCATGCCCTGAACGACATGCGCTGAAGTTGAGGTTGCCATGCCTTTCTTAAAAGCGCCCATCATCTTTGGACATGTGGCAAGCGGTTACATCATGGTTCTCTCTCTTCTACAAACAGCTATTCCTGTCTAATTTGGCCTGTGCAAAATGGGGAACGGGGGCAGAATAGTTTCATTTCATCTTCTAAGGACTTTACTAAAATCTTTATTTTAGTAAAGAAAAGACTTGATATTAAGAAAGTAGAGGAAGACTAACTTTACACAGTTTTACATTCCTATTTAGTGGAGTGTAGGGTCCTTATTTGTGGGGGTACCATTCCCAAGGTTGCTAAACTGTTGGCTTAATCTACAGTAGTAGATTAAGCCAACAGTTTAGTGACCTTGGGAATGGCACCCCCACACTTATTAGCCGTATAAATTTATTTTGTTGGAAATGGGAGGGTTCTTTTCTCCCAAAACAGATTCCTTAAAGTAGAATTCCAACATTTTACAAGAGCTTGAATGAAGTTGCTTCCAACTTTGATACTCTGTAGATCCAGCCTGGCTTCCATGTTGTTTCTGCATTTAAATCATGCCTGGTTAGTTCCATTTTCCATTTCCCGCTTTTATGTTTTTTCATTTTCGATGTGTCACAAGGGTTAGAAGTTGTGTGTTAAGTCTTCATGGAGGTGATGGCCCTGTTAAATTAAGAACCTTGCAGGACTCTGTTCCTCCCACACTTAGCAGAAAAACTCAAATCAGCCTCAGGTGTCCTATATGAGTGGAGAGAATTAAGGGGGATTAACACTCCTCTTATTTTTCTCTCGAACTGTGAAGGAGATTACAGTGTAATTGTGAAGAGGAACAGGCTGACTGCAAAGAATCTTTCACCCTTAGATTCTTGCAGGCAAAACTGTGCAACCAAAGACATGTGGCAGCCTTTATTTGCATCTAGAGCATTTGCAAATGAAACACCCTTTCTAGATATTAAAATCCATCCATGACAGCTTCAGGTGAGAGGAAGAAGAAACGAAAAGAACAGTGCTGCTTGCATGTTCTGCGTGCTCCCGCAAGAAGCAGATGTCTGATTTGCTAATAAGCTTGCATTTCCAGAGATGAGCACCTACTTTTTGTCTTTAGACAAAATGTTGGGTATCATGGGACACCTTTCCATTTACCCATGACTCATCAAGCCTGGACATACCATCTTGGAAGTGAGTTCAGCTCATAGTTTTGGACCACAGCTCCTACAGCAGTGGTTCCCCAACCTTAGGTCCACATATCTTCTTGGACTACAACTCCCAGAAATCTTGACCAGCACAGCTAGTGGTGAAGGCTTCTTGGAGTTTTAATCCAAGAACATCTGACGATCCTAAATTCTCCCAGCCTGCAGAACTACATCTTGTTGAAATATTCTGGGATCTCCATCCGAGACTTGTCTAAGCTAAGAATACTACATCACACTAATGGGGGGCGGTATGTAAGTCAAATAAACAAGCTAGCTAGCTAAGTAGCTAGCTCTTGCTCATCATACGCAATCTGTATGATGGGTTCTTCTGTGATGAGAGGTCAGTTAGGAAAAACATCCCACACTTGTTTTTTGTCTAAACACATTTTTGTAAAATTCGAAACAAATAGAAGGAGACACATTAAAACCTGCCTTTTCTCACAAGCCGCTTATGGCCTTACGCCAGAGTCATCTTGACAAGTGATTGGCCTTTTCTTCTTCTTTATTGCTTATGAACAGGCCCTGTTTTTGCTGCCCAATATTATTGTATTCAATATTTTAAAATATTTTATAGTCTTAATTTTTTGTAACCAGTTATTTTATTTTTGTCATTCTGTTCCATGTTTACTGGTTGCGTGGATGTTCTTGGGGCTGTTTGTATTGTGTTGTTATGATCTGTTTGTTGCTATGAGTAATCGCTCTGCCGCTACTTGAGCAGGATAAAAATAATTAATTAATTCCACGGCGCTGTGGGCTAAACCGCAGAAGCCTCTGTGCTGCAGGGTCAGAAGACCAAGCAGTCGTAAGATTGAATCCACGCGACGGAGTGAGCGCCTGTCACTTGTCCCAGCCCACGCCAACCTAGCGGTTTGAAAGCATGCAAATGCAAGTGGATAAATAGGGACCACCTCGGTGGGAAGGTAACAGCGTTCTGTGTCTTAAGTCGCACTGGCCATGTGACCACGGAAGATTGTCTTCAGACAAAACGCTGGCTCTATGGCTTGGAAACGGGGATGAGCACCGCCCCCTAGAGTCGAACACGACTGGACAAAAATTGTCAAGGGGAACCTTTACCTTTTACTAGATTCGAAATAAACAAAACCATGCGTTATGAAAATGCAGTTGCTCCCCCCCCCCCTGCTGTTTCCATACTTATGTCACCATTGTCAGTGACCGAAAAGATATTTAGGAGGGATTTTTTTTAGATGGCAGAGTCCCATGGAATGTAACACTCTCTGGGTAAAGTACTCTGCAGGATCTCTGGCTTGCAAACCTGTGAGCTACAGACTGCCATTTATAAAGCTGTGGGGCTTTGATACGCACAAGACGGTACTAAACAGCGCCTCGTTCAAGTGACGGAAAAACACAACTACTCATGTTACGGATCATTGCCCTCATGGTTTCAAGCTATGTTCTGTCTTCGGCTGGCAGTACAGTATCATCTTCATATTTTAAATTGTTTCTTCTGTTCATTTTTATTTCCTTTCTGTGTCATAAACAGGACCACTCATACACTAGAATTTTTCCAATAATATACAGTTAGGCCATGTACTGATAAGAGATGATAGTTGGGTGTGACAAGAAATGGAACCTTGGTCCACATGGGATTTAAGACAGTTGATGAATCTGAAAAATCTGGAAAAACAGGGAATTGTTAGGACGCCTTTAAGCTGCTTTTTCACCCTTCTCCAGGGAATATTTTATCAGTCTGGTTTCTGATGTAAAGAGCTACTGCCTTTCAATGAGCATTAGCTTGGATCCCTGCCATAGGTCCCAGAGACTCCCTTGTTCCTGTAGCCCCCAAGCTGCTGCAATCTGACTGTTTTCTGCCAAATAGTTGCCTGAAAGCCCTGTCTGAGTGCCTACTAGATATGGGGATATTCATATACAAATGCAAATAAATATTGAGCCCGGAACACTGCTCTCTTCCCGCTCAGCTGGCCACTTGGCAGTCGTGCAGGGAGACTCGTCCTTCCGTCCCCCTGCCTGGAGTGGCCAGCCGAGCAGGAAGAAAGCAGTGCTCTGGGTGCAATTCGAAAGATGAGCAGAGCCGCTGCTGCCGCTGGACATGAGTGGACAGTCCGGCTCCGGGGGCTGGGCCCTCATCACATTCAGCTGCGTGGGCACATTTGAATACAAATACCCCCATCTCTAGCGCCTATCTTAGAGAGTGATGCATTGCAGTGATGGCACAAGAAGGGTGGACATCAACTGCCAGGTTTAACTCACATGATTATGTCTAGAGATGGGGGGGTATTCATATTCGAATACGAACATCCCAGTACAGGTGGAGTTAACGAGGGTCCAGCCCCATGGGGCCGGACAGTCCACTCACTGATCCACGGTGGATGGCGCGATTCTACCAGTAGCTCTGCAGAGCACGATCCGCTCACCACTCTTCGACCTTGCAGTGGGGCTTGTCCTCCTTGCCAGGAGTGGCGAGCGGATTGCACGCTGCTGAGTCACCATGGCAAATCGGTGAATGGACCATCCGGCCCCATGGGGCCGGACCCTCGTTAACCGCCACTTGTGCGGGGATATTCATATACGAATACCCCCATCTCTAATTATGTCCCTTCAAGGCTTTGTTAAATACAGAAGTGAGATAGTAAAATAGGGCTCCTCTCTCACATTTAGCTGCCTGGGAGAAATCATCATTTAGTTTCCTTCAGCCTAGAAATGCTTCTAATTTTTTTGTTTGTTTGTTTGTTTTGGAAAATATCAAACTGGAAATTTTCGTGGAAGATCTTTCAATGCGCTAAATGTAACAATGTCCAATTTAGTCTCTTTCCTTGATCTATTCTTCTGTAGAAACCCTGCTTTTTTCCTTTTGTTTGATTTTAACTGCACAGCTAAAAAGTGAGTGTATACCTTGATAATACTGCTTTTGAAGGAGAGATTAACTTTCCTGTTCTGAATTTCAGTATAGAAAGACTCATTTAGCATATTTGTATTTTAGCGTTTCCCCACAGTGAGATTCTACCTAGTTGGGTTCTCAAATTGTGTCTTCTCCACGAATTAACCTTTTCAAGTCTGTTCTACCACAAGTCTCTCAGATTAAAGCGTGCTGCATATATACCGCTTAAAGCGTTCTTGGGGCAGTTTACAATTTAATTATGCGGGCTGCACATTATGTTTGTGTCTCCCCCACATACACAGAAACACACAAGCTAGGTACTCAGTTTACTGCTCTTGGAAGGATGGAAGGCTAAGTCAATCTTGAGCCAGCTTCTTGACCCCATTGGGATTGAATTCAGGTCTTCAGCAGAGTCTCAAGTGCAGTACTGCAGTTTAACCATTGTGTCATAAGGCTTCCCTTGACGGGAAGATTAGTGCTTCCTTTCCCGCTAGCTCCTTATGGTTTCTATGCATCAATGTCTTCAAGTCCTTCTAAAGAATGGGAAGGAAGCTCCCTTGATCCCTTTCTTTAACCAAAGACTGTCTGTCTGCATCCACTTCTCATGGTTCCTCCATGCTCACCAAGCTGTTCTGGGGTTTACTTATTTATTTAGTTATTTATCTAAGAGTGCCATGAAAGATGCTGTCAGCAATCAGAAAAGTGGTGTAGGAGTACCACTGATGGGAGAAAAGAACAAGTAGTGAGGCACTGGGCATCTGAAGTGGCTTTGCATGCAGAACGTTTCTGATTGAATCTCCAGCCTTTTCAGTTTTGGTTTAAAAGAAGGGGTGAACAATTTTAGAAAGTCCAGAATGGCACAAGGCCACCTCCAGGCATTGGAGAGCCACTTCTACAGACAGAAATATTTGCCTTTAGATTTTTTTTCCCCCAAACCAACAAACCTCTTTGCATCCTGCAGTGGCTGCAGGGAGCAATTTTACCTTGTTTTGTGTCATTTGGGCTGCTCCTGTGCTGATTTAAGTGGTTTCTGATTTTTGAAAAAGATCCTCCCCTCCACTTTGCAATTGTTTGGGTCCTGTCCCCCCCCCCCACCCTGAATGTGATGAATTGTCTTTCAGGAGTCTTAAAGATGCAGATATGGTGACTTGCTCTCTATTATTAGAACAGAAGGACAGGTATTTTATTGATTGATTGATTGATTTTCTATACCACTCGATTAGTAGCAAACACAGCTCTAGGCAGTGAATGTTATAGAATGAACACTGTTCTGTGATAGAGACAGATCTGTCATTTTTCCACTCCGGTGTTTCCTAATGGTTTGCAATAGGCTTTTGCCTAATTTTATCACTGTAGCTGCCTCTCCCATTTTGAAACTTTCTTTTGAAAGTAGACTTTAGCATGAGGAAAGGTAGACACAGCAATCCTATATGTTTGATGTCTTTCGTAAAGGTGACTCCTGGGCGCTTATCAGATGGCAGTTTTATTTTAATCTAAACCATTAAGCATCTGGGAGGACACAGTAATCCATCCTCTTGGGGCAGGTAGGAAGAAATCAATGTAAGACAGTGTAATTAGCAATATTCTTTCCCAGTAACTCAATGTTGCAGAGAGAGTGTGTGTGTTTGGGGATGGGGGAGCGAAGACCATGCTGGAATGTGTTTGTTTCATCTAATCTATTCTGACTACCTTACAGCTTTTATAATCAAATTGTTTAGGCTTTCTCCGAAAGGTGCCATGGATTTATCCCTTATCTGCCAAGCATTCTAATAGACTCTAATGCAATTGAATTCAGGAAGCATGGTACAGTTAAGCAGCTCATTGGAAGCCTTATGTATACACCGCTAGTTAAATGCAGAAGTTTCATGCTTACAGCTTTTACCTGCAGGGTGGATAAAAAACAAAATAAAAAAAAATTAGATTAATTTAAATACCGGAGATGGACATGAATTGCTAGTTCAGCGTGTCTCATTTCCAAGCCGGACAGCTGATCCACAGTTCAGCGCATCATCCCCCTCCAGCGAGCATCCCCTCAGAAGCAGCGCCTGGAGGAGGCAGGGGTAACGCTGGAGGGAGGGAGACGCCAAAGCATCGGTTAGCTGTTTGGCCAGGAAACAAACTCCACCAAACCGGCGGTTTATGCTGACCTCTAATCACAATTTAAATATCAGAAATCATTTTTAAATTTCAATTCTTAAAACAATCAACTTTTATTTAAATTTGATTTCAATCAAATCCACTCTGTTTGCCAGCGGCAAACACTCTTTGCTGGCGGTCTGCAATGTTTCTTCGACACGTGTGCTATTTTTGACGGTGGTCCCTGAAACAAACGACACAGGACAGCTTTCTTCAACTTGAGGTCCTCTGTTATTTTGAACTACAATGCTCATCACCCTTGTCAGTGCGAACCACTAGATGTTGGCATCTTAACATGGAAAAGTGATCACATAGCTTACATCTGGATTCCTTTTGGCCAGTCTTGATGAGTTCCGCAGAAATGACAAAAAGGTACTGTTTCCCCCAACTACAGCAAGGTAGATGGGTAAGTATCATGGGAGCTACAATACAAAAACATGAATTTGAAAATTTTAGTTTTTTTTTAAAAGTAACTTTCAACATCTCTGGATACTCTGAGATTGCTTCAACGATTATTACATTGGATGAACATCATCACCTAGTAATTCTACAGGGTTTTAGAGCAGCCTTGGCAAACAACCCCTCTCTTGAAGAAGAGAGCTTTTGTCTCTTCGATGCGTCTCACCTTGCCACTGCTGGGGCTTCCCTTTCTTTTCACTAAGCAACTCTGTTCCTTGCCTGCTGTTCCATATACCAGCTTCCCCGGACCTAATCACTTTCTAGATTCCAGCCATCTACTCCGATCACTGGCCATGCTGCTTCAAACTGGCAACATTTCTTAAACACAACAGATTGTAGAAGACCGCCATGCACACAATGGTATATGAGGTAGGAAATTCATTCCTATATTTCCTTGAAACAACATGCTTTTGGTCACTTTCCTGCCTAAAAAAGATGCCTTCAATGTAGGTGTCTGCTCCCCTCTGAATACTATGAGATGTATCTGAGGCAAGCCATGAACCTCTGGATTGTCAGTGGCTCTTTGTCTTCTGACCCTAACTTATCGATTGAATCACATGCTAATATGGGTAAAAATTAAATTATCATTATTATGATAAACATGGCAGCATGGCCTCTCCCAATTTGAAGAGGCACTTGTTCAGAAGGCTGAGGCCAAGAGGCAGTCATGAAACCAGCCAAATCAGGGAGCTGGACAGAGGACAGATTGTATTTGTCTTCAGTGTGGAAGGGATTGTCACTCTCAAATTGGCCTTCTTGGCCATACTAGACATTGTTCCAAGACCTCCATACAGAGCCATTGTCTCTCGAGACTGAAGGATGCCTACATGATAAACAGTGCGATGAAAAAAGAGCCAAGGTTTTGAGTTCTCAAGAACTCTTTCATCAGGCTAAATGTCAAAATTTAGAGAAGGCATGGAAGTCCGAAAATAAAAGCAAAAATAAGTCATTTCTCTTTTTATTGCTATATATTTTAAGTCACTGAGGTCTACAGGTGAAGTTAATTCCAAGGTGAAGAGTAAAAGATTGACAGGATGTAGGTGAGACATAACTTTAACAAAATCCACAGAAAGACATCAGCACAATATGAAGGTAGGTAAAGGTAATGTGAAGGTAGCAATACATAAATATAACCTTAAGTCAGATACCTGTATCTCGCCTTATGATTATCATCTCCTCATGAATTATCATATATGAGCTGGAGAATTTTTATTGATAGGTATGAATACATCTTGATAGTGATTATTTTAAAAGTAGCTACCTTTCAAGGTTAGATTATCCTCCCAAAATGGTTTACAGTAGGCAGTGAACCAACATAATAATATAATGTAAAACATTAAAATATAGAAAGGTCAGACAACAGCACATAAATTGCTGGATCAGATTAAACTGTGACATTATAAAAAAAATAAAAATAACCGCAGAAAGTAAACAGGTTAAAATAGCAGAAGTAGCAGCAGGAGATAAAACAGCTAGTATACCACAATTCTTTGAAAATTGCCAGGATTAAAAAGGATTTTAGAATCCACTTAAAGACTAACAAAGGAGGTAAAGCATATTTTCTCAGGGATGGTCTTACACATGTATGGATCTGCCACTGCTATAAAAAAGGGTCTGGCTGGTATACACCAACCTAAGGGCTCTTTCCAGCTAGGAAAGATTTACATGCCAGACTTAAGGGCTGTACACATTGCCTAAATATAATTGTTACTCCCACATAGAATAGATCTGTTAAATCAACAGGACCTATATTAGTTTGATTTGTTGTTGTTTAGCCGTTTAGTCGTGTCCGGACTCTTCGTGACCCCATGGACCAGAGCACGCCAGACCCTCCTGTCTTCCACTGCCTCCCGGAGTTGGGTCAAAGTCATGTTGGTCGCTTCAATGACCCTGTCCAACCATCTCGTCCTCTGTCGTCCCCTTCTCCTCTTGCCATCACGCTTTCCCAACATCACGGTCTTTTCCAGGGAGTCTTCTCTTCTCATGAGATGGCCAAAGGATTGGAGCCTCAGCTTCAGGATCTGTCCTTCCAGTGAGCACTCAGGGTTGATTTCCTTCAAAATGGATAGATTTGTTCTCCTTGCAGTCCAGGGGACTCCCTTCATCACCACAATTCAGAAGCACCAATTCTTCCGTGGTCTTCTTTATGGTCCAGCTCTCACTTCCAAAGTTCCATTTCTTCAGTGAGTCTACTCTAGATGGATCTGTAATAATTGGGTTTCTCCTTGGGACTAATATTTAGATGTATTCCTATTTATGTTTTAGTTTGTCTGACCCCATTCTTTTTAAAGTGTTATTAATGGGTTGGAGGCCGCAAAAATAAAGAGAGAATGATTTGATTGTTATTTAAAGTGTTAAAAGTTAATTCCAGCATGTTAAGTTAGGTTTGGAAATGAATAGGCAGCCTAGATAACTAGCATAGAAAACGGCCGACCGCCTGGGGAATTATTGATATTACTTATCAAAAAGAGATCTGAATGTACATGGATGTTCAGGGAGCTGAATTTTTAGTTTACTTTTTGCAGGAAAGCAAAATTTAAAAGAAATAATGAAAAAGTTTGTTTTCCACGTGAATAGAAATGCACCAAGTTTATGATAGGTCCTCAGAGGTGTAATTCCCCATGGATATAGTTTTCAATTTTGGAGTTCTTTAATATCCTTGAAATGCCGAGTAGAGCTATACGTATGTGGTATTGGTTTTCTACTGTACCTTTGCAGTCATTCAAAATGCCAAACAAATTCTCTCTCCCCCCCCCCCCCAATTCCTGCTCCAACTTTCTTTTTGACAATCCAGGCAGCATAAATTAGAAGCAACAGGAGCCGATTCCAGAAAATGGAGATGTGACATTTCATTAAATTGCTCCAACTCCTGGATTATTTGTTTCATAAAAGCTGCACTGAGCTGAGCGTATTTTTTTTTATGAAGCAAAGTACTGTATGTATTAAAAAAAATAGACAAAATAAATAAAGAATGTATGAAAGTAAGTAAAAGTTAGTGAAAAACAAACAGCCCAAGTTTTGCAGCCAGACGAAGTCGGTTGAAGTAATAACAATGAAAGGGAACCAGAGATTTTGTTTAAAGGTTGGTTGTGGGGAGCTGGATTCTGACTTTCCTTTGAATGGCAAATCCCCCTAACACTGTGATAACAAACAGAAAGTGGAGGGAAGGAAGAATTTATTTCCCCCTTCTCATAATATTGAAATGTGGATTCATCAAGAGAGATCCAGTTGCAAAACGGAGGAAAATCAGTCCTTTCTGTGCATACTGTATGGTTGCTTCCATAAATTAGTAATACAAGACGGAGGGGCGGTCATTGTTATAGATGGTTTGAGAGGGTGATTAGACAGATTAATGAAGAAGAAGCAAGGGTCTGTCAGCAGCTGCTAGCGATGAAGGTTATGGGAATCCTTGTGTGTAACGCCAAAATTTGATACCCTCTTTTGATGACTTGAAGCTCTCTTTTGTCAAAGGAGGGGAGACTAAATCTGAAATCTCCATCTGGCTTTGCAAGCAATCTGACTTCAAGAACAATGGCCATTATATCTTGTCAGATTTTAAAGCTTTTTTCACCCTTCCCTTGTCTTCAGATTTTATTTTGGCTGGATATTTCAGTAAGTTACGTCTCTGAAGAGCCAGAGGTTGGAAATTTAATTCCCTGCAGTGCCTCGGGGAGGGGGGAGAAACGATCCTGTGTATTGTGCAAACAAGCTGCACAGTCCCAGAGCACACCTGGAAGAAGGAAATGGTAAACCATCTGGGAGTATTGTTTTTACCTGGAAAATGCTGGAAATGATCGCTATAGGTAATTCTCAAGTACATAGTTCATACAGCCCCCCTGTATCCACAGATTCGATATCCATGGTTTCAATTATTTACAGTCACTGCTGCTGCAACACAGCCCACAGTGCGCTCATGCACATATCTCCTCTCATCCTTCCATCTCCTCTCTCTCTCTCTCTCTCTCTCTCTCTCTCTCTCTCTCTCTCTCTCTCATGTGTTCCTTCATATCCGCAGTTTCAGGTATCCACGGTAGATCCTGGAATGGATCACCAGTGGATATGGGAGGATCATGGCATTATTAAACCTGAAGTAGGTGGAAAGCTCATCTCGTTTGTATGTTGAGCTTTCTCACGGCCTTTCTGGAAATATTTATTATATTGGCAGATCAGATTCTGTACTTGATCAGAAACTTGGAAAAGTTACTTTGTTGGGCTCTTAGAATATCCAAGCCAGCATAACAGGAGATTTCAGAGCTCACCTCTGATCCAGCAGGTATGATCTTATATTCTTGAAGAGAGCTAGGCCTAGAGGAAAAAAAGAACGGGGCAAAAAGGAACAAAAATAAATATGTACATATTTGGGGTACTTCTGCGGATAATTAGAGCGTATTCATATTATGTTTGTTTTAATTGTCACAGTCATTCCTGCAGTTATTGCTGCAATAGTTTACACACAGGTGGAAGAAAGTGCTGATGAGCTTAGTGGAGCTTGTTGTCAAGCGAACATAAATAGGATACGCGCTCCTCTTGCTTTTCTTACTTCTTTACTGTGACTCACAAAGTACTCTTGATTTTGTAGGGTGAAAGTCGCCAGATAATAGCACACTGCATCTCATGCTTCTCCTGAAAGGTCAGAGCTCCTGTGGTTATAGAACAGATTATTCTTAAAATATCATTCCACAAAGAGTCGAAATACCTATACAACCCATTTCCATGCTGCCTAACAATTAAGTGGCAGTGTCTGGGGTTTGGTTATTCCATCTGTGTTCCAGGAACAGAAATAGATATGGCTGTGGCATTTCTGTTTTCATGTGTCACATAGAAGAACAGCAGGTTTGGGTTCAGATGTTGCTCCAAAGCCAGGGATAAACCACTGCATTATTACAGATATCTGGGACTACAGTTTCCATAATTCTTCACCATTGGCTGTACTGGGTAGAAGTGATGGGTGTCATCAGCTAAATATCTGAAAGACCACAGTGACTAATAGCTAATTAAGTCCCTCTTTAAATTCATATGGTAATATCTGTAATCAAGTGTCTACATCAAATGAGTGAGTTTCTTGAAAGCAATGGATCTGGATTTTTAAATTCCTTCATGATAAACACCTGTTCCCCTAAGAAATAGAACCTGCGTGAGTTACTGGGATAAAACCACTTAAGATGTGCTATTGCTAAGGTTAAAAGATCTCCTTTACACATTTATTTCAGATCATGTACAAGCTTGTGCTTCCATCTGGGGAGGAAACTCATTAACACCCCTTTGATTGTTGGAAACTATAGTGGGATGTAAAGTCAAGATAAATACCCTGTTTTCCTGAAAATAAGACCTAACCTGAAAATAAGCCCTAGTATGATTTTTCAGGATGCTTGTAATATAAGCCCTACCCCCCAAAATAAGCCCTAGTTAAGTGAAAACCCACCCTCCATCATTGTGCAGCAATGACGTGACTATTTGAATAAACGTAGATTGTACATGAAAATAATAAAGCATCCTCTGAAAATCTTCCTGGTGAAATGGGTAGAAGCCCCTGGGGAATCCCATTTTAAACCATGTGTTGGGTCCTGGGAGATCCCATTTTAAACCATGCGCTGGGGGGGGGGAGGGACAGAGAGAGGAGAAAAGGAAAACATCTACCTGGCTTTGTTTCCTAGGCAAAACTTCCTGGTGAAATGGGTAGAAGCCCCTGGGGAATCCCATTTTAAACCATGTGTTGGATCCTGGGAGATCCCATTTTAAACCATGCACTGGGGGGGGGGAGGGACAGAGAGAGGAGAAAAGGAAAACAGTACTGTACTGTAGTGAGTCCTGGACCATTTGTGCACGGCAGGAGAGGAAGCTAAACACCTTCCATATGCGTTGTCTCCGACGGATTTTTGGTATCACCTGGCAGGACAAAGTTCCAAACAGAGTAGTCCTAGAATGAGCTGGAATTTTCAGCATGAACACATTACTGAAACAGCGACGCCTACGTTGGCTTGGGCACGTCGTGAGAATGGCTGATGGTCGGATTCCAAAGGATCTCCTGTATGGAGAATTAGTGCAGGGAAACCGCCCCAGAGGGAGACCACAGCTGCGATACAAGGATATCTGCAAGCGAGATCTGAAGGCCTTAGGAATGGACCTCAACAGATGGGAAACCCTGACATCTGAGCGTTCAGCCTGGAGGCAGGCATTGCATCACGGCCTCTCCCAATTTGAAGAGACCCTTGCCCAGCAGGCTGAGGCAAAGAGGAAGTCACAAAGGAAGCAAAACCAGGGAGCTGGACAGGGGACAAACTGGATTTGTCTTCAGTGTGGAAGAGACTGTCACTCTCGAATTGGCCTCCTCAGCCACACTAGACGCTGCTCCAAGTCCTCCATACAGAGCACGATACCATAGTCTTTCGAGACTGAAGGATGCCTAACCTCTGAAAATGGAGCAAAAATTAATATAAGACCCTGTCTTATTTTGTTGGGGTGGGAACAGGGTAAATGTTTTCATTAATTACAAATGGGTAGTATTATAGGATACCCTGAGTCACAAATTAGCTGATGCTTAGCAAACACAGTCCAGACTCTCCAGCTGCCCAAAGCAAGAAGAGGAGTACCGTTGCTCCCCTGCACCAGGATGTGGCGGAAAGGGTGGTCAGAGTGGAGACACAGAGGAAGAGACAGAGCAGCTGCGGTTCCAGAGGAGCCCTGCCTGCTCCTCGTGTCCTCCGTGGCCCGGTGGCTTCTTGAAAAGCTGCTTCTGTCATACCTGGCCCCAAGCCCCGCCTCTGAAATTATTTACTTACTTATTTAAAATATTTACCTGCCTCCTTTCTGCTAAAAAATGGTCCAGTTATTAAAACAGCCGACTGACAAGAGGCTGAGCACAAGAGGTGGCACAGAGCAGTTAGGACTGCCTGCCATTTGGTGGCAGCAGTGGCTCCGTTGTCACCCCTATCGCTCTGCCTCCTCGGGCAAGCACGTCACTAGTGCTAATGGCGGGGCCGAAGAAGCGTCGCAACTCGCTTTAAGACAACCACAAAATCTTGTTTGAACGGCACATGACTGCACTCGGAGACCTGGCTTGTGTTATTGATTGGTTTGATATGGATACCATCCCATCAGTGACACACACTATTCTGGGTGGTTTCTTTACAGGATAAAATGTGAAACCTCCCCTCCCCAACTCCATCCCCCATAAATCAACATGGTCAACATGGCAATACAGCAACTTAAAAACAATTTGTAAAGAAGAAAGGCCTACATTTAGAAATTTGTATTAACAGCATTTGGTTTAATCTCCTCTCTCTCTCTCTCTCTCTCTCTCTCTCTCTCTCTCTCTCTCTCTCTGTCTGTCTGTCTGTCTGTCTGTCTGTCTGTCTGTCTGTCTGTCTGTCTGTCTATCTATCTATCTATCTATCTATCTATCTATCTATCTATCTATCTATCTATATCTCTCTCCACACTTTGGTGTGTATGTGTGTGTTAGGAGAGGAAAAAGAATCATGCAAAGCAGGTTTATTGGCAGTATCAGAAAATTGAACTTTCCCCCCCCCACAATGTGCTGAAAACTGAACATCTCAAGGCATTACAACGTACATATAACTGTCTATCAGCTATGACAACTGTGGCATAATGTTCAGAATATTGGACTAGGGTCACGAGCAGGCAAGCCTGAGGCTCTCTGCACAAGTCTGGGCTTCTCACTTTTCAGGACCCCTCCTTATAGGAGAGTGGGGTAAAGTTAAATCTGGGGAAGTGTACACTTCTCTGGACTATCTATAAAATAGACTGCACCTGTCAGGTGGCGCTGCAGGCTAAACCGCAGAAGCCTGTGCTGCAGGGTCAAAAGACCAGCAGTCGTAAGATCGAATCCACGCGACGGAGTGAGCTCCCGTCACTTTGTCCCAGCTCCTCGCCAACCTAGCAGTTTGAAAGCATGCAAATGCAAGTAGATAAATAGGTACCACCTCGGTGGGAAGGTAAAATAGCGTTCCCTAGTCACGCTGGACACGTGACCATGGAAACTGTCTTCGGACAAGCGCTGGCTCTACGACTTGAAAACGGGATGAGCACCGCCCCCTAAAGTTCAACACGACTGGACTGAAAATGTCAAGGGGAACCTTTACCTTTACTGTCATTCCACCTGTGATCCCTTTGAGTAGGTTTCAACATCCTGAGAACACAAAGCGCAGATGTCTCATGCGTACAGTTGCTCCATATTCCTGTTCCATCTGAACAAGAACATGGACATGATACCTGTACCCCCGTGAGATGCACCTTCCGGGAGTCAGCCCAATGGCACAGTGGTTAAACTGCAGTTGTGCAATCAAGACCCTGCTCACAACCTGAGTTCAATCCCAACAGGATCAGGAACCCAGTTCAGGCTTGGGGCAAAGCGTTCCTTGTATAATTATATTGCAAACCACTCAGAGGGTACTTTACCACTATGGGGTGGTATATAAGCTGAAGCAACAAACAACGTGATGATGTTAATTTTCACATGCCAGAAGATAGTGATGTTGACTTCTGTTTCTGATGAGGTGCCGAGATGCAGATAAATGACACCACAAGCTGCACACGCTTTCAGTTCCCCTGTTCTCAGCTGTGCACCCCACAGACATTCTCAGACTGAAGCAGTTTGACAATGCAATTGCTTTATAAAGTTACTTTGGAAACCCTCTGGGTTCAAACCAATGTAAAACTCATTTGGATTCAGTCAGTAGCATTTCAGCAGGTGCCGTGAAATTCAGTCTTCCAAGGTGTGCTGAGTTCCAGTCCTTATTAATTTAATTCTTTTTTATTGTGTTGTACTCTTTCCTTTTGAAATGAAATTTGAACGAGCTTTTCCTCCTACAGCTGACTGAATCACATGTATTACATTAGATCTAATAAAACCTTCCGCTCAGTTATTCCTTCTGTTGCTTAATTTACCTGCTCTTATAAGGGAGACCCCCCCTCAAGAACATAGTTTTCTCTTCATAGAAAAAGCAAAAGGAAAGGAAATGTGCTCCTTGAATTACAGATAATATGTCTTTATGCTCTACTCTGCAATTAGACTAATTTGTTGTCTCTTTACCGTGAATGGTAATATTCTTGTACATAGGCGGTGCTAAAGAAGTATAAGTGAGTTGTGGATAGGTGTGATATTTATTGATTGATGTACTGGGGGAGTATTTCTCATTAATGGATATTTATTGGGTAATTGAGAGGATTGTAAGGGATAGATGGTTGAGGAGTCTGGTTCTCCGCCATTTGGATGTGCTGTGTTTGGTCAGAAATTGTGCATTTTTTTCCTGCAATTGTGTAGGGTTTAGGAAGCAACATTGCTTCAAATGGGAAGGCAACCAGGACAGGGTGAGGTGGCATCTGAATCTGAGATCTGACCCCACTCAGTATCAGCAACCAGACCTGAGAGTAGTCAACAAGGAATCAGTCTATTTATATGAGCTGTTACAGCATTTAGCAAATGCACTGGCCCAAATCCTGTTTAGTTTTTATGCTGCCATAATTAGTGGATTGCTGTAAGTCAGGGGTTCTCAAAGTATGCACCGTGGCACTCTGTGGTGGCCCAGGATACCGCCAAACCCAGTTAGCAGTGTGGCAGAATCTTATCTCTATTTCTTCATCAAGCTGGTGTTGCTGCTACTGCTTTTCCAGCTCTGTTTGCCTGCTGCTCTACTCCTCACCCCTTAAGAAGGTAGTATAGGCATTTGCTGCCGTACCCGGAGCTGTGTGACTGAGCACACAACAGTAAATGCCTATGCTGGCATTTCAAATCACAACTGTTCACCAGCAAGATCCGCGTCTGTTGTGTTGTGTCAGCAGGTATAACTCCATTGTAGTTTGGTTAGAGATCATTGATAGAGGTAGGAGACCAAGCAAAGCTGATAATCATCCTTCTCAGTCAGAGCTGAGACTAAAGACTAAACAAAGATGCCTCTGAGTTGCCATATGTTCTTAACCTACACGTGTTGTCACAATAACTATCTGTGCTTTGTATCCAAAGTATTTTTAAAGTAACTAAAATGAATTATTCCCATTACTCCAAATAACAAGTAACCAAGATGTTTCTTTTTGAGGCAGTTAACTACTGGAGGGGTGTGTGTGTCTCATAAATGTAACTGGTTATGAAAGATGATTTTGTCTGCCTTCTACTCAGAACATTCCCCCAAACCTGCTAGCTGAATGCCTGTGGTTACATAGACACATGATGGAATGGTATGGCTCAAGACTAAAGGGTATGATCTGATTTTTGTCTAAAGCAGCAGAAGGTGGAATTCATTAGCTGTTCATTTACCCATTAGAATTAGTGGTTGACCAATAAAACATGGGACAGCTGGCAGGCTTTTGTTGTTGTTTAGTCGTTTAGTTGTGTCCGACTCTTTGTGACCCTACGGACCAGAGCACTCCAGGCCCTCCTGTCTTCCACTGCCTCCCAGAGTTGGGTCAAATTCATGTTGGCAGGCTTAGCAAGTAATAATAGAAGTGTATGGAGGTGGGCTGTGGAGTTCAGTTCTCCGCTCTGGGTAGCCTTGGGCAATCTGGACAACATGAGGGTGTCCCCTGAAGAAGGACATGGCAGACCACTTCTGGGTACTGTATATTTAGAAAACTTTGGAAAGAGCTACCTTAAGTGTAAAATTAACCTGATGGAATTAATTATGGAGTAATGTAGCCCCTTGGTTTTTCCAGAGGAGTGACAGTTAATGTACAGTATGTTTATACAGGGCGGTTGCGTTTAGGCAGAGCAATGAATGGACAAAAACTAGACAGGCAGAAGTGATTGGCTGGTAGGTTTAATGTACATCTTGGCATGCTTTTGAATATAATGCAAAACGCGTGCACGCGGTTGATTCATAGTAGATTAATAGGTTTTTTTTGTTTATTTGTGTTTTTCATTTCCTGTTAGTAGCTCTTCTTAATGTTTCTACACACACACATAGATACAATGCAGATTTAAAGCTGCCTTTTTGGAATTAACTGTGATGTAGTTTCCTGCCAGCCAGGATTCAGAAAATGATGAGGGAAGGGGGGGGGGAATTGCACGGAGGAGGAAGGGCAGGGTAACCGCTGCTTGCAGACGAGATCAAGTCACCAAAGAGGGATAAAGTTTTCCACCTGTGCAAAGAAATTATACACCCACGGTGCACCCATGGTTTTCCAGCTTGGAGGCAGCATCAGCGAGCCATTGTGACTGAAAATTGGCCGGGGCAAGAAAGAGCAACGATATTAATTATTTTGACAGGCTCGGTGTCAGAGTTGCAGCTGCCAGACGGAAATTGTCTCTCATTTATGGTGTGCCGTTTGGAGATCTTTGAGCAAAAAATGGCTTTGTTTCCCCTCTCCTGCGGAGAGAAAAGGTTTTTTGTTTTAATTGTTATTAAGAAAGTTGAAAAAGAATTGATGGCAAAGGGATGAAGGAGAAGGCAAAGACCTCTCACAGCTAACCAAAATGTTGCCTCCAGCTGTTCCTGTATAGATTCTGATCCAAAAAGAAGGGTGTGCAAGGTGGGAGCAGGGTGGGAAAAAAAATACCCCATGCATCTGTCTAAAAGCTTCATATCCCTTTTCTCTGATGGATGACGTACCCGTTCGCTTTCATTCTCCAACAGTAATCAAAAGTGTGGTGACTCATTTGCTGAACAGCCTTTTCAGGGAATCCGCGGGAACAAAAAAAAGCCTTCTGGCACCTTTAAGACGCAAGAGCAGGAGATTTAGTGAATCACAATCCACTTTCTCACCTATTTGGAGTATAATATTTGGGCTTCAGGTGCATACACAAAAAGGTACTGTACGCCGTTTGCAGGAATAGTCTCCTTTGGGCGTTGACACGGTTTCTGTGAGGATCATAATCCTCTCCTTTATCAAGGCAGAGGTTTAGTGGGCAGGTTTGTGCCTTGAAAGAGGAACTGCATTAGTCCTTAAAGCCCAAAGCTGGCACCCAGAGTCATAAACTATTAAATCCAAACGGCTATTTTAAAAAAACACAACCACCCTCGCACACATAAAACAGACAGCTGTTTCTGCTGTGGGTAGAACTAAACATTATAAAGGACAGGGTAGGATCCCAAACGCTGTGCTTCCTGCACTTCGCAAAATGGGGTGGGGAGAAATGCAGCAAGGAATTGCCAGGTGGGAGGTTGTGCTTACCTCAGGAGGTGGTGACCACTCCAGCACTGGAGGAATTCAGAAGAAAATGGGACAGCCCTCTGTCCAGGTCTGCTTTGTTCTGGGCCCTTGCCTTGAGCAAGGGGTTGGACGCAATGGCAACTCCATGATTCTAGGATTAACCACTCTTCTTTCCCCTGCATGCGCCCCACTTTTTTTGAGGGAAGCAAGAAGTACAAATCTGCTTTGGAAACGGTGGATGCGTCTTGGTCCCAGGAAGCACCAAGAGACTAAACGGAAATAGTCTAAAAATACTTCCCCACCACCACCCACCAAAGAAAAGGTCACCTGGGAAGTTGGCCCGTTATTTCATTTGCAGTACTATTTTTACCGAGAAAAGAGAACAACGTGGATTGGGAGTTTTTAATTCCCACAGTGGGTTGTGTCAAGTGGGTGCCGGTATCAGAAAGGCAGAAAAGCTGTTGCCACCGTCCCCACTGTAATTGAGGCTGAGTTCCCACAAGGGTGGATTTAGAAATGGGCATTTCTGTAGTGAGGGTGTTCTTGTTTCAGACCCTCTGCCTGCCCCCTCAGCATCTCCCAGCACCATGAGCTTCTAGGCTCAGCTGTTCCGGGTGGTTTCCTATGCACAAAATGCTGCTGCTCTGTTGCTGTTGTAGATATCCTTCCGTCTCCAGAGACTATGGTATTGTGCTCTGTATGGAGGACTTGGAACAGCATCTTGTGTGGCTGAGGAGGCCAATTCAAGAGTGACCATCCCTTCCACACTGAAGACAAATCCAATCTGTCCCCTGTCCAGCTCCCTGGTTTGGCTGCTTTCGGGACTGCTTCTTTGCCTCGGCCTGCTGGACAAGGGTCTCTTCAAAATGGGAGAGGCCATGATGCAACGCCTGCCTCCAGGCTGAACGCTCAGAGGTCAAGGTCTCCCATCTGTTGAGGTCCATCCCTAAGGCCTTCAGATGCCGCTTGCAGATCTCCTTGTATCGCAGTTGTGGTCTTCCTCTGGGGCGATTTCCCTGTGCTAATTCTCCAAACAGGAGATCTTTTGGAATCTGACCGTCAGCCATTCTCACGACATGCCCGAGCCAACGTAGACATCGCTGTTTCAGTAATGTATACATGTTAAAAATTTCAGCTCGTCCTAGGACTACTCTATTTGGAACTTTGTCCTGCCAGGTGATACCAAAAAATGCATCAGAGACCATGCATATGGAACGTGTTCAGCTTCCTCTCCTGCCGTGCACAAAGGGTCCAGGACTCACTGCAGTGCAGGAGTGTGCTCAGGACACAGGCTCTATAGACCTGGATCTTGGTATATGCTGTCAGCTTTTTGTTAAGCCATACTCTCTTTGTGAGCCTAGAGAACATGTAGCTGCTCTTAAATCCTTGATAAAGGAGGCGAAATACACCAATGAACATAGAATACCAATGTTTTTTGTATTGCGCTCCCAAACAGGCCTTTAGTCTCAGTCTTCATTTTGAACTGCAGAGTTGGAAGGGACCCTGTGGATCACTGTGTTAAGGAAGCCCAGTGGGGGAATCGGACTCCCAACCTCCCACAACCAGGGACCTTAACCACTGAGCTATACAGCAGTTTAGAAGACACTTCTGCAATGGGATGGGCCTCTGCAGAGCTCGGTCAATTAGTTCTGCTAGAATTTCCCAGCCAATATGGTCAGTGGTCCTACTGGTTGGTGAATTTTGGGGTATGTAGTCCTCGTAATAACTATTTTTTCTCAAGATCTGGTCCAAGGGGGCAACTGAGCACAGAACATGTGCCCAGATTACCTCCTCCTGCCCAAGTCCCAAGATCCTGGAAGCCATTTGGTACATCTCCACTTGCGTGATGCTGTCTATGTCCATTCCAACCCATACTTAATTCTTGTTTTTCTGGTTCTGAATTTCCACAGCATGGCTCAAGGGGAGTATGTCGCAGATTAATGGAGCGTATTCCTGGCAAAGCAGGGGAAGCAGGCTGCAAAGACGGAATGTACTACTATTTTTTTGTTTTTTTGCTCCCTGTGTGCGGCCCACAGTGATCGTTCCGTTATTTGAAAGCTCTGTCAAAAATACAGCGGGAGAGCCCCATCTCTCTAGAAAAGCCCCTCAAGGTTCTGCTAGCTGTTCCCTGTAATTATTTTGCAGCTGTAAAAGATAAGGCAGAGGAAGGGGATTGCTGACATAAAAAGTAACCTCCCCGTGTTGATTCATTACTTTAATGGAGGCATAAGTAAGTTGTTAATCTGATTTCTTATATAACTCAGAAGAGTGCCATTTTGTGGGGGAACAAAGTTAATACAGCACAAATGTTATTTTCTTACTGCAAAAATGTGGATTGCATTATGCTGCAGTCATTGCTCGGGATCGGAAAAGATAAGGATGCATTTGTGTGAGAGAGAATTATGTTGTTTAATCAGTTGTTCAGTTATTTCCTGGGGGGGAGTATGAGGTTATAGCACTGTTTTGCATTTTAAAAGTGTCAGGGCACCAATCACCTGTTAACGATATGTTCCAGTAAATAAAAGGGAGAGTTAGACCCTTGAAACTCAAGTCCAGCACCAGCACGGTTGTGAGAAATGGTACTGCTGCATGTAAAAAGTGTTGGTACAAATTTTTGCTTCCAAGGGTGTGTTCCAACAAGGCTGTGAAACTTCTTTGTGTATCTGTGTTATTGGCATTCTGAGAGGTGCATAAGAAAAGATAGATAGATAGATAGATAGATAGATAGATAGATAGATAGATAGATAGATAGATAGATAGATTGATTGATTGATTGATTGATTGATTGATTGATTGATTGATTGATTGATTGATTGATTGATTGATTGATTGATTTAGAGCCCCACAAGTTGGACCTCTTGTGGCTCACAGTAAGATTAAAAGCAGGTATATTAAGAAAGCCAATAAGCTAGAATATTAAAACACAGCTGAATTGAAGCACAGCTTTTTAAATTTAAAATTAAAAGTAATTTTAAAAGCACACCAGGGGGAAAAAATACCCAGTAGCATTTCCTGTTAAAGCCTCTTCCTCAGCAGCTGGTCCTTTAACAAAAGCCTGCTTCCATTATGGAAGAAAGTTCAAGAGTCTGGGATTGGCTGCCAAGAAGGCCGCCATATTTAAAGCTTAACGACTGCAAGGCATAATGGTGGTCTTTTCGTTTCGTTTAGTCGTTTAGTCGTGTCCGACTCTTCGTGACCCCATGGACCAGAGCACGACAGGCCCTCCTATCTTCTACTGCCTCCCGGAGTTGGGTCAAAGTCATGTTGGTTGCTTCGCAGACACTGTCCAGCCATCTCATCCTCGGTCGTCCCCTTCTCCTCTTGCCTTCACACTTTCCTAACATCAGGGTCTTTTCCAGGGAGTCTTTTCTTCTCATTAGATGGCCAAAGTACTGGAGCCTCAGCTTCAGGATCTGTCCTTCCAGTGAGCACTCAGGCTTGATTTCCTTTAGAACTGATAGGTTTGTTCTCCTTGCAGTCCAGGGGATTCTCAAGAGTCTCCTCCAGCACCACAATTCAAAGGCATCAATTCTTCAGCGGTCTGCTTTCTTTATGGTCCAGCTCTCACTTCCGTACATTACGACAGGAAAAACCATAGCTTTGACTATTCGGACTTTTGTTGGCAAGGTGATGTCTCTGCTTTTTAAGATACTGTCAAGATTTGTCATCGCTTTCCTCCCAAGAAGCAGGCGTCTTTTAATTTCATGGCTGCTGTCTCCATCTGCAGTGATCATGGAGCCCAGGAAAATAAAATCTGTCACTGCCTCCATATCTTCCCCTTCTATTTCCCAGGAGGTGATGGGACCAGTGGCCATGATCTTAGTTTTTTTGATGTTGAGTTTCAGACCGTTTTTTGCACTCTCCTCTTTCACTCTCATTACAAGGTTCTTTAATTCCTCCTCACTTTCTGCCATCAGAGTGGTGTCATCTGCATATCGGAGGTTGTTGATGTTTCTTCCGGCAATCTTAATTCCGGCTTGGGATTCCTCCAGTCCAGCCTTCCGCATGATGTATTCTGCATATAAGTTGAATAAGCTGGGGGACAATATACAGCCTTGTCGTACTCCTTTCCCAATTTTGAACCAATCAGTTGTTCCATATCCAGTTCTAACTGTTGCTTCCTGTCCCACATACAGGTTTCTCAGTAGATAGATAAGGTGGTCAGGCACTCCCATTTCTTTAAGAACTTGCCATACTTTGTTGAGGTCCACACAGTCAAAGGCTTTTGCATAGTCAATGAATGGTGGTCTTTTAGTTTTCTGATAACTATAATTTTTCTAAAAACCCAACCATTTTTGGACCATTTGTGGAGAGTAGACATCGCACTAGGTCTGTCGGGAGATTGTGATGGGAGAATATAAGAGGAACGGTTCTTAGCTCGATGTCCTGACTTTGAGCTACTTGTAGTCTTCTGTGGTGACGGTTTGTACGAGATGATCACAGTGTGTGTTTTACCAGGGCTTAAGAATGCTGGTTTTTGGAGCGGCCGTGTTCTCTGGCAAATTTTGGGGCTTGTAGTCCAAAAAGTGACAAGATTTTTAAAAGCACATTGATAGTAGTAGGCTTTTCAACCTCACTCTCTGTCAAAACTTTGTTGGCCCTGCCATTGGGCAGAGTGAGGCAGTTGTATACAGCATGTTTTGAGCATCCCCAAAAAGCAGCAACCTTTTATTTCCTGTTTTCCCCCTTACCAGGAAAGAAGGAGACTTTGTGGGACTTAATGAAACACACACTTGGTAGCAAAAATTTGTACCAACACTTTTTACATGCAGCAGTACCATTAATGCTTTATTTGCAAAAATAAAGTTGCTTAGTTGAGATAATATGTACCTTGGCATCATGGGGTAGGAACCTTTGCTGCTCTGTCTCAGGCTGAAATAATATCTTCTACAGCAGTGGTCCCCAACCTTGGGCCTCCAGGTGTTCTTGGACTTCAACTCCCAGAAATCCTGGCTAGCAGAGGTGGTGGTGAAGGGTTCTGGGAGCTGTAGTCCAAGAACATCTGGAGGCCCAAGGTTGAGGATCACTGTTCTACAGAGCCTGGTCTATATTATTCAAGTGCTATTTGAAAACTGTAAGTCAAAAACCTATTATATGTATTCTTTTAAAACAAAAGCTCTGGTAGTACATTGGAGTACACAGAATGCATTGCTTATATTCCTATGGGCTCATGCTTTAGTTTGAGAACTTGGAAAGAGAGAAGAAACGGAGGGAAGAAGGAAGTTAAAGAAATCTGTTTTAATTGTTGCCAAGGCATCCTACATTTGGAATACTAAAACATTATGTAAATGTACATGGATATAGTCAAAAGATACTAGGGCTCAGGTTAAAGGGGATGTGTAGTATAGTAGATGACTACCAGGGAAGAGTGACCCCCTCCTGATAACTTTAATTTAGCAAGCTGAGTTGTGGCGGTCTATACCGAATCTTACTGGTTCCCATAAGGTTAACATGAGAAGCTGCAGGTTTGTGTGTCCCACCTGTTCTCCAAAGAGTTTGCAGTGACGTACATTGGAATAATCACCTTTTTATCTATAGAACGACTCTGTATGTAGACTGGTCTGGAAAGAAAGAACATCTGGTTCGAAGCTTCAAGGCTGGGTGGAGATGCTGAACTCTAGTGGAGCCACCTAAGCCATTCATAGCTGTGAGCATTTATACAACTAATGTTCAGCTTCATTTGATTTTAATAACCTCTCCTTCCTTATCTTTGTGTGCCAGCAAATTAAACATTTTCAAATAACTAATGATAGAGCAGTAACTATAGTGATTCTGGTCTGGTTCACAACAGACGTCAAACATGATCTTGCAAATGTGCTACATGAGAAAAATCTGATTTGTCAAAGAACCTATCAGTATTGTATCTTCCTGTTAATGTTATGGATACACAGTGTGGTTTAGTGGATAGCATGTTGGGTTAGGACACAGGAGCTGTGGGTTCGATTCCCCACTAAGCATGGAAGCTCACTGGGGCAGTGAAATTGATAAAACCACTTCTTAAACATCTCACTTACCTTGAGAGTCCTATTTGGGTTCCTATAAGTTGGTTCCAATTTGACAGCACATAACATAACAGTAATACTCTCCGTGGGACTTTTGGGATATATGACACACCAGTTCGTGACGCAAGGGTGCATTTGAGGTGGACTGTCCTCCTGCGGATCCTGAAATTATATTAATGTTTCCTGTAAATCCTCTGAAAAGGAATGGGAGAGACGTATTCTGCATCTTCTCAAAATCAAAACTGGTAACAGCCAAGTTCGTTGAAGAAACAGTTCTCTTATTCTCGAAGGCTTTCACGGCCAGGATCTGATGGTTGTTGTGGGTTTTTCGGGCTCTTTGGCCGTATTCTGAAGGCTGTTCTTCCTGATGTTTCGCCAGTCTCTGTGGCCGGCGTCTTCAGAGGACTGGAGTAGGAACTCTGTCCATGCTCTGTGGCTGTTTGTTGGATAGTTGAGTATTTATAGCTGTGGGAAGAGCTTTTGTCCTTTTCAGGAGATAGGGTGATCAGTGTGTTTTTTGTTGTAATAAGGAGGAGAGAGATTATCTGTCACTGTGATTGATGGGTGTCGTTAGCTGGTCTTTTTTGTGCAATGATCCTGGGTCCTTGTGGCTGGGTAGAGTTCGTTGACCTTTTGCAGTCTGTATTTTTGAGAGCTGGGAGCCAAGTTTTGTTGAGTTTCAAACTTTCCTCTTTTTTGTTGAAGTTCTGCTGGTGCTTGTGGATTTCAGTGGCTTCCCTGTGCAGTCTGACGTAATGACTGCTGGTGTTGTCCAGTATTTCAGTATTTTGAAATAGAATTTCATGCCCAGCTTGTTTTAGGGCATGTTCAGCTACTGCCGATTTTTCCAGTTGTTGTCTCTCATGTTCTTTGATTCTGGCGTGAATGCTGTGGTTCCAATATATACCTCTCCACAAGTGCAAGGGATCTGGAATACTCCTGCAGTGGTGAGGGGATCCCTTTTGTCCTTTGCTGACCGTAAAATTTGTTGTATTTTTGTGGTGGGTCTGAATACTGTTTGTAGGTTGTGTTTTTTCAAAAAATTTCCCCAGGCGGTCCGTGACCCCTTTGATGTACAGTATGGCAGAAATACTTTACTTGTGGGTCGCTGTTCTCCTATTCCTCACTTGCTAACTAAGATCATGTTAAATATAAGGAAATTGATCTGTATGGAAGGGCAGGAAAGTCAGAGAGTCTATTAATAGAAATATTGGAAGTACTGAAATGTTGAGCCAATTTCCTCCCCTCCTTTAACCACCCTGGAATGGCAACAAAATGTATAATACTAATTGTTAATTCTTAGAGGTGGTGAATTCTGCAATGGAATGTCAGTACAGTATCAGACCTTTGGAAATGGGTGTAAAATAATGGTGGAAACATTTAGTTTCTAAAAATGTAACATAGTTAAATGAATGTTCCAACGTGCTAAGAGTGCTGTGTCATCCCGTTCTTTGTATAACTCTTTAACCATAAGGTGATAGGTTTTTTTTTTAAAGGTATCATTTAGCCCGAGTCTCAAAATGGGTGTTTCTGTTTGCTCCACAGACCATCCTCCAAGCCTGCAAAACCACCCCAGGCTCCGAACGCCTCCACCTCCTCTTTCACACGCTCACACGCCAAACCAGCATCACGCAGCCTCCATCAATTCCCTAAATCGAGGGAACTTCACCCCACGCAGCAATCCCAGCCCTGCTCCCACAGACCACTCACTTTCGGGAGAGCAGCCGGCCGGGACGCAGGAGTCTACGCATGCTCAGGACAACTGGTTACTTAACAGTAACATCCCCCTCGAGACCAGGTAATGCCTGTTTGCTTAAGTTGTTTTGTATGCGCATGCAGTGAGGCCTCAGGCAGGTAGAGAAAAACATGGAAATATGTCTAGGGTGCCTGATAATATCACAGAAAACATATGAGGTCATTGCAATCATCAGAAGGCAGAATTCTACGCTCTGCACAGCTCTTTCCTTTCTGCCCACTATGCTGTCTGACAATGTGTCCTTCTCTTCCTCTGCCCTGCCCCTCTTTGAACCTTTGAATGCTTGAAGGTTGACGCTCTTCACTCTGTGTGGGAAGATGCTCCCTGCTGTAAGGATTACAGCCAAGGAATGAGAGGTCCGCAAAAACTGATAAATATTTGCAACTGTTTTCCATTGATGTGGTCTATTCTGAGCATAATATTTGGGTTTCGTCATAGTGCAGAATTTCACTTCTGACCACCAGGAAGCATGCTCCATCCGGGTGCACCTCCGTGCACACTTTCGTAGTGTGGGTGCATTGCGTGTCAAGTCTTAAAGGTCTACAGTCTTTTCAGCTAACACCCTCAGTATTGTAGGCTTCAAGCTGGCGTTACCACCATGTCCATGGCCGACTCCTGTATTTATTCCCATTACACTTGAACATTGTTACAGTTCTCTGGCAGTGATGGCCTTGGAGGGAGAGTCACCTCCAGAAAGGTGCTGGATATACTCATCCCCTTTACATTCCTATACTGTAGTATAGAGTGGCTTTAGGCTAGATGGGCGGTACACAGATCAAATCAAATCTGTTTGTTTGTTTGAGCAAAGTCATTTAGAGTAATGTTTTGTGGCCACTACAGATGCGCTCAGTGGGGCCCTCCACTCCTTCATAGCCAAGTCTCCAGTGGCTGCAAGATAACAGTGGTTCAAGGGGCGAAGGCTGTCTGCAGTCTGTAGCATTCCTGCGTGGTGGGCTTGCTCCATTTGTCCCTGTTAGCCGTGCCTGGCCACTTGTGTAGAACTGACCAGGCAATATTAGTCTGCATTTTCCTTCCTTTTCACTGGGTCCCACCAACTCTCCCCTGTGCCCCACAACATCTCCAGATTTTGTTTAAATAGAAAATTGTGCCCTCAAAACAGTCATTAGTACTTCTGAACTATATTCAAGGGCAGTCCTACATATATTTCGTCATGACAGTCTCAAACTGGAGCTTATAAGTATACAGTAGTTCTTATCAAGAACTTTGGCTGAGGTTTTCCTTAGTCCTGCTACCCAAGGTATTTTAAATGGAGACACTGGGGTTGAACCTCCAACCTTCTAGCTGTGAAACATCAATTCTAGGACTCAGCTGTCATCTTATCCTGCTACTGTGGGTATATTTCATTTAGCCCAATATCAGGTGTTCAGTTGCAAGCAGCAAAGTAGGGTCCGAGGCCAGTGTCTTTGCCATCAGCTACGACCTGGGCTTCTGGGAATTGAAACTAAGCCTCAGATATGTCCATAGCTCTTAGGTTAGGACTCCTTCTTGCTTTGAAGAGTGACATAGCTTGGTTTAGTTTTCTTTCCTTTTTATGTAATAGTTCTATTGCTTATTCCTGGTGCGTTTTGTTTTGTTTTGTTTTTGTTTTTTTGCTTGGATGAAGAAAAGAGGAAATTACCTTGCAGTCATCTTCTTGCAGCTCAAAAATATCATTGGCATTAACGTAGCTTGTAAGGCTATTTTCCCCATTTAAAACGGGAATGGGGAACATAAATTCAAAATGGGCTTACGTGTCCGTGCGCTCTGTTTGATGGTTTCTCCCCCAAAGCAGAATAAATCAATATTCTATTTAAGAAGCTGAAATCAGTCAATATATTGGAAAGATTTAGCCTCTCAGCTGTGCCAGTTGTGGCAAGTATAACTGTAGTCTTCCATTCTGCAGATGCCTGATCTTGTTAAGACGTAATGGGAGAGATGTCGTCGGCTGCATTTTGCTCTTCCTAAAATATTGCTCCAGCAAATCTGGAACCCTGTAAAGTACACATCCGTCAATTAGTATCACTTTCCATTACTCTTTGCTGCACACACTCATGCGCGCGTGCACACACACTTACGCACATTCCCTTGCTCTCTCTTCCTTCTTCTGTGTTTGGATAATTGCATGCTGCAATTTCTGCTCCTAAGGCACTCTCATCATTTTTAAAAGTCAAGCAGAATGTCTTTGGAAATCAGTGCAAATTGACTCAAAGTCTGTGGGGATATTATGAAACTATTACTGGTTTTGGGCTACATATCCCGGAATCCCCCAATAGCACAGACAGTTATGGAGGTTGTAGTACAATAAAGCAACTTTTCAAATAACTGCCCCTCAAGCAATGGCCGCTATCCTATATTCACAAGATGTGCAAAGACTATTTCTTGTATTTATTTAAGCCTTTAGTCTTCAGACTGTGTTCTTCTTTGAACTGTGGTATAAGCCCATAGTAATATTTCAAACTTGCTTCAGCACCTGATCTTCCTGTGGACCAGGAGAAGTATACTCTAAAGAGATGGATTCTTGTGGATTCTGGATGGATTCTTATAGATTCTGGAAATCATGGTCTGAAAAAATGAGAAGGTTGGAGATGTAATCTTAAAAGTGATCCATAGTCTCCTCCACTTGTTTCCTATAGCAAAGGAGTAAGTTTAAATTAGGCTGACAACTCACTTGCCCATATGAAATGTCCCATCTCGATAATTTTCTGGATGTCTCGTACAGAGAGTGTCACCTGAATCCAAGAACTAACCACCAGTCCAAACTTGAGTACTTTAACACCCCAGGCAGAAATTCAAGTCTTTTTTTGTTGTGCACTTCCCCAGCTATCTTTCCAGCTGCATGCACAGTCAAGTCTGAAAAGTTCATGTTTCTGGTTACAGAAAAGAAAATTCCTGCTAAACATTTAGAAGAACTTCCTGGCAATATGAGATGTTTAACAGTGGTAAAGACCATCTGGGAAGATGGTGAACTTTCCATAGTTGAAGAGTTTTAAATCTAATTTGTGATGGCCATCTGTTTAGGGATGCCGATCTGTGGATTTCTACATTTGTAGAAAGCTGGACTTAAGGTTCCTTTCTATCATTCGATGTATTCTCAAAGGCTTTCATGGCCGGGATCCGATGGTTGTTGTAGGTTTTTCGGGCTGTTTGGCCGTGTTCTGAAGGTTTTTCTTCCTAACGTTTCACCAGCCTCTGTGGCTGGCATCATCAGAAGACAGGAGTTAGAACTAGGACACAGAGTTCTAACTCCTGTCTGAAGATGCTAGCCACAGAAATTGGTGAAATGTTAGGAAGAAAAACCTTCGGAACGTGGCCAAATAGCCTGAAAAACCTACGACAACCAATTCTATCATTCCATTATTTTCTGCATGCCTCTGAGAATTTAAAGAGCCAAGATTTGTCATCTCTAAGCAGTCCTGAGCATCAGTGCAGCCACCCAACACTTTTGAGTCTCATGTATAATCCTGACCATGAAGATGGGACAGATAATATGTGGCTCACTGGTTTAGGCTGCAGGTGCAGGACCATGGATAGCTCCAAATAGACAGTCTTGATTACAATTTATGCATAAGCATCCTTGATGGTGCATTTCTTCACCCTGGACACACCCCGTTTGGTCTGATTTCTGAAGCAAAGCAATATCAGACCAAAATAGGAAACCACTCAGGAAAAGATCCTGACTGAAGTACTAGAGAGCTGTAACAGGGTAGAGTTGACAGTACTGGACAAAATAGACCAAGGGGTTCACTCAATATAAGGTAGAACATAAAATTTCTGTTCTTCTTTTGTCATATCAGCAGTGGAATCATCAATGTGTAGTTTAGAACCTTTAAATGGTTCTATCTGTTCTTCCATCCTCACTACTATTGACTATTGAGAAATGACTACTGAAATTTTTTATGCATGATCTTACATCTTGTTAAAAGAGTTAAGTGCAATCATGTTTCTCAGTGGCTCAATTAAGTTAATTGTGACTGGTTGACTCCCAGATGGCTGTATATGAGTTGCAGCCTTAGCCACCTGTCATACCAAAGTCTTCCCAAGGTAGCCCTCGATATCAGCCCACAAATAATGTGAATGCAACACATCCACTGAACTCATAAATTCATTAACATAGAGACAAATCTGTGATAGCAGAATGAAAAATTTACCTTGATACTCCATAGCTGATTAAAAGCAGTGGGTATAGCAGTAGGTGGCAGAATACCCAGAAATGTCTGGTTTTAGCCACTTTTACAAAAGTAGATAGGAGTTGCCTGGATAAGCACTTCTGGTTTCAATTGTTTTCTTTTAGGGAGGCATATACCTTCTGTATATTCCTGAAAATACAGCATTCAAGTCAGCACAGATGCATTATGTTTTGTCGCGAAAATACAATGCATATTCACCACAACAACCCTTATACATTCCTAGAGCAGACCTCTTGCCTCTTAAAATCATTTAACTTAAAGGCATGATAGTATCCAAGAAATATGAGTTCTTTGTGACCATCACTGTCACAGAGTGGACTTCAGTCTTCTGGTCAGTTATGTTAGTTATGAGATTTCTACCGTTGAATGTCATCCGTGTGGTTTTATTGTCTTACGCTTCTCAGAATTCCAAGGATCTGACACAGCTCTGCTGTTCTGCATGGGATATTTATAAACAGTTACATCCGTGGCCCGAATCATCTCCTTGCTCCAGGTGCATCTGGCAAAAACTTCATGAAATTCCTCCAGAAATGTGAGAAAGCCATCTTGGTTTCGTTCATCCTTTGGGAGTAGGCCGTGCATACTTGTCCCACACCCTCCTAGGAATTGACAGGCAGCCTGAAGGTCCAACTTGATTAGCTAGTGATCTGTCCAGGACATCAGAGCTATTTTCAAAGCTTAAAATCAGTGTCAAGGATAACATAGGCCATAACATGGATCTCTCAAGTGCAATATCATTTGAGCAGCCACAGAACGGGCAGCTACAACGGGTCTGTCTTTTTCTTTTAGAAGAATGCATCCTGAAACACATGCATACAAGAAAGACTTCTTAACATGTGCTTTTTCAGTACTGCAACTACTGTTCTTAGTTACGTTTTGAAGCTTTTTTCTCCCCCTCTTTCCATGCTTGCATTTTCTAGGGTTGCCTCTTCCTCCCACGCGCCCCTCCTCCCTGTCACTTCCTTGTTTTTACTCTTTTATTGACACTTGCATTAAACATCATATAACCCAGCATCCTATCTCATTTTATATTGCTAGTTTCCAACTAAACTATACCGATGTATTGTAAAAACCAATTTTACATGGATTTTTAACTACTGATAAATTCCCATTTATATCCCTGCTGCTACCCCACCTGGCAGCTTATCCATCAAAAGCTCTCCTTTATTGCTTTTATCTTGACATACAACTTCTCTTCCATTCCCGCAGAATGCAGAAAAATGAGATATATGCCATGGTGGCGTGGTTTTTTTAAAACCATTTTTGAAGCCTATATTTTGGCTCATGCAGGTTGATCTACATAACTGCAAAGCTCAAAATGTGAATTATTTTTCTCTTCTCGGGATAAAGGAGTATTGCTTAGGCTGTTGAATATTCCCCTGGCCAGCAACAGCTTGAAGAAGTACAGGAGACTAAGCCAAGTTATTAACTTGCCATCTTTGCAAGGATAGATGGATCTCCTTCTTCTGTGCTGCCTAAAAATGCAGAGGGCATTTCTATAAGAACATTGCATTTTCTGGTATTCTAACTAGACTTAGACGAAAGCTTTGTTCGGTACCAACTGCTACTTGAACAGCCATGTTGGCTGGAGGATTCTGGGACCTGTGGCGGAACAAAATAACTTCGTAACCTCTCCTGTTGCTGAAAATCATCGTTTTATGTCACAGCCCATGAACATAAATAAGAAAAGTGCCCATATCATGATGCTTCCACCCTCTAGTCTCTGCCTGAGAATTCAGATTATATTTCAGGTTCAAATTCAGCTTTAATGCTGGATTGTTGCACAAAGGCAATGCTGTGTTTGTTTTTGCTAATAAGCACTAGTAAAACAAATAAATTTTTCATTCCTAAAGGTTAGGGGGTTGAGTGTCGTTTTGTGTGTCAAAATTCCAGGTGTTGGCCATTGAGAATTCCATTATGCTTGAGCTTGATGGAACTAGCCAGCATGGAGCCATAACATTTGGTGCTACTTTTTGGTTTTGTTGGAGATAATTAGTCAGATTCCACCAGGTAGGAAGTGCAGAGCTACTACAGAGACTAACTAGCAACTCTCTGAGACTAGAAGAGTTCTCAAAGGAAATTTGAAAGCCACCATTGTGGGTACTGTTCCCACTTGAACTGCACCATCTGCACAGATACGGTTTCATGGGTGGAAAAAGAGTGGATCAAGAGTTCCTGTCCTTGCTAAGGATTGCAATTGTTGACTTGCTTCCAGCTGGATCTAATTTCTGATTCAGTGTTTCGATTTATAAGCAAACTACGAGGCTGAGATGAGTTCAGTGATGATTATCTTAGGGATCTGCATAGGATTTAATTTTATTGCTACCTTCTTGTTCTGGATAAAATGAATTTGTACCGTTGCATACCAATGATGTTTATTTAGGGTGAAATGCATGATATGTAACCCTAACTCTTAAATGTTGCTCACATTATGTTCCCCAGCAATACAGGTAAGGATGTTGTGAGATTGTCTTGGTTGTTAACAATTACTCCAGAAACTGCAGTGTGAAATGTGTCCAAAAGAAGAAAAAGAATACACTCCAACTGATTGAATTTTTATCCAAAGATCTCTGAAGAGGTGGTTTCTAAGACGATTATTGACTAGCATATTCTGTCTTCCTGCTTGAGCACCCACTGAGACAGACTCATTACTGGGGATGCTTGCTGTGTGAAATTAAGATGTCCAGTAGATCAGAAAGATTCAGTCATGATGGCTTTGGACAGCCAAGTTAGCAGAAAAGCCATGTGGATGCATGAAGCAAATAACTTGCTTTTCCTGTATAAATGTGTGCCGACAATCAAGCATGCGTTCACAGGTGCAGATAAATATTGGAGTGGATGTTCAAAATCTGACAAATGTCAGTATTTACCTGTGACAGCCAGTAGTTCCAGACTAATTTGGTGAACGCCTGAAGACAAAGAAATAACATCTTTGACCGTTTACAGTCATCTAAGTATAATCGTCAGTATTCACTTTGATTTGCCTGACAAATGGGAAAGGATCATGGTTCCACAAGATCCACGTAGGGTTGTCAGGACTGAAATATGAATGTTAACATACACAAAATGTTAGATATTTGCGATGATGCTTGTATGTATATATTGTTACGTGTATGCATTGGTAGAGTAGATCTATGTATATTTGGAAGTGAATGTTCCCGAAAGCTGTATTATGTGTGTGTTGATACATGCTACACGTATGAGTCAGTGGTCCATCATTCTAATTCCATGCACAGCTGCACTTAGAACCACTGTGGGTTGTGATGAGGTCACGCTTCATAGGTGCATGTCTCACTTGGCTTCATTCATGTTTCCATATGTATGTAGAAACATAGCAAAGCAGACATTGCTAGAGACATTGCAGGACAACCTCATTGAGATGGACATTCTCACCTCCTCCCGACATGACGGTGCTTACAATGATGGGTACGTTGACACTTAACGTGGTCTTTCCTCTTCTAATTGTGCCTTCTGTGATCCTTGCATGACAAATAATCATATTCTTTTTTTCCCCTCCCTGCTCTGCTTTCTGCCTTGCATAACCTAATCTGACCCGATTTTTCTCTCTCTCATCACCCCACGCCTACTCTCACACCTTTAAATTTTTTTTAAATAAAAACAATGAGGTCCTTGAGTATATGGAACACAAATTGTCCTGTACATATTAATGGCAGCCTCGTTAATATGCTGATTCATAGCATCTCATTGGCTCCCTCTCCTGACACCGTGAAAATCATTTCACTAACACAAAGGCAGCTGTGGCAGTTTAACAAACGTTCAAGACATGGTGCTGGGTTTACTTTGACTTAAATGTCCTAATCTGATGTTTTCCATGTTTTTTGTCTGGATTGCGGGGGCGGGGGGGGAGTCTTTGTACTCTTTTGACAATCTTGATCATTCTCTTCAACAGCACTTCTGTTTATTTTTATCAAGGGAGAAGGCCCAGTATTTTGACCTGAGCAGAGAAGAATTGAGTATATTTCAGGGGTTATAGGGTTGCAATATATTATACCTTTGAGGAAGAGACATCCTTGTAAAAGTAATCATAATAGCAACACAGATGAATACAACATGAGACTAGTTTTTACAACATAATAGGTTATTACTTGTCTTATTCTATCGCTATGGTCTTGAATACGTACACTTCAGCAATCTTGCTGGAAGTGAGCAGGTTTCCAGCTGGTGAGCAGCTGGATAGATGTCTGCTGGCCCATTCTGTGGATTCTCTTCCATTCCATAGTAGAAACCCAGAGCATAAATAAAATAGGTAAAGGTAAAGGTTAAAGGTTCCCCTTGACAATTTATGTCCAGTCATGTTCGATTCTAGGGGGCGCTGCTCATCCCCGTTTCCAAGCCATAGAGCCACAGTGTTGTCCGAAGACAGTCTTCCGTGGTCACATGGCCAGTGCGACTTAGACACGGAACGCTGTTACCTTCCCACCGAGGTGGTACCTATTTATCTACTTGCATTTACATGCTTTTGAACTGCTAGGTTGGCAGGAGCTGGGACAAGTGATGGGTGCTCGCTCCGTCACGTGAATTCGATCTTACGACTGCTTGGTCTTCTGACCCTGCAGCACAGGCTTCTGCGGTTTAGCCCACAGCGCCACCACGTCCCATCTAATAAAATAATAAAATAGACAACAATTATTACCAAATGAGTTAGCTGGATAACTCAGTGAGTTAGATACCTGACCATGGAGCCAGAAGTTGCAAGTTTGATTCCCTGCTGTGCCTCTTGGGAGAAAAACCAGGGGATGAGTAAGTGGTATAAGCATTCATTCTTACACACAGTTTCTCCATGCAAATGTGCTGTACTCCACTTCAGCATGTCGAACAAACAACCAGATAAGGAATTCCTTTTAAGAGCCCCTGCATGCAGATTCTGGCATTGTTGATGCTGCTCATTCTCTTGTTGGTAGGATAACTCTAATGTTTTCTACATGTCCATTTTGTTGATGGTGTCGTTCTCTTTATGGGATGTATGTGTGTAGAAAGTATATACACGTCAACCAAAGGGAACTCCAAAACTCCCCTAACAAAAGGATACAAACACAAAGCAATTTCCCCCTCTCTACTCTGTACAGGATGACAACATAGGGGACAGGAAATATGCATATAATCTATATATTCTTAGTGCTTGGTGTGTCTCATTATAGATTTCTTCCAGACCCATCATTGATGTTGCGAGTTATAGGCCGCACTCCTACACACACATTACCTGGAGTAAAGCCCCATTCGACTTCTGAATATACTTGTATGGGTTTGCTGCTTCTAATAGATGTATTTCATTTTCTTTCTTTCTTTTTCTCATGCTTTGTTTTTCTTTTAAAAAAAACAAACCAATTCTTTCTCTTCAGTGCATGGTACTCTGTGTGTTCCTTTCGTTTCTCTTTTTCATTTGGCAAGGTGTTTATGCCTCTAATATTTGCTGTCAGAGAGTCTGTGGCCTGAAACCTCTCTTTCTTTCCGCAGGCACTTCCTTTTCAAACCAGGAGGCACCTCTCCCCTCTTTTGTACAACGTCGCCCGGATATCCTTTGACGTCCAGCACTGTGTACTCGCCTCCCCCTAGGCCCCTTCCCAGAAGTACATTTTCTAGACCAGCCTTTAACCTGAAGAAGCCCTATAAATACTGTACCTGGAAATGTGCTGCCTTGAGTGCCATTATCATCTCAGTCACGCTGGTGATAATGCTGGCATATTTTATTGGTAAGCTTCCTTTCCTTTCAGCTGTTGTTTTATTCTTGATGTGTGTGTCTTTTTTTAAACCACCTGTGAAAATGCTGGGGGCTTGGGAATGGCTCGTGGATAAAAAGGGGGGAGGGGCTCTCTTGCCCCAAAATTTGGGGAAGGTGTTCCGCATCCAGGTCCTGAGCCATCTAGGTGGGGGGGGCACTAGCGCGGTGACAGAGACGCCGCTGGAAAGGGATCAAAAGAAATTTGGCCCCCTCTGTGGAATGGGCCAAAGTGAAGCTTTGTATGTTGTATTGCCCCGCATTGTGAGTTTGCTGTTTTGTGCTGAAAGAGCCTTTGGGAATTTGTTAGGCGGATCCCCTGCCCGGTTCTCACGAAGTCCAAAATCTAAGGAAAGAGTCTGATATGGAAGAGTCTGAGATGGCAGTCTTCCTTTTGGGAGATTTTCCAGTTGACGTCTATAACAACAGAGTGCCTCAACAGTATTGGTATTTTTGTCCTTTGGTGCAAACCCATAAATTATGGTTTGTAAACCAAGAATCCAACTTGTGAACGCAGATTCCTTTTATGTCTTTGAATTTTCCGTCAAAGCCTCCCTTCCCTTTTTTTTTCCCCTTCGTTTGCTCATCTGTGGCTACAGAATGCTAGCCCATTGATGTGTAATGGTGATTCCTATTATAACCTTCATTGATTAGGAAACAGGTTTAAATCTGCAGTGTTCCTCTAGCGATACTACCTTTGAATCAGAATCTCCTGCCCCTTATATCTGGTTTAAATCCTCTAATGAGTTATATACTATTAGAAAATACATTAGTTGGTCTTGGAGAGGAAGGTGACACAGCTCTAGATACCTTTTACAAATATTATACGTCCACCTCCAGTGAATCCTGTGATTTCTGAATTTCAGTAGCTAAGTGTTCAAAGGCAAAGCAGGGCTTTGAAGAGTTCTAGCATGTTCTGTTTAGAAGGCAGGAATGACATTAATTGTTGCAAAGCTGTATTTCCTCAGCCTGACGAGAATGTCAACGCACTGTCCCCTGCTCCTGAATCAGGCCAAGCTACTGACAGTCCGAATATGCTACTATTGCTTTTCAGCCTTGTGGCTCTTCAAAAACCCAGCCCAGGAGGGGGCACTTGGGGTGTGGTGGGCTTGAGGGGTTATAAATGAACTAAAGAAAAGAAATAAGTTGTCTTTTTAGATGGATGAGGCAATTTAGGGTGCTTTAATTATTCATCTTGGATTCTACCCATGGGTCCTCATGCAATGCATGTTTGGGTCTGGGAGTCAGGGGGCATAAAGGCAACATCTTATGGTCTGTTGAGCCCAGGAGCTCATACTGTTTCCCTGCTCTCCAGCCGATCGGGAGCGGACTTTGCTTGTGACGGCTTGTGCGGAAGGCAGTTTCCACTCTGGTCCACCTGCGGTATATATGCATTCTTGCATGCAAACTGCCTCAGTCAGTTTCAGTTGGATTCCAAGCGCAGACGAAGACACCATGTCTCATGCAGCACCATCGAGTTGGGTCTTCAGATTTTGTCTCCACTTCCTGCAGGCCATCCATCTATAAAATGTTAGCATTAGAACGTGGCCACAGGTTGCGCCTAGTCGTTGAAATAAGAAAGTCCTGCCTTCGTTTGGTTTGCTTGAAATGTGTTACTAACATAGGCCGTCTCTACTGCCATTGTTCATCTGTGCAGATAGAGTTTTTGATGGCTAATTCTCTCTCCCCTTGTCTCACCCCACCTCCCGGCTGTGGATTAAATTCATGCTTTTTAATGTGTCCTGCAATTGAATCAGAAGTGATTCATCAGCCAGAATTAAATTGGTAGCAGCTTGATGGAATGTGCAGTCGCTTTTCATTGTTTATCAAATGTGTTCATCACGGACCCCCATTTATCTTTGCGCTGCTCCTGTGCATCCAGTAGGTATTGGGAGATTACCATTGCATATTAGAAGAGCTTATTCCGAGCTCATGTAGAGCTGTGGTGTATGTCAAAAACAGACAGGCTGTGTGCGTGTTTTTCTACCTTGCAAAATAGGATTTCTCTTACAGCATTTGTCAACCTTGTGTGATTCATCTTTTTTTCTGACTAGTTGGATCCTAATTCTCTCAGTTGCTTGGAAAAACGTGGAGGTGCACACACACTGTTCAAGAGAGCGATAAAACCTTGCAAAAGAGGTGAATCACAGGGTTGAGATGGGATGGGGTGGCTTCACAGTGCTTATTTCCTTTCCGCTCTTTGGCATTATTAAGTTGCTACCAGCATGTATGTATGGAATGGGCAGAATGATAGTGCACACCATGGGGATTCTCTTGTGGGAAGCACGGGGGTGGTTGGAAACTGGCTGCACCATTGCTGTTTTGAGCATCACAACCAGGTATGCAGTACATCAAATCCTCAAACTCCCAATTTACCAGTGGAGGTTTCAGCAGAGCTTGAAAAAGTTCCTTTATTGACTGCAAGTTCCAGAATTTATTAGTTGTCCGTGCTGTTTGGATGAATCTGAGATGGGTGGTATAATAATAATAATAATAATAATAATAATAATAATAATAATAATAATAATAATAATAATAATAATAATAATAATAATAATAATTTTTCCTTGGCACTTGTCCTGACCCAATTAAGTGAAGAGTACCACTCTGGTCTGAGTTGAGTCTGTTGGGAAAGGAAAGACTGAAAATGTATGTTGATCTGTTTATTTCAGTGGGATCTAGGTTTAACTGATAGAGGACATAATCCTGTCTGCCCAAAGACAAGCTGAATTTGCACTAGAATACAGTGGTCCCTCGCTAGACAGTTACCCCGCATGACAGTTTTTTCGCTAGACATTGAGTTTTTGCAATCGCTATAGTGATTTGCAAAACAGTGATTCCTATGGGGGAAATTTCGCTGGACAATGTTTGGTCCCTGCTTCGCAAACCGATTTTCGACAGATGATTTTGACAGCTTCCTCCGCGCTCGCAAAACAGGTGTTTTCGGGACCTAAGCTTCTCACGACAGCGATTTAAACAGCTGATCGGCGGTTCGCAAAGCGTCTTTCCTATGGCTGATCTTCACTAGACAACGACGATTCTTCCCCATTGGAACGCATTAAACAGGTTTCAATGCATTCCAATGGGGAAAAGCTATTTCAGTGGAACGGATTATCATCGTCTAGCGAGGCACCACTGTACCTGGATCCAAATCTCTCCTATCCAAAAGAAATTACAAGGGCCACTCTCACATTGACCTACATTAACTTTGTACCAGCTGTGTTGCTGGGTTTCTAGGGTTGAATGCATTCTGGATGAGGTGTGTCTCACCTCCTCCCTTATCCTGCCCTCTTCTCTACATCTCCTCCTTTTTTCCTCTTTTTTTCTTTTGTTTGTTTGTTTCATGTTGACAGAAGAGGGTTCCACTGCCATAAAGGCAAACTTTACCAACTGAAGGAGTTTTCTGCCGGCAGGAAAGGCTGATCCCTGAACCCCACCCCGTTGACATTCCTTTGAGTATGTTGTACACCTGGAAGCAGCTCTATGAATTTTTCATGTCCTATGTGATGAGTCAGTCACATTAGGCTGGCAGGATGCTACCCCCCAAAAAGGAAAGATAAAAAGAAATTCTGGCCATGTTGGGCTGATGATGATCTTCAGTAGTAATTAGTAATTTCTAAAAGAACTACTCTAATTCAAAATTAATTGGTTCAGCTCAGCATAAACATATTTAATGAGGAGAGCTGATATCAGGCCCACTGATCTAATCAGCAGGTAGGAAAAATGCAGATATTTAATTAGATTTAATGAAAAATTGTGTTTAATTTCAAGTATAATCAATTATTAATTAATGTAATGAGTGACTCTGACTGGGCTTTCTAATTAACTCATTTAAAAATTATGAATAACCTTTTCATTTGTAATTATTTTCTATGTCCTGTCAAGCTGAAGATAAAAATTGTATCCCATTAAAAGAATACACCTACCACCCTTGTTTTGCTCCAAATTTCATTGGAAGTTCTTATTTTGATATCTGATTCATTGTGTGTGGCTTTTTTAAAATCTTAATTTATGAACCATGAAATGCATTTGTTCACTTTTAAAAATACACGTACAGGATATTTTATTCATTACTTTATGCTGCTAATTTGTGGGAGGTGCAGGATGTAATTTGAAATAAAATTAACAAACTGTATTTCATGATGGTTTCCATTACTTTTAAGAGAACAGTCAGCTTTGCTTTGTTCCCTTGAGGCTTCCAAACAGTATTAGACAGTTTTCCAGACTTGGCTCATTGATCCCAATGTAAAAAGTCAACCAGCTGCAATTGTAAAAGCACCACTGTCGTCTGTGGTTTGTTTGTGGTGACATTCAAACCAAGCAAGGAGCCAATTCTCCAGCTTGTTTTGCTCTTGATAAGCCAGAGAATTAACCCTCAAATATTTCCGAATTTATTTTATTGACTTCTGAGGACAGAGACAGACCAAAACTGACTCTTCCCATGTTCATAAATTGCAGTAAACAAGCCATAGACTCTGACTTGTTTAGTTCAGGGGTGGACAACGTACCAGGGTCTAACAATCACACAAGGGGAGCGCACTCTGCCATTTTTCATATAATTGCTGTAAAAATAAGCAATTCTCTTTTTCCCTTAACAAGCCAGAATTTTCACTTATCATGATGCTGGTATACTGCCCCATGACAGAAAATTGTGGTCCCCCCCCCCCCGTGCTTTTACCAGTATATCATCAAACCGGTCAAGAGACCCAGTAACCTCAAATACCTCTGAAGGGCATAGCTTGGTGAATGTACCAGATAATGGGTATCTTTCTTGAGCCCTTCTGATCACATAACAGAGTAGCTGAGCACACAGTTTACAGTGGACTTCTAGCCAGCTGGGTGGTATAAAAGTCAAATGGAACAAGCAAATAAAATAATCACAGGATTGAAATGTGCCAAATGATGGCCCAAATCCTGCTACTTACAATGGCAAGCATAACACAAAAGTGCAACCCAGTCCTCAAAAGATAACGTCTACACTAATATCTTAAACTTGAGGCAATCTGCATTACACTGGCATAAAATCCCAATAGGAACCTGACCATAGAATCATAGAATAATGAAGTTGAAAGGGGCCTTTAAGGCCATCGAGGCCAATCCTGTGCTCAATGCAAGAGTACAAATCAAAGGACCTTTTTTTATTTTTATTTTTTGTACTGAAGCTCATAGAATACCATTGCCAGTATAGGCACTAACGTAATGGCTTTGGTGTTCTGGAATTTATAGTCTAAAAAAAGTGACTTTTATGATAGTCCGCATCATAGAATTCTGTATATGAAAACTAAGAGACAGAAGGTCTTATTCAAAATGGTCTACCTACACACCAGAAGTTCAACTTCCGTTTGAAAATAAAAACCATTTTATGGAATGTTGCACTTCGGTTAGTAGTGTTTTACCAAAACTTTTGTAATCGTAAATAAATTTATGAGATTTTTTCCTCCCGGCTTCTCCTTCCATCCCGGGTGGGGGGAAAAAACAATAGATTAGTATGACATCTCCCCCCCCCCCCATCTTTGAGGTGATGCTGGAGACTGGCAAAATCGGATCCCATAGAAACTGCATGACTGATGTGATATGTAAACACTACAGATTTCGTGGAAATCTTCACCAGGCTGACTCACTGTTTCTCGAGAAATAATGGGCAAACAAGAAGATATAGTTTTATTAACTTGGAAGCTGTTATAGCCTTTCTGGGATTAAGCAAACTGTGATTCAGCAGCTCTTCCCTCTTTTGACACACTCACTGCTATGTGTACAGAGAGGCAACGTTCTTCTCAGTTTTCTATGTACTCCGTGCACGGTGCCATCAATGTATGCAGAACAAGAATTTAAAGAGATGGGGAGAGAAGTGCACCAGGGTAAAAGTGAGCAGACCTGTGGAATTTCATATTTCAAGACTGCCATTGCAAGGTGGGTGCCCAGCACTGACATAGTGGAGCCAGAACTCAAAAGCTTTGAGGCTCCAGGACTTTCTGCTTAGCAGAATCTGTGATATCACCAGCTACATGCTTCAGATCTCCCTGTCCCCTCTGAGCTGGGCTGTAAAGATCCCAGAAGCTGGAGAAAAATAGATTTTCTAAGGAACATTATATTGCTGCAGGCTGTCTGTACTGTAATGTATGTGTGGTTTAGTCTTGAGTGCTTCATAGAAGACCTGGTTATCATTTGTAGATCTGGATCAATCCCAGTTGTGTATATCTTTTTTTGGGAATATGGATAGTGGATCTGCCTGTGGGGTATGTCATGGTGTCCTTGCTTTTGAGCTTATGAACAGAGAAGACAGGTTGTATAGTAAGAGGACTGTCGGGTGGAGGAGAATATGGAGAACAGAGTGGAAAATTGCTGGTGCTATTCCTTGGATATAAGAACAGTGGATCTAACAGCCTTTGTTCCTGAGTAAGCCTACCCCACGTTTCCCTTCTGTTCTTGCATTTCAGAGGCATTTTATAAAGCTGTCTTTTCTCTCTTAAATACAGCACCTCATAGGCCTTGGTAGCTAGATGTAAATGTATGTTTGATTCTGGGATATCAAAGTTGGGTTTTGGTGTCAGAATCAGAATTGTGAGTCTTTTTTAAAATTGAGTTTTAAAACCAACTTTACTGTCCCCGTTCACTTCTTCTTCTGCTGCTGCTGCTGTTGCTGTAAAATGGGTTTTCTCTTCTTTTTCCCTACTTTTAATTTGTTCCTGAAACAAAAGTGCTTTAACATTAAACAACAGACAGTGACCCAATTCACGAAAAGTTTATTTCATCCTCAATCACTGGAAAGGGGGAGGCTGCTGTGGTTGTGGTTGTTTTAGGCTATTGTGTAAAACAGAAACCACACAGCAGTCTCTGATTGCTAATCCAAGACCCCTTGTCTCCTGTCCTTGAAGATGACCCAACCGAAACCTTAAGGATGTGCAGATCTTACTTCAGCTCAATGCCAGCCCTTCAGCCTAGTGTTTAATGATCTCTCCGTTAATTCCACCCTTGAGTTTTACAATACCCCCTTGTGAGTATCCCTGGGAACCTGATTCCATAAAAGAGCACCATCTAAATAAATAGGCAAATGGCTGCTCTATAGGGATATACATTGGCCATTGAAAAGTGTCTAGATCATCTCTCTCTCTCTCTCTCTCTTTTACTCTCTGGGGTTTTCTTTTCTGCAGTTGGAATGGTGGGAACTAGTGACTGTGTAGCCCAATTAATACTCCTCTCATTAAGGAGCTTGCAGTTTTGGAGGAACAAAGCTTTGGAAGCGGTAGGTTGAGTACTGTTGAGCTGGGACCGAGTTTATCCAGAATGATTCCCCCTAACCCATCCTCAACAGGCCTCCTTATGAAAGATTTGGAAGCTTACTATCACAAACCAGTTGTGGTGCTGGGTTTTTTCCCCCAGACTAAATTTCCTCCAGTAACCTTATCAAGTTTGTGCAACTGTTACGTCAAGCAGAGTGCAGCTAAGATTGGTTGTTGTGGGTTTTTCGGGCTCTTTGGCCATGTTCTGAAGGTTGTTCTTCCTAATGTTTCGCCAGTCTCTGTGGCCGGCCTCTTCAGAGGACAGCACTCAAAGGACCAGAGCACAGGTTGCTGTCCTCTGAAGATGCCGGCCACAGAGACTGGCGAAACGTTAGGAAGAAGAACCTTCAGAACACGGCCAAAGAGCCCGAAAAACCCACAACAACCATTAGATCCCGGCCATGAAAGCCTTCGCGAATATATTGCAGCTAAGATTGTCACCTGCTCGCCGGCCATTGAGTAGTCCTTTAGCTGTAGGTCTGAAGGACAAGCCAGGGTTTTTTGAAAGAGGAAAGGAGCAGATGACTCCCCCCCCCAAAAAAAAACCAAGAGGGGGAAATAGTTTCCAGTTCAACCCTGTCTGTCTCATCCTCTTCTCTTCCTTCCCAGTTTCAGACTTCCAATGTGAGATAATTATAACCCAAACTACATTTTCTCAGTTCTTGAAATCTGTGCTGCTGTTGGAGGCCTTCTGTCTTTTGTTGTGGGAGAACAGATTTGTCTTTTGTTGTGGGAGAACAGATTTGTGTGTGTGTGTGTGTGTGTGTGTGTGTGTGTGTGTGTGTGTGTGTGTGTGCGCGCGCGCGCGCCTGATTAGGGGAGCGTCTTTTGAACTTGGTGCTATAGGTTTGGATGGCAGCCATGGATAGTTCTGTAGCCAAGGGGCTGCAGAAATGTGAAATGCTTGTTCTGAAAATAACGGCGTTAGACGATACAAGATCTCACACCAGAATTGTCCTTCTCAAAATTGATTCGTTACTCCTGCCGCCCGCTGCTGTCCTCCTCCTGCATTAGCTGGAGTGAAAAGGTAACCTGGAAAAATGCTGTAATAGTTTGGCCTTTCTCTTCCAAAATGAACCAAGACCTCGGTTCTGACATTTAAAAGCAGCGGAGTAAGGGAGATATACAGCCCTATAGGAGCAGCAGAAAACAAGCATCCTTCTGTGCCAGGAAATAATTGTTTAAAAATGTTAAGAGTGATCTTCCAGTTCAACAAGCAGCCCAGAGCAAGGAACAAAGTACAGGTTTAACTGAAAAACAAAAATAAACTTAAAGCTTATCAACCTTCTAATGCAAAAAAAAATGTCAGACAGGAGAGCCAAAGGGCAGGGCAAACTTTATTTCATCTCTTTTTTTACTCCCACCAAATCAAAATCTCTCTACAACCTCAAAAGGATTAGGTGACATTATGCTCTGGTTACCCTTGTACTTTTGTGCAGGTTTTCATCTTGGCATTACCGTAGTTCCACCGGTAAGGCTCCAGTTCTGTATTTGCTGCCCTTCTTGTGAGCCCTTCTTGAAGGCAAGAACTACAGATAGCCATCAAGATGCTAACTTCAAAGACCAGAATCCTCTTGGCTTCTTTAAATCAGGTGAAGCCAGGAGACTAGTCCTGTGGCATTGCTTCCTGTAACCTCCTTGAGATCACTTTACTGGGAGAAAGACACGGTAAAAATAAGGTGAATAAAAGCAAACAATTGGTATAGTTCTTTTGTTGTTTAGTCGTTATTTCCAACTCTTCGTGACCCCATGGACCAGAGCACGCCAGGCCCTCCTGTCTTCCACTGCCTCCCGGAGTTGGGTCAAATTCATGTTGGTAGCTTCTATGACCCTGTCCATCCATCTCATCCTCTGTTGTCCCCTTCTCCTCTTGCCCTCACACTTTACCAACATCAGCGTCTTTTCCAGGGAGTCTTCTCATGAGATGGCCAAAGTATTGGAGCCTCAGCTTCAGGATCTGTCCTTCCAGTGAGCACTCAGAGTTGGTTTACTTCAGAACGGATAGGTTTCTTCTCCTTGCAGTCCAGGGGACTCTCAAGCGTCTCCTCCAGCACCACAATTCAAAAGCATCAATTCTTTGGTGGTCAGCCTTCTTTATGGTCCAGCTCTTCCTTCCATACATCACTACAGGAAAAACCACAGCTTTGTGTATGCAGACTTTTGTCAGCAAGGTGATGTCTCTGCTTTTGAAGATGTTGTCATCTTGGTTTGTCATTGCTTTCATCTTAGGTATAGCTCTAAGATCTGTTTCTGAACAAAGATCGAGGAATCCCAAACTGCTTTGACTTGTTCCTGCCTTAATCAGGGGAGTCTGAACTTGATTACCTTAGAGGCCCCTCCCAGGTCCATTATTATATGATTCCATCGTCTCTGCTCTTACCATCTTTCTCTGCTTCCCAGCCTGCTTACAACTAGCTTTTTGGGCTTTCTCTCTCCTTCTTTCTTTCATTCTTTGTCTTTCACCTCCCTCTGTACAGTCACCATTTCCAAGGGTGTGAGCGCCTGATTAAGAAAGAAATGTGGAATCCAAAACAGATTTCTGAAGAAAAGCTGCAGTAAAGAAAGTGGATTTCCTTTTGTCAAAGGGAAAGACCATACCTCCAAAACTTCATAACTTTGCTTGTTGGTGAGGAGGTAGTTTGCTAAGCTGTGCTAAGCCTTAGCCGGGACATGAGGGTAAAATGTTTGATTTCCAGAAAGAGACATGTAGGGAACTTGAGTTTATTGGAAATCTATGTCACCTACAATATTAGGCTTTAAACTCAATTCTCTAGGAAAATAAGCTGCCACATATTACCGTATTTTTCACACCATAAGATGCACTTTTCCCCCACAAAACAGGGGGGATGGAAAGTCTGTGCGTCTTATGGAGAGAAGAAAACAGATTATATTTTCCTGTTTTCCTCTCCTAAAAAATTAGTGTGTCTTATGGAAAGGTGTGTCTTATGGAGCGAAAAATACGGTAGGTGGAAAGAGAAGGACACACCATATGTGTTCAGAAATGCTTTTCTATATTCCTCATGGTTCATAAAAGAAAAAATGTTACAATGCCTGGTCATGATTTGTGATTCCATTAAATGTTAGTATACAGGTGCCATTTGGATACCTGCTTGTGTTTCCGAGTCCTTTCAGGGAACACAACCATTTCAATGAAATGATTTAAGGGTTTCCTTTACACACGCTTCCAGGTAATTGGGTGTAAAGGAATCTCTCACCTATTGTGAGATTCCTGCTGCTAGTTTTAATTTATTTTTTGAAAAAAGGCAGGAGAGCCAGTCTCAAAACCCTATTTGTCTTGTCTAGCTTGGGTGGAATGGCATTGGGCAAGTTGTTTCTCTTTCAGCGTAAGGTGCTTCATGGGGTTAGAAGAATAGTCTATATGTGACTTTGGTTAAAAAAAACAACAACCCAGAACTAATAGGTAAGAATCTGTCACCTTTGCTCTTTTCAGAGCTGCAGGTGTCTGCAGGTGAAGAATAAGGTCCTCTAAAGGGGCACTCACTCTGAAGGTACAAGTAGAAGTCCAAAACTGAGCCGAGGGTCCATGGAGCAAGTAACAACTGTGAATGTGCCAGTCAGGGTCACTCCATAAATCAAAGCCTTTCTGAGTCAACTATGCAAAGAGGAAGTAGAGGAACCATCAGGAAGAGTCATGGAGGAGGACATGGGTGGTGCTTTCTAGGCTCCATAGAAACTGCAAAGCCTTAGGGGACAGTAGTCTCTCTGTTCATTAGGCTCTGTAGAAGGTGCCTCTTAAGAAAATGATCAAGGGAGTCCCGTTTTCCCCTCGTCAAGGGAACAAGGAATGCTGAGAGCTGAAGACAAGAGTCAAGGAAGGCTGGAAGTAAAAGCTGTTGTCAACCGTGGGACATGCCTCTATTACCTGATTTCAGTCTGTCATCTCTCTTCTAACAGCTGTAGACCTAGTCAGCTAATCTCAAAAGCGAGAATATTTTTGAAGATGCTAATTCTGTTTCAACCGTACTTTGAGCCTGCTGCATTCTTTATGATTAGGAGGGTGTACTTCCTTAGAGGCTTCTTCCCTGCCTAGAAGGACCAAGCCCATTCTGGCTTAGGCTCCAGATTGCCAGTTCCAGCCCTCCACCCAAAGTATGTTCTCTTTTGAAGAAGACTCAGCCAGGCAGGATATGAGCAGCCTATTCTCCATTCTTGTTTTCCCTTTCTGTGAGACTGGGACACCTCTCCCCAGGATGCTAGAAGAATAGAAATATAAGTGTCTGCGATGTACCTCTGGTTTTCTAGTTTTTTGTTTTTTTTTTTAAAAAAAAACCTATGTTCAGCAACAGACAGTGGTGGATGACTTTCTCTCAGTAGTGTAGAACAGTGGGAGCTGGTGACTCTGGTTTTTTGGATGCAGTGAATCCACTGTGGGTTTTATTCTGAGCACCCTCAATAGTTCCTTTAATAAAGCTTGGAGCAGATTCGCTGCCTGGCATCACCAGCTTCCACTGATCCAGCACATGCTGGAAGGATTTGGGATGCCTGACATCTCCCGCTAGAAAGATCAAATAGGAGGTGATAGGAAAAGCCCTTCTTTGCTTGAGCCCTTCTAAATGCAGCTGTCTGTCGAAGTAGGTGATCCTGGGCTACATGAATTGCCAGTCTGAAAAGTCACAATGAGACACGTTTCTGAATCACCGGTTGGAACTTTTAATGCATGTATTTTTTTTATTGTTCAAAGCACTTAGCAGACATTATTTCAGTAACCCCTACCACCATACTGAAAATTAGCTTGTCTAAGATCACGTGTGTGAGCTGTGAGCTGAGAGTTGTACCCTTTGGGTTAATGACTCAGACACTTAGTCATTATGCTATGCGAGTTCCCAACACTGTGGAAGATGAGGGTTCCTGGAGCGCTTTACGAACTGTTAAGGGGGTGGAGAGGGAAACAGTGCTCTCATCATGCTGAGGACCTGGCAGGACGGACATTCTCTCTGTCCAGTTCCTGTCCGATTTTGTAGCGGGGGAAACAAGAAGAGATGAAGAAGTTGGACTATTTCCATTCTGGTTTGCTAAGAACATTACGCCTCAAGTCTTAAATTCACTTGTCATGAAGGATTTGTTTTAACGGTGATTATAAATCCCGAATTGTATAAATCCCCAAAAGGTTGGGGAGAGAGAACTCCTGTAAACTTTAACAAGAGTAGTGTACATGATCAGATGTACTCCTTGTTTCATACCCTCAGTTTCAGCTTTTGCCCAAAAGGTATCTATGAGGATATCTAAATCACACAAACACCCCAGCTCTTAATAACTTCTGAAAGAAGGTCTCCTCAAATCTCTGTCTTTATTTCATACTTATTACCGTGAAATAGTCTATTTTAGTTGCAGTGAAATGCAAACAGAATGACGGAGAAGGAGACACGTTTCCCATAACAATTCCTTTCACTGTATTTAAATACCTATTTTTATGTGGTTGTTGTTTAGTCGCGTCCAACCCTTCGTGATCCCATGGACCAGAGCACGCCAGGCCCTCCTGTCTTCCACTGCCTCCCAGAGTTGGGTCAAATTCATGTTGGTCGCTTCGATGACACTGTCCAACCATCTCGTCCTCTGTTTTATGTGGTAGTCATTCATAATACAGTGGGGTCTCGACTTAAGAACTTAATCCGTATTGGAAGGCAGTTCTCAGGTCGAAAAGTTCTTAAGTCGAATCTGCATTTCCCATAGGAATGCATTGAAAACCATTTAATCCGTATCTGCTCTTTTCGTCCATAGAAACTAATGGGAAGCTGCTATTCCGCCTTCTGCCACTAGAGGGGGATATTTTTTCTTTTTTCCTTTTAACCTAAGATGACTTAGCTTTTTAAAAAAGGGAAAAAAGAGTTCGTAACTCGAATCTAAGTTCGTCAGTCGAGTCCATATATTCCTATGAGAGCGGTTCGTAAGTCGAAACGTTCGTATGTCGAAACGTTCGTAAGTCGAGACCCCACTGTATCAGGCTTGGACTAAGCTATGTGCCGCCAATGTATGTCTGTGAAAGGACCAAACAGATGATTTCAACTCAACCACCTTCTTTTCTGTCTCCTAGTTTTATTGCAAAAACATGGCTCAAGAAATCTTAGAATAACTGAGTTGGAAGGGGCCTATAAGGCCATCGAGTCCAACCCCCCACTCAATGCAGGAATACAAATCAAAGCAGATCCGAGGGCTGGTTGTCTAAATTCCTCTTGAATGCCTCCAGCATTAGACCACTCACCACCTCCCAAGGTCACTGGTTCCATTGCCATACTGCTTGCAGCATAGATTTTGGGACACAAGTCAATGTGGCTTAAAACATGCACACACACATTCATTGATACTTTACAGTGGTGCCTCGCTTAACGAGCACACCGTACAACGACGAATCTGCATAGCGATCCCCTTTTCAGGATCGCTAATGCGGAGGCATACCGATCGTCCCAATGGGCAAAACTCGCATAGCGACGATCGCTAAGCGTTTCGCTCACCGATCTTTGCTTTGCGATGCCCGCGGATCAGCTGTTCGGCGGTTCTAAAATGGCCGCCGGACGCCCGAAATAGCCGCGCGCAGTGTTTTCGCACCCTCCCCTCCCTACCGAGGGCGCGAAAATGGCTGCCGCTATGGAGGAAACTTCGCTGAACGGTACGTTTAGGGCCCATTGGAACTCATTAGATGATGTTTATTGCGTTCCAGTGGGTTTTTATGTTCCGTTTAGCGATGTTTTCACATAGCGAGGGTTAATCCGGAACGGATTAAACCTCGCTATGCGAGGCACCACTGTACTTCTGTTCTAATCCCAGTAGTAGTGGATTTATAGCAAGAGAACTGGCTCACTGTTTGTGAATTGTTCAAACTTGCAGTAATAAGCAGCTTTGGCAATATTGTTTATTTTTGTTTCATGACTGTAAAAATACAGTTTCTGTGTTCTCCACATAGAGTGGGAATTTCTCAAGTTTGTAATTTGTGGCTTTGGGAATATAAAGCACATCTTACATTGATTTACAAAGGCCTACATCTAACTGTCAGTCCCAATTAGTGATCCCCAGTTAATTTAACTGGTAAACAGTGGATCAACTTTTGTGTAATTCGTATCAATTCAATGTTTCTACTCTAGTCGGGTCAATGGGATTCAAGTTCTTACACTTTACATGATTCTTTGAACATTGATTAAACTAGTGATTCTCAACCTTGGCTTCCTAGATGTTCTTGGACAACGACTCCCAGAAATCCTGGCCAGTACTGCTAGTAGTGAAGGCTTCTGGACATTTTTGTCCAAGAACATCTGGAGACTTAAGGTTGTGAACCACTGGATGACTAGGATGACTAGGGAAGGTGGAGGAGAAGTGAAATAATATATACATTATGCTTGCATAACAAGACCCTTTGTTCACCAACATATACATTATACTGAGATGCAAAATCTCCAGAAATTCTGAAGCCATGAGGGCTGCTCCTAACAGGCGCTGTGTATTTATTGTTCTTTAATATTGTAGACTTTGGTCTGCAAATTTTCATGCTAAACATTTTAAAGTAGTAAAAGTTTGCCTTTAAAAAGCATTTTGTTTATTACAGAAGAGGAGACAGTTTCATCAGAATTTCTCCCCTGGTTTCCCAGTTTCTGTTTTTTACACAAGAAAATTTGAGCATTTATTTAGGATGAGGAAATCGGGGGGAGGGGGGAATCATCTTTCTCCTTCCATAATTTTTTTCCTCTTAGGACTTCACATCTCTAGCCACAAAAATCATAAGGTGTTCATAAGTACATCTTGTTGAATCTTACTAACCATGTCTGAACATCTTGTCTTCACCTGGGGACTATATTAGGAGATGCTGGCCATAGTTATTATGTGCTATCAAATAGTTTCTGACATATAGTGACCCTATGAATTAACGACCTCTGAAAGGTCTTTTCATTAACATCCTCACTCAGGTCTTACAGACTAAAGGCTGTGGCTTCCTTTTTTAATTTTTTAAAATTTTTCCTCTGACACCAAGCCATCACCAAGTGAAGAAAGAGGTTCCATTTAGGGACCATAGCAGGCAACTACAGGGCAAACCTGTCCATGATTTTATGGAATTGAGACCAGGTCTCACAAAGCGTTCAGGTCTTACCGGTGACACCTTTCATGAGCTCTGGAAAGCCAAGTGGTTCCCAAGTCTATGTAAAAAGGACACTGTGACACTTATGTGGAACCTTAAATGATATATTAATTATGACAATCCATATCATCCTGGCATTGATAAGTTCACTGATTCCTGCAGTAGGATAAGAACTCTGGATCTTGATTTAGGCCATAGGTTATCATATTGAACTTCTAAGTAAATTGCAGTGTAGCCGCTTTTTCCTGCAGTCTCCCTTCCAACTTTTGTTCTTGTTCTTGTTTTCTTTTCTTTTATTACTATTTTAAGGAAATAGTAGTGGAAGCTGAACACGTTCCATATGCATTTTTGATATCACCTGGCAGGACAAAGTTCCAAATAGAGTAGCCCAAGAACAAGCTGGACTTTTTAGCATGTACTGTATACATTACTGAAACAGCGATGTATACGTTGGCTTGGGCATGTTGTGAGGATGGCTGATGGTCGGATTCCAAAAGATCTCCTGTATGGAGAATTAGTGCAGGGAAAGCGCCCCAGAGGGAGACCACAGCTGCGATACAAGGATATCTGCAAGCGGGATCTGAAGGCCTTAGGAATGGACCTCAACAGATGGGAAACCTTGACCTCTGAGCATTCAGCCTGGAGGCAGGCGTTGCATCATGGCCTCTCCGAATTTGAAGAGACCCTTGTCCAGCAGGCCGAGGCCAAGAGGCAGTCACAAAAGCAGCAAAACCAGGGAGCTGGACAGGGGACAGATTGTATCTGTCTTCAGTGTGGAAGGGATGGTCACTCCCGAATTGGCCTCCTCAGCCACACCAGACGCTATTCCAAGACCTCTCTTCAGAGCACGTTACCATAGTCTCTTGAGACTGAAGGATGCCTAATCTCCTAAAATCTAAGGAAATATGCAAATAAGCAAGTACTGTAACTCTATAAAATATAATATAGAAAGAGTAAACTACAGAAATGAGATTGTCCAGACAAACAGTGGGTAACTTTCACCCTTCAGTTATTTTGCAGTTTCAACTTCATGGAAGACTTTTCTCTAGCTTTTTGCTTGACTCCTCTACAAGTCTGCTACCATATGCCTCTGTGATATAGTGACGTTCTTTTACTAGGACATTATACTTTCCTATTGTTGCGTTATAGGATCACCAGTCCCACCAGGCAGATCAAAAAGCTCTTGATCAGTTTTAGCTGACTTCAACCTCTTATTCACCCCTTTTTAGCATATTAAATACACCAGCCATTGAATTGACTGGTACAGAAATGGCTATCCAGGGAGAACTTACCTTGTTAGCTGGCCCAGGGCAGAAATTTGACTTAACAGCTCAAGGATCTTACCCTATGACAGTGTCTATGCTTGCAGTTGCCACCACATTATCCAGGGAGGGGGGACATGAGATTGTGCTGGGAGGGGTAAATCCCTTGTGAATGAGTCGCTTTCCTTCTGAGGTTGGCCTGATCCAGCTGCCAGGCTGTGTTGAATTTCATTATTGATAAGGCTCTTAACACCGATCTGTCCGGCTCCTCTAGATTTATATCTCCCCCCCATGCCCTGTGCTGGATTTTTACTCAGGTTCTCTGGAAGGGAGAACATCATTAATTTCACAATGTCAGCAGCTTAATCAGCCCTCCCAGACTTGGGTCCATTTGTAACAATTTGCTAGTCGTTTTGTGTAGAAAAGAAACCCACTTCTCTTCCTCTCCATTATCCTCTCTCTCTCTCTCTCTCTCTCTCTCTCTCTCTCTCTCTCTCTCTTTAGCACTCTTCTTTTTCTTTTTTTTTTAAAGCATGCTTTTTTATATAAGCGAAGCTCATCTGGGAGAAACATGACAAGCAAGTTAGGATAAAGCATTCTTACAGCTTTTCCCATACAAAGAAAATCATAGATTGGTCTCACTCAAACTTTCTTGGCTCGGTGAAGTGTTTCCCATGTTGGTAACATCTGCCTAAGTCTGTGTTCTTTTTTCACCCCTCTGTCATTCTGTCATTTAATATATATATATATACTCAAGCTTCATGTGAGCACAGTTGTAACGCTGAAAGCCCCCAGTTCAAGACAAAGAGCAGTGCACATTCCTTTGCTATGTAGAACAGCTCCCCCCCCCTCCAGTCCTTCACTCATCCACTTGTGGGGAATTCATTTCCACACTGAATTCTCTAACTCTCCCTCTTTCTACAGCTCCTGGGCTTACCCTTCTGCCTTGGCAATGTGCCAGTCATTTCTGTGGTCTGCATTCTTCACCCAATTTCTCCGCTTTCTTATATCTAGCACTGGGCTGGGTCTCAGCCGCTGTTACGAATGGCTGTGCCGTTCATACCTTTTTTTAAAAAAAAAAAATAGCCATCACCTGTTCTCACTTTTGGTGGCTTCCATACAATCTCTTAAACTTTTGAGAGTCCCCTGGACTGCAAGGAGAACAAACCTATCCATTTTGAAGGAAATCAACCCTGAGTGTTCACTCGAAGGACAGATCCTGAAGCTGAGGCTCCAATACTTTGGCCATCTCATGAGAAGAGAAGGCTTCCTGGAAAAGACCCTGATGTTGGGAAAGTGTGAAGGCAAGAGGAAAAGGGGACGACAGAGAACGAGATGGCTAGACAGTGTCATCAAAGCGACCAACATGAATTTGACCAAAGTCCAGGAGGCAGTGGAAGACTCTTCATGACCCCATGGACCAGAACATGCCAAGCCCTCCAGTCTTTTTTAAAAAACAGATATTTACCACAAATAATATCCAGAGAGGGATTTCTTTCAAAACATATTACCAAATAATCTTGTTCATGTTTTTCCAGTTCAGAGCTAATTAAGATACAATGAGAATATAGAATGATTTGAAGTCCAATGACACTGTTAGGTTTTTAAAATTAAGCATGTCCTGGATAGGGGACAGGTATCTTTATTTTAGTTATTCTGTAGTAAGAGCAGAAACAGATGTAATAAATAAATCACCATGATAAATAAAATGATAGATGTACTGAGGGCAGCTGAGGATTGAACTAGAAGTAACTTGATTTAAGCTTCTGAATCACGCTTCATCAATTAACTGCCCCCCTCCCCAAATTACAGGTTGTTTAATGAGGTACTGTGCATAAAGTTATACTGACCATAACAGGCTGGCCTTTTACTTTAGCAATTACAAAGCAAGGTGGGAGGCTCCCTGTAAAAATCTGCCCTGGTTTCTCTAATTACGGCAAATACCCCGATGGGAAGATTCCTCTTTAATATACACAAATTAAAACTCCATTTAGAGATGTGCTGGGACTAAGTGGTAATTGACTTTCATCATGGAGAAACATGCTGCAGTGTAGAAGTATTTAGATGCAAAAAATTATATTATTTTACTAGGAAAAGTCCAGCTGGCCCAGTTAGTTGGCTGTGGAGCCAGAGGTTGGGAGTTTGATTCCCGGCAGTGCGGGAATTGGAGAGAAGAGTCAACCTATATGGCCTTGGGCGGAGTGTAGAGTCCCAGGAGAAAGGATGGCTGAGCCACTTCTGAGTACCCTTTACCTAAAAAGCCATGAAAAGGGTCGGCATAAATCCGAATTGAATTGATGTGCAGACACAAAATCAAAAACTCACATGAATTTGGCTCAGCTTACCCTCACGCTATTGCACGAGAGTGCAGCTGTGTTATTGTGCAGCAGGGCAAACCAACCTCCTATAAGGCGATTCTAAAAATGGGGGGCAGCCCAAACATTATAACTTTGAAACTGGACTTTGGATCAGCATCAAAGTAGCAAACATTCTATTCTTTGTCTTTTCCAAATATAGGGAGGTTTGGACAATGAGTTTTTGAGTTAAGATTTTTAGAAGAGGTAAACTCAGCCTCCCCTTAGGTCTCTCCTGAGTAAATCTCATGATGATTCATTCCCCTATCTGCTGTTCCGGGTGGACGGTTAAGGCCCTTCCCTTAAAACACCTTACTCTCCAAGTAAGTACTCTGTAGTACTCTGTGCTTCTGGAATGCAGAGGTACAATACCTGTGTAGGCAGTTGTCCGAATGGACATTGGATTAGTGGAGGATTGTACTGATTTTAAAACTATAGTTGTGCAATACCCTATCAAAGGGATTACAATCCCTCTCCCCAAAAAAGCTCAGCATTTAAATCATGCTGGCCCCTCCAGACCTTGATGTTGGGGAAAGAAACAAAAAGGACATCAAATCATCTTGGCTAAATGTTGCAGCCCCAGAGGCTGATGTTAACTGGATGGTCCATGATGGAGACTGTCAACCAGAACGGTCAAACACTCCCCTTTGTTGTCTGATCTTGGGTTTTGCTCACAGACTACAGGACTGTACAGTATTTCTTTTTCTTTTCAGTTATTTTTCTAGGAAGTCCTCTTTCTGCCCAGGACATAGCACAAGAACTGTCTAAAGCAAACTCTTGAAAGATTTAATACTTTGGGGAGTTCTTTCACTCCTTTACCTACCCCGGTAGAACAACACTTGAATTGTATGTTTCATATTGCTGTGACGCATATTGCTCTACAGGCAACACTTGAATACCATTATCATCACACATCAGCAATTGCTTGTCCAAAATTCATGTAATTTCTTCCGGGAGTTAAGCTAAGCATTGGTAATTGCTGCTAAATGTATTACAGAGAGAAGTGAAAGCAAAACATTTCTTTGAGGCAAAATAAGTCTAGAAGTAAGATTGTCATTGAAAACTAGCGGGGGTGGTTTATTTCTGATTTGAGTTAAAACTACATGTTAGGCAGAAAAACAGTTTTGTTTTGTTTTGGCTTTTTCAGGGAATAGCTGTGACTGTGGGAAAGAGGCATTATTGAGGATAATTGACAGCTGGGAGGAAATGTTTTAAGTTTTGTCCCCTCTACTGTATGGAATTTATGGTACCCTGTAATATAAAATATTACAAGGAAGCCCTTAAGTCTCACATAATGCAAACTCTGTTTTTTTTTTTTTAAAGTCATAACTCACATTTCTGCCAAAGAAACACTCTTAAAAAGATGACCTGAAAGTTTTGAAACGACAGTTTGTTTGAAATCTTCAGGAAAATGCAAAAAGATATTTACAGGTATGGAATAAGTAGGGAAGTCAGTGCCACAGAACAGGAGGTGTCTCAGCCCCCGGTACCCCCAGCCTCAGCTGGTTTACTGCTAAAACTGGGAGGGTATCCCCAATAGAAACCAAACCCGGGTAACTCTGCCTGCAGGTAGAGTTTGATTCAGGTGCAGATTTTGCTCTCTGGTTTCACCGCTCGGGCAAGTGAATAGAGACAGATGTTCTGTCTTCACTCCCGGGCAAGTGAATAGAGACAGATGTTCTGTCTTCACTCCCAGCAACTCAATTTTATAAAGTCTGAAGGGTTTTGAGGCTATGCACTGCATCTGCACACATTAACAGACTTTCCTGAGAAAACTGCCTTCCCTGGGTTATTTACCCCTTTAACAGATCAATGAGTAAAAACTGAAGACAAAAACATTAGCTTTGAGGGCTTTGCCTTCCCCCTATCCCCAACCCATTTGGGGGTGGGGGTGTCAGGACAAAAGAGGACTGCTGGTGGGCCCAGCAATCTTAGAAGCTTCCTCTCCTCCCCCCCCCCCCATCTCTCTTTCAACACCAACTTAGGAATCAATTAGTGGCTTTAGCCTCAGGCCTTTTACTTGGGCCTTAACTTAAAAGGCTGTAATTGATCACTTTGGTTATTTATTACATTTCCTTTGCTGGCTCAAGCAAGTCAACAAGCTAATAAAAAAAAGCCAGCAATGTGTGAGGTTTCATTGTGGGGCCCCCTCCCCTTTGCAACTTCCAACTCTTTATTTCATTTCATTTTCTGCTGACCTCTGTGGATTTCTCCTCCTTGCACTTTCCCCCGGGAAAGACGCCTCTTATGCCTGACTAAGTACCCCTTGTCTGAACTTCTCAGGGTGATCTGTCAAAACCATTGGCCTGTCCCTGCAAACCCCCTTCACTCCATCAACCTCTCCAAACAAGAGCCCATGTGGTTGCTGTCTTTGTTTCCCTGTTCTTCTTTTCCTTCCTCTCCTGCTAGTCTCTTTTCCCACCCTTGTCTACGGTGCTACGGATCTTCAGCCTGTTTTGTTTGGCAATGCCGTGAGCCATTGTTGGTGGGTCAGAACCTATCCTCTGAATCCAGTTTATCCGTTAAAATCCAGTTTTCGAACCTGGACAGGTTGGCATCAGCAGATAACAGAAACCTCAAGCACAACCCTGCACATCTCTACTTTTAAATTAGAGGTGTGCAGGGTTGTGCTTGTGGACTTCCACACCCAGAAATCCTGGGATTTTGTGGTCCAAAAACACAGATCTGCATCGCCCTTCTTTAAAAGTGAAATAACATTAAAAATAACATTGTTGTCCCTCAGTGCTACAGGACCAAGGAGTCCTGGGTAACTCTGGCTGGAGTCCTATTACTCGTCGTGTAAGGTGGCCAACTGTGGCCAGCTGACAGAGGTGCTGAGATGTATCTCAGTTGCACCATCATTTATTTGACTAGGCAGGCAACGAAAACACATCACGGCTCCTTGTCAGTGAGCAGAAGCGAACTACCCCAAGTTACACAAACCTCACATGAATGCCAGTAGGATTCGTGGGGTTCGCTGTCAAGTTGGACTGAAGTCGCACTAGAGTGACTCGGCTCGGAGTCAACTTGGTTTTTTCTTCACTGACTTGGACTCAACTTAAAACTTGGAACAGACCCACCCCCACCCCGTTTTCTGGGGGAGTAAAGCTTGTTTTTAATAGGGACTTGGGACTTGATACCAAAGACTTGGATTTGGGACTGAGACCTAAACACTTGCCAACGTCCCTATTATGTAGAAAATGTTACTTCCAAGGTCTGGAAATCTCCAGATGAGGCAGAGGAAACTTTTTACTGGAATCAATATCGTCAGGACTAACTTCGATGAGCTGCTTTTATAACTTTGAGCTGGAAACGGCTCTGCAAGGTCTCAGATGTTTACTAGACTCCTACCCTGCCCTTTATCTGCAGGGACCTGTGCTAAGGCAGAGATGTATGCTGGGCCAGAGCTATGGGCATTTTCAGGATTTATAATTGTTCATTTGACCATGCCAGGCTCCTGGGTGCTCAGTAATCTTCAAGGCTATTCTTTACCTCTAACACAGCTCTAGGGTCGGAGATTTTCTTATCCCACCTCTAGTCCTTACACCTTGCCTCAATTTTTTAAATTGATTGATTGACTAGTTACCCTATTTTTCGCACCATAAGACGCACTTTTTTCCCACAAAACAGGGGGGTGGAAAGTCTGTGCGTCTTATGGAGCGAAGAAAACAGATTATATTTTCCTGTTTTCTTCTCCTAAAAAAATTGGTGCATCTTATGGAAAGGTGCGTCTTATGGAGCGAAAAATACGGTAACTTGCAAAAAACAACAACCAACCCCTCCCCCCCCAAAAAAAACAATACTAGGGATGTGCACAGCATTACTTTAGAAAAATGGATATGGATTCCTACCCTTATTAGAGTTTAATTATATACATTTCAGCAGTATGGATGATTCCATAAAAAGACAAGGCGACAGAAAATCCAGGCTAACAAACTGCAGAAATGAGAAAGGAGTGGGTGAAGAGGATACAGTGTCTGTGTGATAATTTAAAAGATAATTACAAGATAATGAGCTTACCCTCAAAAATAAAAATAAACCCCATTACAAAGGGAAAGATGACCAACCGTTGCATTCCATCAAGTGATAATCAGAACCAACTACTATTAAAGCAGTTAATAAAAGTAGACTGAGTGCATTCTAGTAATAATGTTAGCTCTGAAGCTTCACAAGTCTGCAGTAGAAGTACTTTGTCTTAAAAATAAGTGCAGTCGAGATCGTGTTTAAATCCTGTTTTAAAACCTCTGTTGTGATTGCTGTTTAAAAGGAATGAAACAGAAGTGAAATACTTCCAATTCATTTTGAGGAGTGTAGACAAATCAAATTTAAAAAATGTGCACAGAAGTCTTAAGTACAGGAAACTATACAGCACTGGAGCAAATGGCAGTTTTTAAACAGCTGTTAATTGCATTGTGTTCTTAGTAGATGGGTAGCTTTCAGTGATAGGTGAGAAATCCTGCTAAGGGAGTGTTTGTGCTTTGACTGCTTTTCTTGATGCATCTTGGTGCATCATGATGAGCAGGAAAATTAAAAGAGAGATGCCCATAATTGCTCCAGGCTGAGATTGTTTGAGTGGCGACCATCAGAGACTTCTATTCTCTCTCTCTTGAATCCGCTTTACTTTTTGCAGCTCTTAAGAATAGCTTCTCCTTTTTATTTTCTGGTCCAGAACTTATGGTTCTGGAACTTTTGTTTATGCCACACAAAGGAAGATAGAGCTTAAGCCTTAGAAGAAACTGTTGAAAAATAAATACATACCTACAAACCTACCCGTTGCTTGAGTTGGATGTTTGATGTTCAGGTATATTTGAAGACTTCCCCATGTGAGCCACCTGCACTCCCACTTTTCAGAGGGTTTGTATTTTACCTGGGAATCTAAAGATGAATAACATTTTCAATAACAAACATGTTTGATTCTTGGTCAAAGGACAAAAGCTGATCCCACAGCTATAAATACTCAACGAACTGCACCAGAGCACAAATAGAGTTCTGACTCCTGTCCTCTGAAGATGCCGGCCACAAAGACTGGTGAAACGTTAGGAAGAACAACCTTCAAAACACGGCCAAAGAGCCCGAAAAACCTACAATAACCATCAGATCCTGGCTGTGAAAGCCTTCGAGAACATAAGTGTGATTCTTCTTTACCTGGCAAATTATTCACAACAGGCTCACTTAGTGTCCATTTATACGTTCAAGTGATGCATCCCTAGTTTTGATGTTCCCTTATACTAGTAAATCAGGATTATACTAGTAAGTCAGGATTAAAGACATTTAACTGTGGTCTTGCATTATACCTGACATCAGTAGTTAATGGCAGCTGGCCAGAATCAGATGATGATTTGTACTAACCATGGTTTGGCATATACTCTGAACTGACAAACCATAGTCAGTGCTCATTAATTAAAGAGATGGAAGAAACTTCTGAAATTTATTTTCTCAAAATGAAAATTAAGGCTAGTTTTCCTAAACTGTGGCCTGGCATGATGATGCCTGAGCCATTGTGAGATATGGGATTTTGGATTGACAGCTAGGAGTACTGTATTCATCTTGTTATAAAATAAGATATATTTTTAAAATTCAGATTCAAGAACCTTGGCTTCTGTTGTGAGATTCGATCACTTTAACCTTCTCTCCTACACTCATTCCTTTCTGTAATGCTTGATAAATCCTGGCATGATTTTTACAAACAACATTGCATTTTTAAGAGTGGGTCTCTTCCTGTTTTTCTGCTCTTAATTACATTGAGTGGACTTGATGGTGATGCCGCTGTACATTTTCCTGGAGGATGCATGGTGCACAATTTGAGGGAAGGTTGGATGCGTCTGCTCCCTTCATCAGGAAATGCCATTTTGAGGGTGGTGAACAGCAAATCTTGAGAGTTGCAGAAAGCCCAAAGGGAAATTCAGATCATGATTAAATATGAAATGTTTATGTTAGGGAAGAGAGCAAAATTATATGGGAAACTGTTTTGGTTTTTCTCTGTTCTTTTGGGAGGTGATAGCTAATCAGATAAACATGTTCCTCGACATATACCATGATTGTGTAGTGCACTATTGTCATTTTTATTATGTCATCTCGTTCCTTGATTGTAGGTAACCTATTCAATGGAATTTGACTCATACTCTGATTAATTTTTGCAAACTCCAGAGGGAGGTGCAAAGCAGTGACACCTTGGCACCAAACAAATAGAGTTGGTATTTTGTGTCCTGCCTTTCCGTTCTATTCAGAAACATTTAACTTGTGGTCCCAGTTATTTCATTTATTAAATCATATTAATGCCAGGCTTTTTCAGGCAAGATTGGCTTTGAGCTTACAATAGTGGGGGGGGGGGGGAGAGAGAAACCCAGCCCACATTCAGTTTGGTATTAGTTAAGAACTGTTGGGTTATATATGGTGTCATTAGGAATATGAAAAGACTTGGGCTCTTTCTGGTGCTCAGCCCCCCTCGTCAGTCTCCTTTGTCACTCAGAGTTATGGCAAATGGATTGAGCCTGGAAATGTTCGGAAGGACGAACTTCAGCAGTGGTAGAGAACTTGCCTGGGTGTTAAGATTAAGGGTTCTTTCTTCATTTGCACTTTCTCTGTCAACAGTTTGGTAAGTGCCTTAAATCTTGTTGAGGAGAAAGGTGAGATTAGATAGATAGATAGATAGATAGATAGATAGATAGATAGATAGATAGATAGATAGATAGATAGATAGATAGATAGATAGATAGATAGATAGATAGATAGATAGATAGATAGATAGATAGATAGATAGATAGATAGATAGATAGATAGATAGATAGATGTGTTTAGTCGTTTAGTCGTGTCCGACTCTTCGTGACCCCATGGACCAGAGCACGCCAGGCCCTCCTGTCTTCTACTGCCTCCCGGAGTTGTGTCAGGTTCATGTTGGTTGCTTCGCAGACACTGTCCAGCCATCTCATCCTCGGTCGTCCCCTTCTCCTCTTGCCGTCACACCTTCCTAACATCAGGGTTTTTTCCAAGGACTCTTTTCTTCTCATGAGATGGCCAAAGTACTGGAGCCTCAGCTTCAGGATCTGTCCTTCCAGTGAGCACTCAGGGTTGATTTCCTTTAGAACTGATAGGTTTGTTCTCCTTGCAGTCCAGGGGATTCTCAAGAGCCTCCTCCAGCACCACAATTCAAAGGCATCAATTCTTCGGCGGTCTGCTTTCTTTATGGTCCAGCTCTCACTTCCATACATCACGACAGGAAAAACCATAGCTTTGACTATTCGGACTTTTGTTGGCAATGTGATGTCTCTGCTTTTCAAGATGCTGTCAAGATTTGTCATCGCTTTCCTCCCAAGAAGAAGGCGTCTTTTAATTTCAGGGCTGCTGTCTCCATCTGCAGTGATCATGGAGCCCAGGAAGATAAAATTTGACACTGCCTCCATATCTTCCCCTTCTATTTGCCAGGAGGTGATGGGACCAGTGGCCATGATCTTAGTTTTTTTGATGTTGAGTTTCAGACCGTTTTTTGCACTCTCCTCTTTCACTCTCATTATAAGGTTCTTTAATTCCTCCTCACTTTCTGCCATCAGAGTGGTATCATCTGCATATCGGAGGTTGTTGATATTTCTTCCGGCAATCTTAATTCCGGCTTGGGTTTCTTCCAGTCCAGCCTTCCGCATGATGTATTCTGCATATAAGTTAAATAAGCTGGGGGACAGTATACAGCCTTGCCGTACTCCTTTCCCAATTTTGAACCACTCAGTTGTTCCATGACCAGTTCTGACTGTTGCTTCCTGTCCCACATATAGGTTTCTTAGGAGATGGATAAGGTGGTGAGGCACTCCCATTTCTTTAAGGACTTGCCATAGTTTGCTGTGGTCCACACAGTCAAAGGCTTTGGCATAGTCAATGAAGCAGAAGTAGATATTTTTCTGGAACTCTCTGGCTTTCTCCATAATCCAGCGCAAGTTAGCAATTTGGTCTCGAGTTCCTCTGCCTCTTCGGAATCCAGCTTGTACTTCTGGGAGTTCTCGGTCCACATACTGCTGAAGCCTACCTTGGAGGATTTTGAGCATAACCTTGCTAGCGTGGGAAATGAGTGCAATTGTACGGTAGTTGGAGCATTCTTTGGCACTGCCTTTCTTTGGGATTGGGATGTAGACTGATCTTTTCCAATCCTCTGGCCACTGTTGAGTTTTCCAAACTTGCTGGCATATTGAATGTAGCACCTTAACAGCATCATCTTTCAAGATTTTAAGTAGTTCAACTGGAATGCCATCACCTCCACTAGCCTTGTTGTTAGCCAGGCTTTCTAAGGCCCACTTGACTTCGCTCTCCAGGATGTCTGGCTCAAGGTCAGAAACTACATTGTCTGGGTTGTCCGGGATATCCAAATCTTTCTGATATAATTCCTCTGTGTATTCTTGCCACCTCTTCTTGACGTCTTCTGCTTCTGTTAGGTCCCTCCCATTTTTGTCTTTTATCATGTTCATTTTTGCGCAAAATGTTCCTCTAGTATCTCCAATTTTCCTGAACAGATCTCTGGTCTTTCCTTTTCTGTTATCTTCCTCTATTTCTTTGCATTGTTCATTTAAGAAGGCCCTCTTGTCTCTCCTTGGTATTCTTTGGAAGTCTGCATTCAATTTTCTGTAACTTTCCCTATCTCCCTTGCATTTTGCTTCCCTTCTCCTCTCTGCTATTTCTAAGGCCTCGTTGGACAGCCACTTTGCTTTCTTGCATTTCCTTTTCTTTGGGATGATTTTCGTTGCTGCCTCCTGGACAATGTTACGAGCCTCTATCCAAAGTTCTTCAGGCACTCTGTCCACCAAATCTAGTTCCTTAAATCTGTTCTTTACTTCCACTGTGTACTCATAGGGGATTTGGTTTAGATTATACCTGAGTGGCCCAGTGATTTTTCCTACTCTCTTCAGTCTAAGCTTGAATTTTGCTATGAGAAGCTGATGATCAGAACCGCAGTCAGCTCCAGGTCTTGTTTTTGCTGACTGTATAGAGCTTCTCCATCTTTGGCTGCAGAGAATATAATCAATCTGATTTCGATATTGCCCATCTGGTGATTTCCATGTATAGAGTCGCCTCTTGTGTTGTTGGAAAAGAGTGTTTGTGATGACCAGCTTATTCTCTTGACAAAACTCTATTAGCCTTTGTCCTGCTTCGTTCTGAACTCCAAGGCCAAACTTCCCTGTTGTTCCTTTTATCTCTTGGCTCCCTACTTTAGCATTCCAGTCCCCTAGAATGAGAAGAACATCTTTCTTTGGTGTCAGTTCTAGAAGGTGTTGTAAATCTTCATAGAATTGTTCAATTTCAGTCTCCTCAGCAATGCTGGTTGGTGCATAAACTTGGATTATTGTGATGTTGAATGGTCTGCCTTGGATTCGTATTGACATCATTCTATCATTTTTGAGATTGTATCCCATTACAGCTTTCCCCACTCTTTTGTTGACTATGAGGGCTACTCCATTCCTTCTACGGGATTCTTGCCCACAGTAGTAGATATGATAATCATCTGAGCTGAATTCGCCCATTCCTGTCCATTTTAGTTCACTGATGCCCAGGATGTCGATGTTTATTCTTGCCATCTCCTGTTTGACCACCTCCAGCTTCCCAAGGTTCATAGATCTTACATTCCAGGTTCCTATGCAGTATTTTTCTTTACAGCATTGGACTTTCCTTTCACTTCCAGGCACATCCACAGCTGAGCGTCCTTTCGGCTTTGGCCCAACCACTTCATTAGCTCTGGAGCTACTTGTACTTGTCCTCCACTCTTCCCCAGTAGCATGTTGGACGCCTTCCGACCTGAGGGGCCCATCTTCCAGCGTCATATCTTTTAGCCTTTTGTTTCTGATCATGGGGCGTTCTTGGCAAAGATACTGGAGTGGCTTGCCATTTCCTACTCCAGGTGGATTGCGTTTAGTCGGAACTCTCCACTATGTCCTGTCCGTCTTGGGTATCCCTGCACGGCATAGCCCATAGCTTCTCTGAGTTACTCAAGCCCCTTCGCCACGACAAGGCAGCAATCCATGAAGAAGATAGATAGATAGATAGATAGATAGATAGATAGATAGATAGATAGATAGATAGATAGATAGATAGATAGATAGATAGATAGATAGATAGATAGATAGATAGATAGATAGATAGATAGATAGATGGATAGATGGATGGATGGCAGGAAGGAAGGAAGGAAGGAAGGAAGGAAGGAAGGAAGGAAGGAAGGAAAAGAAAGAAAGAAAGTACTGCCTGGACTGTATTTTTCCTGCCTTCCCTGAACCTTTCTTGACCTAAGAAACAAAATATCCCCCTCTAGTGGTCGAAGGCAGAATAGCAGCTTCCCATTAGTTTCTATGGACGGAAAAGAGCAGATACGGATCAAATGGTTTTCAATGCATTCCTATGGGAAATGCAGATTTGACCTGAGAACGTTTTGACTTGAGAACCGCCTTCCAATACGGATTAAGTTCTCAAGTCAAGACCCCACTGTACCTGGGTCCTTAAAAAATTTACCAGTAGTAAAGATGAAACAACCTTAACGGTTTGGGGCCTTGGTATTTGTTGAAACATCTCTCCTTCAGAATGGCAATGGGTGTCCCACGCCACCCGCTCTTCACAGGGCTTGCTTCTCCAGGTTGCCATGCCAGGAAAGGCTAAGAAGAGAGTCACCAGGAATTATGCCTTCTGAGGTCTGGCTCCCACATTATGGAGTGGGCTCCTGGTAGAAGTTGGTCAGTTCTTCTCTCTCTCATCATTTAAGAGGACGCTTAAGACTCTAATGCTTCGGGAAGCTTTTAAGGGCATCCTCTTCTGAGTTATTTCTGTAGGTGCTCCCATAGTCCATCATCATTTGGGGTTTATTTAGTTACTGTATTTGTGTTCTTAACATTGGTTTTGTTATTTGTTGATATTTGGGTTATTGTTTTTATATAAACCACTTAGGGTAGTGTTGAACACTAAATCAGTGGTTTAGAAAAACATGAATGAATGAATGAATGAATGAATGAATGAATGAATGAATGAATGAATGAATGAATGAATGAATGAATGAATGAATGAATGAATGAATGAACAGACCTTCATTGGCAAGGAAATTCAGGCTGATGCAACCTCACAATCAGATCTTTTCTCAATTTCTGGGACTGTTGATAACTGATTGTCTGCTCCTGGGGTGACCTGGTTCTTTCCTATACTGCCCACTGAGTATTGAACAAAGGGCCTACTTCAATGCTGCTTTCTCTTCCTTGAGAGCCACTTGCAACTTCTAATATGATTCCAGTAAAGTTGAAGTTCCCAGGATCATTTGGGAGAAAGCACCCACTCAGTGGTACCCCCCTAAGATGCCCATGCTATCAGCTTCTCCCATTTGACCTTGTGTTTTCTATTGTAGCAGCAGGGAAAGCAGCTTCAGTATTGATGTTTGTTAAGAAAAAGTCATGAGTTAGCTGGTGTAAAGGATTCATTCTTCAACTACCTTGTATGCCACAATTGGGAGATACTGGGTGAAATCCAGTACTAAGTCTCAGCTAGAATAGGGTGGCTGAATCAGTAGGGATTTGGTGAGTCAGCTCCACCATATGCTCCATTGATTCAACAGATCTACTCCAGTTGTGGCTTATTCTTGGATTTCAGACATTGGATCCAAATTGGGAAGTCTCATGGAGAAGGAATTAATTAACAAAGGTGTGATCTATAGACACCACGGTGGTCCATGATCACTTAGACCTACAGCAAGTGAGGAACCAAAGGAAGGCATTTCAACAAATTAGAAGCATCTTTCCATCCTTTCATTCTCAAAGGCTTTAATTATTAACATGAATATTTGTGGGTGGAAATCCAAGCAGTATTTGAAGGGAAGTGTCCTGTAACATCCACAGATCTGTATGCCAGCTAAAATAAAAAATTGATGGAGATTCCTAACACTTCTTTATCTGTAAGATAAAGGTGTAAGAAAAAGCAGTGAGTCTGGAAGCCATCTAAACATTGGTGACATGGTTGAAGGGAGACAAGATGTTGGGGGTCTGGGGGACTCCCAATCACAGATATGTAGCATTTCCTTCCCCAGACTCTAAAGAAACAATGAGTACATATTACATTCCAAGTTCCATTACTATTGCTTTCCTAATGCAGTATTGCTGTCTCTCTGGCAAGCAACCTGAAATGAAAATACATAAAATATAAAGTCAAACAAATGTACGTAAAATAAGTCTAGATGTTTGCTTACATTTGTAGAGGCATCAAGGGGTAGTTTCTACCATGTGTTTGGGTAAGTTCTGTAACTAAAATGATTTTGGGGGAAAGAACATAAAACAGGATGTTTCAACTGGGCTCCTGAATGTGAACAAAAATTTAGCTGAAGGAAAGAGGGCCTTGTGGATGGAGATTAGAATTGGGTCCTCGAAGAAGAGAGTCAGCAGCATTGAGATTAGGCATCCTTCAGTCTCGAGCTCTGAATGGAGCTCTGAATGGAGCTCTTGGAACAGCGTCTAGTATGGCTGAGGAAGCCAATTTGAGAGTGACCATCCCTTCCACACTGAAGACAATTGCAATCTGTCCCCTGTCCAGCTCCCTGATTTTGCTGGTTTCAGGACTGCCTCTTGGCCTTGGCCTGCTGGACATGGGTCTCTGCAAATTGGGAGAGGCCATGAAGCACCACCTGCCTCCAGGCTGAATGCTCAGAGGTCAAGGTTTCCCATCTGTAGAGGTCCATCTGTCAGCAGCAACAAGAAAGTAAATTGTCCTCCTTTCATACCCTCCATTTCTGTCTTGCTATCGCCCTGTGTCCACGTCACCTCAGCAAGCATGAAGGCAGGGCAATGTTATTGATGTGTTTTGGTGATATTGTCACAGAAACACATATTTTGCCATACGACTTTACCTATGAAAGCCAGACCAAATAAGAATCGGGTTGCTGAACCTTCAGCTTGTTCTTGAGCCAGTGCAGTGTGAATGGAGAGAGTGTCAAACTAGGGCTCAGGAGCCCTGGGTTCAAGTCTCTGCTTGACTATTTAAACTTTACAGCATGGTGGCACTCTTAAAACCATTCCTGAAATCTCTCACATGTCTTGAAAGCCGTCTTAGGGTTGACAGAACCTGGATGTAACTTGATGGCACAGAACCGCAGTAAGCTTGAGCCATCTTTTAGTTTGAAGCATGCAGGATAAGAGAGCTGTTCAGCTGTGGGAGGTTCTTAATGATGTCCCAGATGCCTGAATTTGGCAAATAGAGTCATCACATGACCGTATTCACCTGTTGTCACAGCTTGCAGTGGGGAATAGGAAGAATAGGGTCAGAAACACGTGACCCCCCAGTCACTTAATGCTTATACATAGATCAAGATTCAATTCACACGTCGAAATCTGCATCTTTAAAATGTTTCCAGCAGGGAACTCTGTTCTAGCTGTGGCATACCAAGAGGAGTAATGAGCGTGCTACTCAGGCACAGGTTTTAAATTTCAAAAGTCTCCTCAGCAAAGAAACAGCTGCCCCAAAAGATGATTTTTCTCATTGCTCACCACAGCCATGCACCTGTTTGGCCTAAACTGGCACCTGCAGCCGATGGAAGGGCAGATGTATGAGATCACGGAAGACACAGCCAGCAGTTGGCCAGTGCCAACGGACGTCTCTCTGTATTCCTCTGGGGGCACGGGGCTAGAGGTACCTGACAGGAAAGGCAAAGGAGCCGGCGAAGGTACGGTTGGTCGGTGTGTTGTCCTTGTTGTGAGTCCTCCTTGTGTCTGCTTCTGAATTCCAGACATCCATTCTCACCTCATAATTTCATCCATCTTTTCTGCAGTGCCTCGCCGCCTCTCGGAACTTCTGCTTCGTCATATTCTCTAGTCAGTAGTCGTCTGTCCTTCTGTCCATCTGTCCTGTTTTCAATGTCCACCACCACAAGTTCTCAAGTATGCAGTGATTTATTCAGAGCCACCCATAAAGGGGAATATCTCTTTCATATATTCATTTGAGAGATATTTCCCCACCAGAACTCCCCTCTCCTCATTTCCTCCTCTGTCAGAAATGTTTACTGATTTAAAATGTTCCATCAACGTTTCCTTTTTGCTTGTTTTTTTACAGGACTACTGAATGCTGTTCATTTTTTGCTCATTCAAATTTTTTTTTTGCCCTGAGGTGGTTGCCATTAGAAAACAATAGCCTTATTAATATCAAAATGACATTAAAGACCCTTGGAACCACAAGGTTTAACGTGCTATCTTCAAACCATTTACTCTGAATGACTCAGTTTTGGAAATTAGTGGAATACTTGCAATATATAATTCTAATTTATTTTACAGCGTTTCTCAGTTTTATTCTGTGTGTCTTTGCCCCAAATTTTCCTGTCAAAACTTTGATGTTGAAGCAATGTCAGTGCTACATATGTCCTCTGTCCTGTGACTAAGGCCATGATTTCCTGCTGAATTCTTATACATTAAATCTAATTTGTTATTGAAAATTAAACATCTGGAGTCAGATATTAATCATACACAAAGTATATCCATTGAAATGCATTTGATTGAAAACAGTCTTGACTAACCTTAATCCCACTGATTTCAAAATGTCTATAGGAACAATGAGAACAGTAAACCCTAAAGTTTTTGTAATAAAAAGCTGAGATGGCAACTAGTACTTTGACTGTTGCAAACAATTCCAGTTAAAACAAGACACATTTACTCATCTTCCTTTCCTAAAAAAACACACTATAAATTATGACATTTAATTGAATATTTTTTTCCTTTCTGATTAGTGAGCTGCTATACAATGTAGTTAATTTTATGGTTACACTGTGAGAGCCTAGTAAATATTTTATTTAGGAGTAGAAGTGGGTGATAATCTTAGAACTGCAGAACTGGAAGGAAATCTATGGATCATTAAGTCCAGCCTCTGTCAAGGAAGCACAGCGGGGAATCGAACTCCCAACCTGTGGTTCCACGGCCAGATGCCTAAACCACTGAGCTATCCAGCAGTTCTTCATATTACTTTTTTGTAAAGGTGCTTAGGAATGCCAGTTGAACAACTTGTAAGGCATCCATTTCTCTTCTTCATTGTCCTGCGAAAGTGCTAATGCCTGCACACCATTTCCTGGCTGCCTCAAGATGCCATGAGGTACTGTCACTGGCTCGAATTAGCACACTACAGATGTTCAAAATAACATAAAATGAGTGTTTGCTCAGGGAAGACAGTGACAACTATAGATAGAATTTAATGAAGAAATCCATGACAGAAATGCTTCCAAGAGATGAAGTCCTGATTTTTATTAAAAGTCAGTTACCACCTACTTCAGTGGTGAGTCCAGGATCTTGCCTTAGGTAATGAAATAGGCAAATTTTTCTTCCTCTTCAGTTGAAGAGTGTTTTTCAGATTAAAACAAAGTGTTTGCAACCTAAATTCTAGGTAAAGGTAAAGGTTCCCCTTGACAATTTTTGTCCAGTCGTGTTCGACTCTAAGGGGCGGTGCTCATCCCCGTTTCCAAGCCATAGAGCCAGCGTTTTGTCTGAAAACAATCTTCCGTGGTCACATGGCCAGTGCGACTTAGACACGGAATGCTGTTTACCTTCCCACGGAGGTGGTCCCTATTTATCTACTCGCATTTACATGCTTTCGAACCGCTAGGTTGGCGGGAGCTGGGACAAGCGATGGGCGCTCACTCCATCGCATGGATTCGATCTTACGACTGCTTGGTCTTCTGACCCTGCAGCACAGGCTTCTGCGGTTTAGCCTACAGTGCCACCACGTCCCTATCTAAATTCTAGTAGGACTAAAATAGTCTCCTTTTGCTTTGCATGGGACTGCATTACATGTGGAAACCAACGTGACCACTTTGGCCAACTTATATAGGAAAACCTCATATGGCACTCAATAGTCCTTCCAAGTTTTGTAGCTTTTGCCAACATTTTCGGTCAGAGTCTTTGGGGCTCTGTTTTTCAGGAAGGTCTTTATTCGTCGTTCCTATCACAGCTCTTCAGCCTGTGGTGCTTCTTCATCCACAGTTGCTGATGCAAGATCCGCTGCGCTCATGGTAGCCCCTAGTGTTCTAGTTCACTCTATAATATATTCATACGTCCTTTTAAAAAAAGTACTACCCACTATATCTGATTGAGTATGGAGGAAATATGAAAGCATGGTGGTGAAAACTAATTGGAAAGAATTTTGTGAGGATCACTGGAAGTAAACAGTTGCAAGATAGGTAATGACTCAAGATAGCAACTCAGAGGAAAGAGCCGGCCTTCTTGACTATTTAAACTCCCCAACCTTGTTATGAATTATTTTAACACACTGGCTGTGTAAAATTATAATACAATAACTTTAATACAGTGCCCCTGATCCCCACGTCAGAGAGTCCAAAAAGATTCTGTGATCAGTGGTGTGTAAAGTTGTTGAGAGGTAACATGGCCACACTCTCCACCTCCATCTCATACGAAAGCTCTTCCATTAAGAAACACATGCGAACCCTTGATTCTGTTGCTCAGTCCCCCCCATGTTCATAGACCTCACACAAAAGAGCATGATTTGGGCCAAGATCCAAAGGAAAAGGTTGGTTTCTTTAGAAGGGGCCATCCCCACCATCATTGAATATATTGAATACATTGAATATATTTATCAGTCATCACTAGATGTGATACAACCAGAAGAGTGAAGTGAATGAAAACTAGGCTACTAGACTAGATACTGTTCACCAGCTGAACTATAAAACACTGAAAAATGAAACAATGGCAATGTTAAGAAGGACATATGCCTCCAGTTTTAGGGGGAATGACCATGGGGGAACATGCTTCAATTATTTTATATTTTGGTGCATTTGCCAAATGTTGAGTCCTTTGTGGCTCGATGCTTATCCTCAACCAAGTTTATAATCTGAAAACGGCTCTCTTCGCTTTGATTTTTATACATACCACTTGTTTTAAATAAAGCCACAGCAACACATCTAACCTGATGTGTGTGCAGGGGTGGGGGGATTTAAGCTGACTTGATAACAGATGGAATCCCTTAACATTTTAAGTAGACTTTTACTATCTTGAATAGTAAAAATATTTTATTTTATGGCTGCAAGAATGTGCTACCAATCATGATCTTGCTACTAAACATGCATTGTCAGGGAATCTGGCTATATAAAAAAGACAATGGTTGGAGAAGCTATTTTAATCCCTTATTCCCCAAATGTCCTTTCTGTCTATTTAAAGAGAGACTGAGAAAGAGGAAAAGAGAGAAGAAGAGGACAGAGTCCCCACAAACGTGACATTAGTTCCTATGACTGGTTTAGTTTATCTTCCTGAGAGCTCCATTTATTTTATTTTACTTTATTCTGTTTTGTGTCATCTGCTTAAAAGCGCAGGAGCTTGCTTTTATGGCCCAGGAAGATGAGATGGTTGACCAGTTTGAATGTGTAAGAATAATAATAACAATAATAATAATAATAAAGCTGATGCTACCGCTCCTGGCCTTTAATTATCCATTTTATGGCCTTTTATACAATGCCACCGTCCACTACTCCTCTTGCGGTTCAGTTGGATGAGCTAGCTCTGAGTTAGGTGGCCCCATCATGATGTGGCCAGAAGGAAGCCTGCCACTGAAGAATCCCAGGGAATCAGAATTTAGAGGGCATCAAAATTTTATAGGTAAACCTCTTAGTGAACGTAAGGAAAATGAACTACACTTCTCAGTTCTGTTTACTTTTCTTCTCCTCCTGATTTTCTTCCTTTTTGAAAGCATACACTTTCTTTTCCATGTGAGTGGGAGCACTACATTAACCTCCTCCTGTTTCTTATTGGGGGCTCATGCCCGTACTTGAAGGCAGAGTAAGTTGGAGATGATGGCACTCCCCCCACCCCAGTGCCAAAATATCTAGTTACAGCTCTGAAGACTGCTATGGCAGGCTTCACCATTTTGAATGCTTTGTCACTTTAACACAACAAGAAGAGCCCCAACACAAGGGTTTCTTATTGCTGTTCTTCCTACTCTACGGTTCTTCCTCCCTTGGATGTAGAGAAGGACTTGAAGGCTGGCCTCCCAACCTGCACCCTGAAATGAGGCACAGTCCATTCTACCACGTCTTTCTACAGAGCGCATAGCCAGGCCTTTACAACCATGTTTTACTTGCACATATGTACCCTTAGGATGGGGTGGGTGAGACTAAAAGCAGCCAGTTTCTATCCACGGATTTCCCAGCAGGACTGGGAAACATCCCCGCTTTGGACCTTAGAAGTTACTTGCCAGTAAGTGTAGACCAGGGTGGTCTACGCCTCCAACCAACACTCACCATTCAGTGTTTTTGCCAGAGCGGATGGGCATTGTAGTCTGAAAACAAGCTGGAGGTACATAAACTGCTCAACCATAGAGAAAGCAGTATTAGTTCCCTGACTCCATGTAATGTAGTTCCCTCTGTTTCTTATGTTCTTTCAAAGTAATACCATAGTGATGGCAACCTCAGTTTATTGAATGGAAGCTGTCTTTCATTCCCATTGATTCCCGATAGGGCATCTACTGCTAAGTTATCACCCAGTGATAACAAAGGGCCAGCTTGACCTCACAAACTGTGTTAACTATATATATATAAGTAAGCTTGTTCCATGAGAAGCTTTACAATACTCATTTTGTGCTTCCTTTGAAATTTCTCAAAACGCTTCTTCCAAGCAGGAAGTTTGGTGACCATCGTGTTCCCCGAACTCTGTATGCAGCATCGATTTCGATGTAGAAACGGATCATAACGTTTCAGGGTAAACTGTCCCTTTGATGTTGTGGCCTTGTCATTAAGTATGAAAACCAACAACAGAAGAAAGAGTAGAACTTGGGAAAGTTCCTTTTTAAAGACAATAACACACAGAATCCCTCAGCCAGTATACTCTTTCTCTGTTCACGGGGTGTTTTCCAAAAGATAATTTTTTCCGTCATCTGGAAGTTGAGTCATGGCAACTTGAATTCTATCTTGTTCGGTTAAAATGTTTCGCTCTTCATCCAAGCAGCTTCGTCAGTCTCAGACTGACGAAGCTACTTGGAGGAGCAGCGAAACATTTCAACCTAACAAAAAAGAGGTCCAGTTCCCATGACTCAGCTTCCAGAAAACCACACCTGGATAACTGAGAATCTTCACAGATATAATTTTTCCATGTTCTTGAGAGAAATATGATACATTTCCCAAGCTATTGTAATCGCCAGCACATTCATAATGAGCTAACCCAAGATTTTCTTTTCTCTTCCCGTTATCTCAGTAGGAAAACCCAGTAGTTTCTTTCCAGAAGACAGTTTTATAGACACCGGTGAAATTGACCTTGGCAGACGAGCCACACAGAAGATCCCTCCTGGAATCTTTTGGAGATCTCAGGTGTTCATTGACCACCCAGTGCATCTGAAATTCAACGTTTCGTTAGGAAAGTCTGCTCTGGTTGGGATCTATGGACGGAAAGGCCTCCCTCCCTCGCACACACAGGTATGGTAGACGGTGTCACCGATGGTTGTCTCCATCCAAAAACTCAGTTTGGAGGAACAATGCCAGTCCTGGGGGGGAATCACTTGCAGAATTCATCAGCCAGCACAGCAAGTGGTCATGCTGATTGGGAAAAATTCTGGCCTTTGTAGACCAAAATGTAACACTTCCAAGCTTCAGATAATTGTATGCCATTACGATTCGAACTAAACAGATTACTGTATCCCTGCTTGAACCATTGTGTGCTTCATGACGATGTCCAGTCAGTTTCCCTTATGTGTAAATTCTGCACGGACTCTGCACTCTTTTACTACGACGACTAAAATGATTGGAACAGTGGACTGTGTTCTTTAATTATATGGGGCTTATGTTGGGGAGGGAGTTCCCTTGTACCCATCCTACATATGTTAATCTGTTTATCTGTACTTGATTGTATATTCCCCCTCCCACCAGTAGCATTTGAATGACTCATCATGAACTCCATTCTCTTTCTGTCACCCCCAAGGACCCTTAACAACCCAATTCATTCTCACCCTGCTTGACTTTGTGCTTTTCCTTCCTTGTGACTGTCCGGAGCAACACTGTTCCTCTAGAGAAATGGGCTACAGTCCACAATGGCTTAAGGCTGATAAAACCAGTTAGTACGGAAGGTACAACAGATTACCATGACTATCCTTCTGAAGACCTCTATGGTGGGGTTTATATGAATATTCAGACTGCTGCTCCATCTTGACCCATCCTGTGTCTATGGACTCTCCGGAATACAAACAAAATATAGCAAGAATAAAAAGGGGTGCAGAGAAGAGATGAAATTCTGACACTTTCTGGGTTGCCTCGGACTAGATCAAGCTGTCTCCCTCTAACGCCACGTCACCCATTCTGGCAGGTGTTCCTTCCCTGGGATTTCAGTTACCTACTATCACCCTTTTAGCTGGAGATATAATATAGTGATAACGATGTTACCCGAGTAAAAAAAAAATGAGCAAAATAAGGAAGCAGCAGCAAAATATTTGTAAACAAAATATCTGTCTAAACAACCTCACAGGAAACTGAGATCTTTCAGAAGTTAAATTATAGTTTCCAACAGCCCTAACTAGCGTGGCCAGTGATAAGTTATCACAAGAGTAATTGTTGAAAATATGGAAGCCGGAATGTCCCACAGCCTCTCCTAATATAGGAGATCTTAGTGTAAAGATATCCCAAGACTGAATGCCACCACGGATAAGGCCCTGTTTTTTGTATACCTGTCCTCATCATACAGATGACAGTCGGATATGGAGTACGGTCTCTTCAACAAAGTAGGTGCATGGGCTCTTATGGAAGGATGCAGTTCTCTAAACATCTACTTTATTGTCTATATTCTCTCCCTTAGAGATGTGGATGTGCCACTGTTTTTCATGCAACAATCTACCTGAAATATAGTATACCAGTAGAATATCGCATGACAGGATGTTTGGAAGCAAATCAACAAATAATAGATTATTATTATTTATTTTGCCAAAGTCTATACAAGGGCCTTTAAATGAGTCATTGAATTTCATTGGCCCTGACCCCAAAATACTAAATGCTGTCTTAAATACATTTGTATTGACGTGCCTGCCTCCACCTTTTCATTGAATTCTAGTTTGACTTTGTGGAGCTCCTTGACGGGAGGCGACTGCTTACTCAGGAGGCCAGGAGCCTGGAAGGCCCTCAGCGTCAACACAAAGTCTTCGTACCGTTGGCCAGTCACGAGACAGGATTTATTCAGTACTTGGATTCGGGAATGTGGCACCTTGCCTTTTACAACGATGGGAAAGAATCTGAGGTAGTCTCGTTTCTCACCACTGCCATTGGTAAGGACTTTATTTTGGGGAGCATGCTCCTCCTCCTCTTCCTTTTAATACAGTCTATGGGTTATCTTCTAGCTAGAGCCATGGCAGATTCAAATCCAACAATGTTCAATATTTATGATCCTTCTGACTCCGATTACGAGTGTTAATTTTTACAGTAAGACCCTACTTAACGCTCAGGATCCATTTTAAGAAAATGGAGCACTAGTCGAATCAATGCTAAGTCGCTCTCCATTTTCCCCACCCTGGTCTTGTCAGTTCCAAGTACAAGAACAGAAATTAAGCCCAATCCTCTCCATGGGTGACCATCCAATCAGCTCTATTGTGGTTTGATGGCAATGGGCCAGAGGACTTCATGTGGTAAATACAACAAGGACCAGTGAGGAGACTCACTGGCTGTTCTCCTTATTGGTTCTCGGAACTCAACCTTCTTCTTTTTCTCTCTGCCCCAATGATCACTAGCACAGATCTAGAATGGGAAGCAATACAAAATGGTCACCCGGACATGCACGCTATATGAATTAGCGCTATATGGGACAGTGTTCTGTGGGTATGACTATTTATTTTTTCAATCTTAAAAATGACACAGATGCTCTTTTCTAGTTTGAAAGTGGCCATATATTATGAGTGGACCTGGGAAAAGTAGTAGTAGTAGTAGTAGTAGTAGTAGTAGTAGTAGTAGTAGTAGTAGTTGTTGTTATTATTATTATTATTATTATTATTATTATTATTATTATTATTATTATTATTATTATTTTACTAAGCTGATAGGAGTGCATTGTCTTGTCAAGGATTCTACTTTTGTAAGGGATTGCTGAAAGATGGGAATGACAACTTTTCAGGAGTCATTATTTATTTTTGAAATGCTGTACTGAATATTTGAAGACTCCCAGTAGAATCAAACATGCCGGCCATAGGTAAAGGTAAAAGTTCCCCTTGACATTTAGTCCAATTGTGTCCGACTCTAGGGCGCAGGGCTAATACCCATCTCTAAGCCATAGAGCCGGCGTTTGTCCGTAGACCGTTTCTGTGGTCACGTGGCCACCGCGACTAGACACGGAACTTTTACCTTCCCACTGAGGTGGTACCTATTTATCTACTCGCATTTTTACATGCTTTCGAATGGCTAGGTTGGCAGGAGCTGGGACAAGCGACAGGAGCTCCCTCCGTCGTGTGGATTCGATATTGCGACGGCTGATATTCTTATAGCACAGAGGCTTCTGCGGTTTAACCCACAGTGCCACCATGTCCCTATATGGTGGCCATATGTGCAGCTATTTCATATTTACTAAATTCAACCATCTGAGTTTCTTATCCCCCAATCCTTCTTGTTGTAATTCATAGACCTTCCCATAAAAATTAACACTTAGCATTATCCTAACCACAATGATTATTTAATAGTCTTTTTTTTCCTTGACTACAAAATGAAGTCTCATTCTGAGTTTACGATTAATCCTTCTCTCCAAAGAGGCCTTGGCATTGAGTCTCAACTGTCTGCAATAGTTACCTGAAAGCTGTTGGTTGTAATTTGTCTTGGCAGGTTAATTAAAAGTTTAGGTCTTATTAAGGCATAGTCATTAAGTCTGCAATATACAATCTGTTTTATTTATTTATTTATTTTACATTGAAAGTTTATTTAATCACAAGTTGAACTGCAACCATAATACTCTGCTTTCAGATGGAAGCACTGGAACTCTTTGCTGTCGAAAATGCAGCCATTATTCGTAGATACACATGCATATGAGCTCGAACCTGTTTGTCATTAAATAGCACTCAAAATAATTACACTTTAATTGGCCAAGATGTAATCTGACCCTAAGGAATGCATTTTTATTTTGCATTTTCCTTGCACCAGATGATTGGAAATGAGTCAGGCTTTTACCTCTAAACCTCATCCTTCCTTCCAGAGATCTCCAAGGTCTTTTCATGCAACAGTTGCTCTTGACAAGGTTTCTTCTCTCTTGACATTCTTGTTTCTGGTAGAGCTTTCATAGTCCCATATCTGGTAACCGTGGAATTTCCACAGTATATACATGGACCTCCCTGCTCATTTCAAGTGAACTCCCTGCTCATTTCAATATTCACATTTACCTACAGATTTTCAGGGTCTTTGAAAGAAGCCTGGCTTGTGAAGAGAACATATGTTTTGCATGCAGACGGTCAGAGAGACAAGCCATGACATCTTCACATAAAATGAATGATGTAGCAAGAGATGGAAAAGATGTCTTCATGAGACCTTAGAAAGCCACTGCCAGCCAGACTAGAGCAGCCTAGATTGTCAAATAGCTGGGTCGCTTATGTTGAAAGGCAGCTTAGGAAAGAAACAAATGGATAGATAATAATTAGACCTCTATAAGCCTGATTCTGTGTTGACCTATAGGAATCACACTCATCAAAATTGCAAGAAGTTGTTTGACTTCATGTTTAATAGTTGTTAGGCACTTTTTTAACCTCAGGAATGACAGACAACTGAGGATTCACCAACATCTTTGTCACAACTAGGTAAGGACAGATTTTACTTGTATTTTGTCAAGGAGAGGGGTAAGAGATGAGGCAAGAGTAAAGGATCTGTTGTTGGTGGAGGAAAATAGGGGAAAATATTTATATAAGATTCAAAGAATGGCCTTTTTACATTAAGTCTCTGATGACAAACTCCTCAAATCTTCCATGACTTTTCAGGCTGTTTAACCTAGATATAGAGAAATTTTACTCCTCCTTTCATGATACTAGAACCCAAAAATATACCATATTTTTCCGTGTATAAGACAATTTTTGTATAAAAATTTTAGACTAAAAATTGAGGGTCATCTTGTGCACTGAAGTAAGCTGAGGAGAAAAAAACCAAGTGGAGGGGAAAGCAGGGACCAAAGTGATCCTGCAGGGCTTTGATCCCTGCTTTCCCCTTCTGCTTGCTAAGTCCCATGGGGCTTAGCAAAAGGAAGGGGAAAGGATCAATGCAATCCCGTAGCTGTATAAGGGGGAAAGGGATCAAAATGATTGTGCAGTCATGGAATTGCTTTGATCCCTTTCCCCTTCCTTTTGCTAAGCCACACGGGGCTTAGCACAAAGGGAGAAAGCAGGGATCAAAGCCATCCTGCAGCACTTTAATTCTTTTTACCCTACATTTGCTAAGCCCCACTTAGATTTCTTAATTTTGGGTTAGAAAAGTGAGGTCGTTTTATACACGGGGGTGTCTTATGCGCGGGGAAAAATACAGTACATGTCTGTTGTACGGTGGGAGATTCAGAACTAGGCAGAGGAAGGGCTTCTCCACACAACACTTAGCAAATCCCTGGAATTCACTAATGCGACATGTAGTAATGGCTGCCAACTTGTGTGTCTTCAAAAGGTGCATGGACAAATTCATTTAGGATAAGGCTATCAATGGCTAATGGTTACAGTGGCTGTAGATACAATGGCAGTATCTGTGTGTGTCAGTTGTTGGAAATATGGAAAGGAAGGTGTTGTTTTACCCACGTTCTGCTTGATAAGCATCTGATTAGCTGTTATGGAAACCGAACGTTGGAGGGCTACTTGTGTGATCCAACATAACCCTTCTTATGATCTCAATAATAATAACAAGGCCCTAAATGGTTTAGGACCTCGATATCTGGTGGAGCGCCTCCTTCTGATTAGATCTGTCCATCCTTTAAGATCGTCACGGGCAGGGCGGTTGAGAGTTCTGACCCCAAGAGAAAAGTGACTACAAGAAACCGGGCCTTGTCAACGGTCGCCCCACAACTATGGAACACTTTCCCGCCCGAAATTCGCCTGGCCCCTCAAATGGCTATTGAGACAGGCCTTCATGGATCTTAAAACAACACGATATAATAGTGCCTCAGCAATTTAATATCCAACCTACCGCCATGTGCCCATTTTATTTTATTATCTTTAACTGTCTATTTTTACTGCTATTGATTTTGTATTTTTAATACTTTATTTTGTCTGTCGTTATATATCCTCATCACTATCTTAATGCTATTGTTTACCTCATTGTAAACCACCCAGAGTGGCCTTGGCTGCCAGGTAGAAGGTAGAAAAAGCAAATATAAATAAACGAACAAACAAACAGAAAAAAAACCACAAAAGTTCGTGATACACTAGTATTAAAAAACAAAACAAAGCAAACCTTCCACGGCTCGCTTTGTGTTATCTGCTTATTTCTCAACTGTGGTAAAAGAAGGTTGTTTGGCAGTTTTCTAGGGTCTGTTGGCTGGATGACAAAGCTCAGATTAGTCCAGAGTTAATCTACATATAAACTGTAAATACATAATTTCATCTAACATGGAAATACAAATCATGTGTCCTGGAGAGACAGTTAAAAACTTGACTCAACAAGAACAGAGAGGAAAATCCAACATTTTCCTCCCATACTACTGACCCTTGGGCTATAGATTCAGACTTCTGTCATCAGGTTTCCCTGATGAGTTGCTTTCTGGTATTTATTTGTTTGTCTGTTTGTTTAGGGCTTATAGTGTACAGTAGATCGGGGTGGGAGACATGAATGGGCTTGACGGCATTGCACCATTGGACCTTTTCTCTCTACACCGTGTCTTGGCATGTGCCCACCAAACATCCTAGTCCCTATTTTGTGTTTAAGATCTGGGTTTTGGATCTTAGAGGCCCAGTACAAAATAAAGTGGAGCTCACAGCTCTGAAGATTGGCCTCTTCTGGTATAAACCAGTGGAGAGGCTTAGGGTAGGGACGGTCCTCTAAAAACCAAGGTACGTATCACATCATTACTGATTCTCTTTATATCTTCCGTATGCTCTAGCATCTTGGCTTGTCTCGCTTTTTTTTTTTTTTTTGCACGATAGGAAAAAAAAGATATACAGTGTGATACACAGCATATTTATGAACTAGAGTGAACTGTACCAAGTCACTAGGAAAATGGGAAGTTAGTTTTGTGTGGAAGGAGGAAAAAAGATTGTGGTGGGCTGGGAAGGCAACCTTGAACTCACAGATTTCTACAGTGGACCCTCTACTTATGGAATTAATCCGTATTGGAACGGTGGCTGCAGGTTGAAAAGTCTGTAGGTTGAGTCTCCATTGACCTACAATGCATTGAAAACCGATTAATCTGTAACCGACCGTTTTTGTTCCATTTTTGTTCCGTTTTGGTTTTTTTCTGTTCTGTAGGTCGATTCTCCAGCTGCAAGTCGAACCTAAATTTTGCAGCCAGAGAAGTCTGTAACTCGAAAAGTCTGTAAGTCGAGCCATCTGTAAGTCGAGGGTCCACTGTAATTTTGACTGTGTTCCGGTGGCTCACACAACAGCCATTAGACCGGTTTAAGCTGCAAGTCACTCTCTGTTAGAAATCTGATTATAATTGCCAAAAGGAAATAAGGAGAAGTTGTACATGGTTGAGACACCAAAGCTATCAGAGAAGAAGCATGATCTTGTCGTCTAAAACTGAGATGTTTTGCGATTTTCTGTGGGAGCACCTTCCTCTTTAATTTGGACATACCTGTAAAGACACAAGAGCCAGGGTGATGTTGTGAATATTGTGACAGAGTATGGTTCAGGAGACCTGGGTTCAAACCGCTCCACTCAGCTATGGAAAATCACTAGAGGTGGCAATAGTAAAACCACTCTTTATATACCTGTCGTACCTTGGAAACATACTTAAGGTTGTCCATAAGTTTGAACCCACTTGAAAGAAGATAACACACACAAAGGTATTGTGACAGGATCATTACTGATTTAAATATATATATATATATATATATAAGCAGAGGGCTAGGAGGTTGGTCCAGGTTTGACTGTTCAGCTGCAGAAGGCCAGCTTGGTGATTTAATGGGAATGGGAACTCCAGACATTTTGTTTGTTTCAAGTAACAGGAAATAAACGGTCTCTCTGAAACCCTAAAGAGCTGCAGGCGAGCAGAGCAGATAATCCTGGCTGGAGCACTTGCCTTCGAGCTGTTAAGCTTCCGCACTTGTTTCCCCTCATAATTAGGCACAGTGGCTAGGGCTGGTGAGCTACAGTCCAGCAACATCTCACCTGCCCTTTATGCTACAGGGACAAAGAGCAATCCATCCGTGTAAGGTAGCTTCCCTTAGTTCTTCTCTTTTTTCTTGAGCATTTTTTCCTCGAGACATGAGTTTATTTATTTATTGTGTTTTTATTATGCTGTTTCTTCCAGTAGCTGTGTCCCATGGCAACCAGAAGGAATATAGCAACATGTTTGGTTCCTGGTTGCAAATAGACCCATTGAGTCTATTGCCAAGTTAGCTGTTGTGTACATCTGATTGATTGATTGATTGATTGATTGATTGATTGATTGATTGATTGAGTGAGTGAGTGAGTGAGTGAGTGAGTGAGTGATTTGGTGGGTCAAACTTTGTTGGGTTTTTATGGGCATGGAATAAGAATAACGCAAACTCCAGGTGCTAATTGAAAAAGTGCCACTCTCATGTCAGTTGCTTGGATGGTCACATGCCTGGCCATATACCTACCGCCTTGTCAATGAGCTGCAATTAGCCAGGGCTATTTCCATAGTCTCTTGCATGCATATAAAAATTCAACAGGATTTTGCCCAGTAGATTTATCCTAATCTATCCTGGCCTTCTCTGTTGTGGCTCCCAGACTGTGGAACTCCCTCCCACTGGAGACCAGGGTGGTCCCATCTTTGCTATCCTTCCACAAGCAGCCAAAGACTTTTTTCTTCAGACAAGGCTTTCCCTGATCGACTTACCACCTGAGGGGTTTCTTTTTTAAATGGAGTGTTGTGCCTTGTTGCTTTGAACCTGTTTTTCATGCAGATTTTGTTTACCCTTTTTAGTGTGATATTTGTTTGATTCTTTTTTTAATATTTGAAAGGTTATCAGCAACATGTGATATACAAATAATGCAGCATTACCAACAGATAGTTTAGAGGCCTGCACAGGTTACTTGATTAAGTCAATCAGGTAAGTAGTGATCCTGGTCTAAAAGTGTATGTTTGAAAATCAAGATCATGATAATCAATCTTAAAAAAAAAACAACCCAAGAAGTTTAATTAAAGATCTAAAACTAAAGGGTGGAACTCAATGACAGAAGTCTTAGAATTTGTTTCATAGAGTATAGAGATCATAAATTACGCAATAGAAATCAGAACAGAGATAGCCTAGACAGATCATCTTCCTTAAGATGAATAATATTATGATGCTGTTGTTTTAAAAAAAAATCTCATTTGAAAATATGCATTGTATGGTGCTATGTATTCTCAGTTTCACTGTAGGGCATGTAGTCACAGATGTAACACAGGCAAACGTGAAAATATAAAAGCGCTTGAAATACACATTTTGCATAGTTTGCTCTGACTTTTCTGGAACTAAAGGATGACCAACGAAGGACTAAGACAAATGAAAAAAAAGAAAAGAGACCAAGAAACCATAATCCATGACTGTTTGATGCTTCCCTACCAAACATCAACATGGCTCTGGCAATATACAAGCTGTAAATGGAGAGGAAAAGCAGGAAAGTAGATATATGTTTAGTGTAGGTTGTAATGTGACACTGTGTTACGTCTCCAGGAGGTTGCCTTCCCTTCTTATCCTGGAGTCTACGCCACAGTTGTTGGACTCCTGTCATGCATCTTGTGTGTTTTCTCCACCGAGTACCAAAACCCCTGACAGGCAAGTTGGCCTGAGGTCTGTCTGAAAGCTAAAATAGGCCCGCTTCTTTCCCCCGTAGCTCTGTGATCTTATTTGAACTCTCTCGCAGCTCTCCTCTGTGTCTCTCCTACACATCTTGTGTCTCTCGCTTCCTTTCCGAGCAGCCTTTTATTTCTTTGGTCTGTGCGGAAAAAGCGGTTCCTTTGTGAAAGATGTGAAGCACGAAACCTGAAAATTGGCAACCTGTTGTCAAAATAGCGCAGCAGAAGTTGGTAGGAGCTCTGGAAATCTCCATCAGCAATCTGACAGAGAAAGAGAGAGAGAGAGATTCAGACATGTTGAAGATTAACAAGGATATGTTAAGCTTATTTCCTCCCTAGTTCTCACCATTATTTCTAAACTGTCCTAATTTTCTAATCCTGCCTGATCAGGCTAAAGCCCATTGTAAGAGATTTAAGGAAGATGCTTCCGGAACCAGATTCCAGATCAGCTTTATGGCTTACCTTAATCACCCTCTCAGTGGAAAGAGGTCCTGCTGTGTTCTTTGCACTTATTTAGGAAGCTTGGCGTCTACCCCCTGAGAATTTTCCAGACACACACACAGGAGTCCATTTAAATTAAATTTATTTAAAGGAACAGTTTCAATATAAAGAAGATAAGACTGTCAAGTGTTGTGGGCTTACACTATGAATGCATAAGAAGTCCTTACAACATAAAATAAATGGATGTTCATTAGTCCGTGAGGTTTCCTCAGGGTGCTGGCAATATCTTGAGACTTCCTGCGACATAGCTTTTATGGCCCCCAACTTCTCCTTCTATGATCAAATTGATAACCTTTAACTCAGCCTAATTATTATTTTACAAAAGCCTATTAAGTGGCTCCAATCCAGTTTTAGGCAACATACTCCATGAAGAACCAGTGTGGTGAAATGGATAGTCTATCAGACTAGGGTTCAGGAGATCTGAGTTCAAATCCCTGTTTGGCCATGAGAGATAGGAAGGGTCAACCACTCTTTGAACGTCTCACATACCTAGAAAACCATAACAGAGTTGCCATAAGTTGGAAGCAATGGATGGCATAACCCGATTGCACTACGTGGAGTTCCCCCATCTATGATTAACTGTTTATTCCATTTGTAGCCCAACACCATGGAGTAACTCATGCCTGCAGTAATTTTCCAGGACCCAACACTGTTGCTTCAATGGTCAATTTCTCCTCTTGGTTCCCCTTTTATGTCCTGCTTTCCCTATGTTGCTCTCAGGATACAGTCCCTCCTTTATGGTTTATATCAGCATTGCAGATGATAGCAAGCTTAGCACTACATTACACACTAAATGGTTTGTCAAGCAGAACCTTAACTATTAATTTTGTGTTGACAAGTTGGAACTGACTTATAATAACCCTAAGAGGGCTTTCTATAGGGACGTGGTGGCGCTGAGAGCTAAACTGCAGAAGCCTGTGCTGCAGGGTCAGAAGACCAAGCAATCGTAAGATCGAATCCACGCGACGGACTGAGCGCCCGTTGCTTGTCCCAGCTCCCGCCAACCTAGTGGTTCGAAAGCATGCAAATGCAAGTAGATAAATAGGGACCACCTCGGTGGGAAGGTAACAGTGTTCCGTGTCTAAGTCGCACTGGCCATGTGACCATGGAAGATTGTCTTTGGACAAACGCTGGCTCTATGGCTTGGAAACGGGGATGAGCACCGCCCCCTAGAGTCGAACACGACTGGACAAAAATTGTCAAGGAGAACCTTTACCTTTACCAAGAGGGCTTTCAAGGTGAGATATTTAAGGTTTTATCGGTTTCCATGGCTGAGCAGGGATTCGAAGCCTGGTTTCCAGAGTCCTAGTCCATCAACTCTGTCCATTACACCACACTAGGTATCATATTAATTGGAGAGATGCGACTTTCAGCTTTTTCTCAGCTTATACTTTGTCCTTTGTCTCAATCTGCATTTTATCAGCATGGCACATGCCTTACAGTCAGTGCTTATCCCAAGTATACGTTGATGTGCTCGGAATCACAACCTGCCGTAAGCGCATATGTATACCTGTGTCTAAAACAGAAAGCCTCTTAAACTCTTAAGAAAAGGAAGAGTTCTAGAAGCCCACATCATTCACGTCAGCATCCATTTTCCAGTTCTGCAGAGGTAGCTGTAGAAATTCATAAACAGGGTGTAAGCCTTCCCTTGGTGTTTGTCCTAAAGATTCGGCAGTATGGGGGGGATTCATTTAACCCCTGTGGATGTTCCTCTATGGATAGAGATACCCTCTGGATCTTCCTCTGTCTTGAGTCCACCACAAAAATGAAGTTACTCATCCAATTCAATTTAAGGAAAGGGAGATGACGGAATAAAAAGAAATGAAACAGGGTTTCCCCCACCTCCCCCAATTTAATTCTGTTTGTGTATTTACAACATCTTGGGATTGCTCCTTCTGCTCAAGGTGTCCTTGATGCTTTTTGCAAGTCAAGCTACTTCCCCCCCAAAGTGCTGCCCATGGGTGCTATAAGTCCCTGAGATACCCTCTCCCCATGTCCATGGGGAACTCTCTCTCTCTCCTCCACCAATTTTTAATTTTGTAAAGAAATATATCGGGCAACAAGGCACACCGCTAAGTAAAGTTCTGTCCTTTAGCTGCCTTCTCCTGTTTCTCTTGATGCTTGTTATTAAAAATAAATGGCAGCCCCATTACCTAGTATGTGAGGTAGGAGCGTGGAGGGCAGAACGGGGTGTGTATCCCGTCATCCTTGGGGTATGGGACCAATTAAGAACAACCTTGGGAGGGTGACCAGAAGCGGAGGAAGGAGGGGCAAGGGTCTGTATCTGTGATGAATTAATGGGGAGCATGCTCACGTGTTTATAGGGCAGGATGTATATGGAGTGCATGTGTATGAGATGGAGACAGAGAAATAGAGGTTTGGGGCGAATGGTCCTAGGAGACAGAGAGTGTGTGTGAGAGAGTAAAAGAGAGAGGGGGAGAGTTTGAGTGAGGTTCCTGCATGAAGTCCTGTATGTATGAGTCCGTTTCAGGTGTGATCCTGAATGAGAAAATATGTGTATGTGGACACATGTATGAATGTGCATTCATATGGTGATCCCACGTGAGAGACTGTGAAGGGTGGGTTACAAAATGTCAGGCAGGGCTGGATGAGAAGGATGATGAGGATCATCCTTTATGTCCCACTTCTTTCCCAGTGAGCGCCAAGGTCACATAGGCTGTTCCTTCTCTTGCTCCTCACTTCATACGTACACAACAGCTCTGGAAAGCAAGTGTGGCTGAAAGCAAACAACTGGACAAATTAGAACTTCTAACCACTGCATCACAGTGGAAGGTTCCTTGTCTTGAAGGCTTGCCATTTGGTCTTCTTTGAACTGAAACCTTGCTGTGCTCTACAGAGTCAAGTTGTTGCTGTTGCTGTTTAAACTCAGAATCAAGCTTTGTCTTAACTCAGTTCCTTGGCAAGTCAAGGCTCTTTGTGACCCGGAGGCCCCCAGGGCAGGCATTTCAAGACTAGCCACTGCCCTATGAAAGCCATCTTGTAGTGCCTCACCCCCCCCCCATTTTTTTAATATCCAGATTTACTCAGTGGCAAAAAAAAAATAGATAAAAAGTTGGACATCTCTGACATAGACCCATGAAGTTTGCTTTCTTCCATTTCCGCCCTCTTCTACTATTTCAAATCTTCCTTCCTTCCTTTTGGCCACTTCTGCTATCCTACACACGGATGTCATTTGATGATCCTCTCATAGTATGAGAGGGGGAGGAAAAAAAATCCCTCTCTTCCTGTTTTGTTCAACCCTCTTTTATCTTCCTCACCGTCCATCCTGAGGCTTTGTCCCATCCGGTGAGAACTTTTGGATAACATGTGATTCTCGTCCTTGTCCAAGCCTTCCCCAAATTGGTTGGTGATAGCCAGTGGGTAAGAGGAGAAAGCAGGAGGCTACAGAGTAATGGCTTCTCCTTGTAATAAGCTCTTTCATCCCTTGTCCTAACAAATTACGGCAAGGGAAAAGCAAGGTCTCTCTCTATAATAAATTAACTTCCTCGTAAATGACTTTGCCAGCATTTTTCTAACGCTGCTGCTCTTCTGCAAAGCGCCTGGTGGATTCACCTCTGCCAGATAGCAGTGATTTATTTGGACGGTCTGGTCTTAAATAGAACAAAATAGCAGGCCAAGGGGGAGCTGGAGTCAGCCCATCTGGGTCAGGCATTGGCCAAAAAACCCCGTTCAGAGATGTCAAGGAACAGCGAAGAGCCTGGCTCCAGGCATGGACCGGACCTTCCAGCAGCTGTGGCTGTCACGCTTGAAGGTCCGGGAAGCCCGGAGAGATAAAAGGTAGAGGACAAATAGATACGGGAATGAACTCGATATGTCAAGCTAAAGCTGTGCCTGCTGCAGGTGATTGTTGGTGTGGTCTCAGTTCAGAGCAGACTTCTAAATGGCCTTTGAGTCAGAAGCTCCATTCCAGCACTTTGGTTTCCAGAGTGGTGGCAGGCAAAATGTTGTAGTCATTACTCTTTTTCCGACAGCATGAGTCCAGTGGATTAGATGCAGCCTATATGACCAAATATCCAGATGGACCAGGAAGGGGGGACCTAATTGACAAAATACCGCTTTTCTTTGGGGCATCCCAGTCTGTTCTCAACACACTCACGCCTCCCTCCCATCTTTCGAAATCTCTGTAGGTCCCGGTCAGAGCCCAAGTTTACTGACTTCCCCCATAGCATCCCACTGAAACAAAAGTTCGATGGAAGACGAAGGGGCAAAATAAACAACAATTTGGTCCATCCAGGCTCTGTTCTGGGCCAAGAAGAACAGAGAAGGAAATGAGAATGTCATTTATTCTCGAAGGCTTTCACAGCCGGGATCTGATGGTTGTTGTGGGTTTTTCGGGCTCTTTGGCCGTTGGACAGAGTTCCTACTCCTGTTCCTCTGAAGATGCTGGCCACAGAGACTGGCAAAACGTCAGGAAGAACAACCTTCAGAACACGGCCAGAGAGCCTGAGAAACCCACAACAGCCATGAGTGTGTCATGTCTGTGTTTCATCCTCCTGACTGTGAGAAAGCCTCCATAACAAGGCAGGTTGGAGGCTCCATCTTCTCGTGAGAAAAAAAGCCTGCTGCTTTAGAAGCCATTTCTTCCAGTCAATTGTTGGGCTCCCCTTCAGTTGTAGATTAGAGGCTTTAAAAGACCAATGCTGGCTAGCAGGGGGAACCCGTGAATTGTTTCCTAAACCAGGAACACCATGTCGGGAACACTATCTGGTAAAAAATCAGCGAAGGTTGAGACTATTCCTCTCCCCCCCCCCCCCCCCGGCCTCTCCTTTAAAATGTTTAATTCCAGCAAAATGGAATAGTTTGCCAGTACTGTGTGTAATCTTTTTTTTACACACACACACTTATTTTACTTGCATCGTCATCAGTCATTATTAGTACCATCATCATCCTTTTGTTAGTTTGTGCTCTTGCTGCTCCGCAGACAGCAAGATTATAAACCGTAGCACATAAAGGGAATTTATGTTACATTATCCAAAATAAATAGAATGAAATATTGACTGAAATCCAGTAGAAAGTTGTAGTTAAGAGTAGGCCTACTGGGTCCATGGAACCAACTCACCAAAATCCCCACTGATTCGGTGGGCTTACTCTATTTGTGACTTACTACGACATTGTGACTTTGTGATTTACGTTTCTTTATTTTGTAAGACATTTGTGACTTACTCTTTCCTTTTTTCTTTCTTTCTAGCTGTTCTTTCTTTCTGTTCCCCCTCCGCTTGCCTGCTTCCCTACAGATCACTCTGTGTCAACCACAGCTTGTCAATTCTCTGCCTATTTTTCCTAGGTACCTTCATTTGATTGCAAGGGTTTCTACAAAAGGTTCATTGACTCGCCTAATTAGTTTCGCCTCAGGGTCAAGAAGAGGTTTACATAATTTTTAACTTAATTCACATGCACTTTTGGGGAGGAGGGTGTTGTTGCTGTTAACATTTCTCCAAAGACCAGAATCCAACCTTCACGACAAAGTCTCCAGTCTTACCGAAAGTTGTTTCTGGAGAACCCTGCCCGTGCGAACCTGGAAACATGAGTCAGTAGTATGGTTTGAGTTTCTGCTCTTTCAAAGAGAGAGCATTCTCCATTAAGGCTATAATATTCTTGGACTCTTGGATAATGTAAGCACAGCCTGTTTTGTTCCTGTTTCACATTAAAGACTTGCCTGGTTCGAATTTCCATATGAGCTATAACAGTAGAGAGAAGAAGTGAGGCCGGGGGAGTTACCGAGCTGTTTGTATATTTTGGCACCTAGATATAAAACCTTTATGCCCCCACCCAAAAAAGAGGAAAAAAAACAATGAGCCTTCTTAGACTCTGTGTGTATTTGTGTCTGTGTGTTTTAAATCTTACTTCCATAAAAATTATGGTCTTGCATATATGGCTGTGCAATTGGGCACATCCCTTGTGAATGAAACTGTTAAAAAGAGAACAGTTTTCAACTATTACACGAGAAGACTTCAGGGGGAAGGATGAGATTATTGTAAGTTGATATGCAGCTGCCGACAGCCGTTTCTTTTCAGTTTTACATGTGCGCATGCCGCTTCTGTTTCTACATCCAGAAAGTTGGCCCCACGGCTTTAGATCCTGTGGACCTTTTAAAGACTTTTGCTGGCTGGCTAAAATGAAACACACAAACGCTTTTGTGAAGCCCAAGGATTTGTTGCAAAGGAAGAAACAATGCCTTTGGGCTACATCTCCCGTAATTCTTTGACTTCAGGGGTTTTGGAAGTTGTGATCTGAAAAATAAGAGACTCTTCTAATAGGTATTGCTGATTTTTTTTTCAAAAAATTCATGTTGCTGTCGCCGTTCTTGGTGTTCACATCCATTTTAAGGCAATCCTAATAGGATTTTGGCAATATGTAGGATGTTTGAGGACTGATCTGCTGTTGCCACACATCCCCAGGTTTCCATGAGCAAGTCAGGATTTAAAGCCCAAGTTTCTTGATTCCTGTTCAGATCCTCTGTCTGCTATACCGCACTAGTCCTCATTGTTCACTAAATACTTAAAGAAACCTATTATATGTTCAGCGTCTTTAACAAAATAAATTGTTAAAGCTCCTAATAAATATTAGGAATTGAAGGCTGTTAATATTAATATATTAGGATATATTATATATATTATATATTAATATATTATATATTAGGATGATCAAACACTTGTTGATCATCTTGGTGCCTTCATATTCATTTTCAACAAAAAGGGAAGGAAAGTGGCAGGAAGTGAATGTCTGGGTTGGATTGGTCACAGGAATCATGCAGAGAACCGTTCTCCGTTAAATGGCTGGTGAACAAAACCAGAGACTTTAAAAATAAACAAACAGTGATTTCCAGAATCCCTCAAATTGTGGAATCATGAGAATTGTAACTCAGAGTTAACGTATGATATCTTTATATGTTAATGGATGAAGGTTATGTGGGAAGTTTGCCTCTCCAGATGTTGTTGGTCTGGAACTTCCATCATCTGCCGGTACTACAAATTTACAAATGACATGTAGGGCAGTGGTCCCTAACCTTGGGCCTCCAGATGTTCTTGGACTTCAACTCCCAGAAGTCCTGGCCAGCAGAGGTGGGGGTGAAGGCTTCTGGGAGTTGTAGTCTAAGAACATCTGGAGGTCCAAGGTTGGGGACCACTGCTGTAGGGGACCAAACAGTCTGCTTCCCTGGAATAAAGGCTTCTTCTTTTTTAAAAAAAGGATAGTGTTTGAAAAATAAGGAGAAGCAATCAAAGCCTAAAACCCAGTAGTAAGTCACAACTAGAGTAGGACCACTGAATTAATAGGGATTTGGTGAGTCAACACCTATGTAGGTTCCGCAGATCCAAAGAGCGTACTCTAGTTGCAGTTCATGACTAGGTTTCAGCAGACTCATGTCAGTGCACCTGCATGCTGTAGCTGCCTCCGCCTGGATCCGCTAGCCTTGTGTGCACATTTCAGAGCTGGAAACATTCGCCTTCAACTGCCATTTGCAGCGAAACACACAAAACAAGTCCTAGCCTTGCCCCTGGGTAACAGTACATGGATTGTAATTTGTAGGGAAAGCAAGTCAGCTTCCTGATTGAAAGCAAAGGACTCTGCATCTTGAACTCCAGTGGTTATGTACATCTTGTTTCCTGTTGTACTTGATAAGTATGCATACGGTGGCAAGTGCTGGCATGAACGTGCATTAGCCTGTGCGTACACGCATGCGCGCACACAGGGTACCTGCAGAAAAAGTGTCCAGCCGACCTTGTAGTTGCTGGGGCAAACTGTCAAAACAAAAGTGCAGCAAAATATAGATTTAATAATATCATGACAGGAGAATGGGGGAAGTAGGAACTAGAAACAAGAACAAGGTAAATAATCTCTGCCCTTTTTTTTACCTGAAATATGCAGTGAGCAACATACATTTTGCCAGGAAATAATAACGTTTGACTTGCCAGATCAGGCCAAGGTCTGTTTAATTCAGCATATTGTTTCCCACAATGAATAGCAAGATGTCTGTGCAAACACACAAAGTGGTAGCTTCTGTTTATTCTTAGACATCAGATATTCAGAGTAGTGATAACTGAATTTCTTTGGTTCTTTTCCTTGGTTGTTCCTCTGATTCACTTTGTTCATTACTCCTGTTGAATTCTAATTTAAATAGAAGAACTTTTAAAGTGAATCCTGGAACTGAAGCATGTACAGTTCTCCATAACTTCCCATCTATTCTATTCATTTGCATCTCTTATCCCTCCCTGCCCCCTGCATTACTCCTCTCTGCATCAAATAGCAATACCACTAAAAAGCTGCATTGATGTTCATTGTAGATATACCGTATTTTTTCGCTCCATAAGACGCACCTTTCCATAAGACGCACCAATTTTTTAGGAGAAGAAAACAGGAAAATATAATCTGTTTTCTTCTCTCCATAAGACGCACAGACTTTCCACCACCACCCCTGTTTTGTGGGGAAAAAGTGCGTCTTATGGTGCGAAAAAAATACGGTAATTGCTTCAAAGTTTCTTTGTATAATCTTCAGCCATAGGCCTAAATACTTTGGTTAGGTTCCACGTGTGCAGTGGAACTGACTGCATCTGATTAAAGACTTCCTTTTTCAGTTTTGATGTACTCACAACTTTGCCTCATTTCATCTGAGCTTTGTGCACCATGTCTTTAATCAACAGCATTCTCTGCAACAGGACTTTGGCTAATATATGCGTGCACTCAAGTCCATTAGTACAAGTGAACAGAAGTAATCTTGATACAACTACACCTGCAGTCAGACGAGTTTTTAACTGAAGTATATATGTACCAACCATAGTGTTCCATTTAAGGAACAGATAAGTGATATGTACAGTAACTATGAATATTTTCTGATAGTATTCCTATTTTATGTTTTGTGTGTGTGATAGCAATCCATTGTGGAGCAAAGCTAAGAACTAAAGGAAGTGAATTTTATGGGAAAACAAATACAACATTCAGAAATTAAAAACAAGAAAAAGTCATGATTCTTTGCTTTGCTTTTTAAAAAGGCTATTAATTCAGAAGACCAAAATCTGGCAAGAAATATGGAGAGCAGAATTTTGGAAATGCCACTCTTAGAGTTAGTTATATGCATAGAAGTGAAATTTCTATATTGATACTATAAATCCAATTGCTGGTCCCAACTGGTGTAGTAGACACATTGAATCAGTTACAGAATAATAACTCAACACTTAAGTAAATCCCATTGATTCAATAGGTCTGTTATACAGTACTGGGGACTATGTACTGGTTTACCCCACGAGTTTGTCTATGTCTTTATTAAAGCCATCTAAATGACTGGCCATCACTGCACCCTCTGTCAATGAAGTCCATAAATCAGGTGTAGATTGTTGTTAAAATAACATCTCCCCTCTCTCCAGCCTAGTTTTGATTAATTTAATTGGTTTATTCAAAGTTAAAGGGGAATAACAAGATCTTTTTTAATCCTCTCCATTGAAAATCACGAAAGATAGATAGGTCTGTCAACTCTCAACAACTATTTGGGACAGACATGATAGCCATTTACAGTTACATATATTCGTAAAAGTAATCTGTATCATTAGCAAAAGGGTGTTCTCTGTGTGGGGTAGGAGAAGCTAGGAGGTACGATCCATTGAGGTAAAACAAACTTTTAAAAAAGGCACAAGAAAATGCATAAAGCCAACCCTAAAATCTAAAGTGCTTGAAAATGTTTTTATCAATCATCAAAAAGATAATCGTATAAGACCTTTCACAAGAAGAGTACAGGATATTGTACAAAGGAGGCACTAAAACTGAGAGGAGGAAGAGCATTATATTCATGCCCTGTAGACTTTCCAAAGGCATCTGACTGGCCTCTGTTGGAAAGTTCTTTCATCTGATGGATCAGGGCTTATCCTATGTTACCGTGTTCTAAACCCTTATTCAATTCTTTAAAAAACCCTCCGCTTTATGAATATGGGATACTGTGCTTCTGTACCCCTGATTCAAAAAGCCAGGAAATGGCCTATTATTGCTGCATAATAATGTGCCCCCGTTGCCAGGAGGAAAAAGGAGGCCAAGTTTTGCATAGCAAAGGGCAGCCTGAATGTTGACACCAATGGCAGCAGTCAAGATGGTCTACAGGATGCCCTCTTCTGTTTTTCTCCCTACTTGAAAAACAGCACTGGCCGTTGATTTGTGTTTGGGTGAGAAGTGGTTAACTGATGAAAAAAAAGAGTTCCACTTCTGGAATTTTCCCTTGTGTAGTGTCACTTTGTGAATGGTTGTGGTGCTGGGAGACTCCTGTTCAACACTTTGGATTCTCTCAGCATTCTGTGATTCCTCATACTGTTTCACATATACATGAAAAATCTGAAAGAGCCTGTCCAGAATTTTATGGTCTAATACCTCCAGTGTGCTGATGACACCCAACTCCATCTGCTTTTTCAGGTCTTCTAGGAGACCCTTCTCTCAGTCTCTCAGGCCTTTCCCTGGCTTTTTGAATTGTATGTACAGAAGCACAATATCCCACATTCATAAACCAGAGGGTTTAAAAAAAAAAGAATTGAATTCCCTGGCATTTTAAAACAGGAGTTCTAATATACATACTCTACCCACAAATTGAATCAGAAATTTCCCTGGGATAGAATTACTCAGTGGTAGAGGTCTCGAGAAGATGTTTGGTACTATGGTTACTGGGAGAAGACACAAGTGAGAATAGCTTGGATGTGGCTTTAAACCATATATGCCAAAATATTTTGAAGGACTGTTTTGGACTTAATGAAATGGTGAAGCAAAGGTATGATTAGGTACAATTCATACAATGGAGAAACATACATACCCTTTAACGTCGCATTTAAGCTTATTTGCCATGCCTGCTCCACCAAATGCAGACTGGAAAGCTATGTTCCCATTTCCAATCCTGTACATGTTCTTTGTTAGGTATGCAAATTTTGTCTTATCAACGTTTTTCATCTTTTTTAAATAGGCTGTAGATTTATGGTTACTTCTATCTTGACAGGAGTAAAGCAGTACAGTGGTGTCTCACTAGACAGTTACACCGCATGGCAGTTTTTTCACTAGACATTGACTTTTTGCGATCGCTATAGCGATTCGCTAAACAGTGATTCCTATGGAGGAATTTCGCTGGGCAATGTTTGGTCCCTGCTTCGCAAACCAATTTTCGCTAGACAACGATTTTGACAGCTCCCTCCAAGCTTGCAAAACGGGTGTTTTCAGGACCTAAGCTTCGCAAGACATCAATTTAAACAGCTGATCGGCGGTTTGCAAAGCGGCTTTCCTATGGCCGATCTTCACTAGACAACGATGATTCTTCCCCATTGGAATGCATTAAACAGTTTTCAATGCATTCCAATGGGGAAATGCTTTTAGCTAGACGATGATTTCACTAAACAGCGATTTCAGTGGAATGGATTATCATCGTCTAGCAAGGCACCACTGTATTACTTTTTTAAAAAAATCACAACTTGAAAACCCTTTGCCCAAATGCCTCCAAATGTGGTGCACTGTGAGAGCAGCCGTTCTGCTACATCTGTGCTGAATTTGGTGCTGATCTGAGGTCCACTTTCATAGTTATATTTTTTTTTGTTTGGGGCATCCCTATTTTTTATTTGACTTACGGAATGTTTTCTGCTCTTCAGAGCATAATGTAATAACTCTGCCTGGAATCCCAGTGTGCCTTGGCTTGATGCTGTACATTGTTGAGTATGTGCTTTGATACACACACACTCGCATCAACCATTTGAAGAAGCGTAGTCCAGAAATAATTGAAAGAATTATTTACCAGGAAATGGTGGTCAAAAGTGAATTTGGGGCAGCCGTCAAGTGATCTCTTCTGCTTCCACTCGCCTTTTGGCCCGTCTGTTCTGGGAACTGTATTTGAAGGCTGCTTAGCTTGCGAAGTAGTCTCTGTTCCCTGAATTGTCTGCACCAACAATTCTGACATGTGTGATTAATGACCAGCATTAGAAAATACATAAAAGGAATGAGACAGAGCAAGAATTTTGAGCATGTGCACTCATAATTCCTGAGAAATGATCATTTGCTGGCCTTCCTTTCCCTTCATCAATCAGTATTATGGTGTTTTGTAACATCATCTGCAAGGAGATAGGGGGAGGGCCATTTCCATCATTTCGACAGGTGTGTGATGCACACAGGTGCTTATTTGTTACAGATGTGGAGGAGGAGGTAAAAGTAATAATTGCTGCTACCCCTAATGTTATTTATTTTTGTTTTATCTTTTATTTTTAATGCCCACTTAATTGATTATTTTTTACAGAACTTTTTTTTTTGGCTGACTTAATGGCGCATCACTGTAGTACGCCGACAGAGAAATGACTTGTACACTACTTAAATGATAATTACCTCACTAAAAAAATTTAATACTTTATCACAGAAGAAATGTACTCTCTGCTACTCTCTCTCTCTGATGGCAAACACTGTTCCTACCAATGAGTGCATGAGTAACCAAATACTCACCAAATATTTCCTCCACATTGATTCAGGCTGTCTCTACTTGAGAAAGTGGTGAGTTTTCAAGTCCTATGAGGTTCTTCGCCTGCAGACCAGAATAAGGAAAGGGGGTTGGGTTTTTCCCCCCTCATAATCTGTGTAAATGGTCACTTGCCAAAATTAGCATCCTTTTCATTTGAGAAACAACACACATACACACACAAAGCACAGAATGACTATCTGGTTGTGGGCTTTTTAAAAAGACTATACAGTCTGCCCAGTGTCTCTAATCTTTAAAAGTCTATTATTCATTCATTCATTCATTCATTCATTCATTCCGATTCGATTCGATTTGATTTGATTTGATTTGATTTGATTTGATTTGATTTGAGTTCTACCCTGTCCATCTAGACCAAAGTCTACTCTGGGCAGCTAACAATAAAAAATGGAATGAAAACAATATAATAAAGTCAAAAAAACAACAATAGTAATGTGACACAAGATGGGAGAAAGGGGGAAAAAATCAAGTGAAGACAGGACGGAAAGCCTGCCTAAAAAGCCCGGTCTTAAGTTTGCTCTTAAAAACACCCTTATGCAGAAAATAACATAGATTTTTTTTTCCCAATGTGCATTATTTATCTTTTTTTTTTTTTTTGCAATTTTGCATAATTTCTATAGAGTTTTGTTTTGTTTTGCAATCTTCTCTTGTCCAGATGACCACAAAATAGGTTGCCCTCGTATTGGGAACGGAGAACGATTTTGCAGTTTCTTGGCCTTGCGTGTGAAGATTTACGTCCCTGGTGATGAGTTCAGCAAAAACTGGCCAGTTGAGAAAGAACAGGTTATCAGCATATTGAGTGCCCAGAGAAGTAGAGGTTTAAAAAAGACCAGTCACAAGACAAGACAACAACAAAACCAGCTCAAGGAGGTGTCAGTAGATTGAAATGCCAAAATATACTATTTGTGACTTGGAAAAAGAGAAGGAGATAATTTCTAAGTTGTGGTATAAAGTGGGTTGTCTTGCTTTCGACCCTTAGAACTCATAATATCCTTGGGAAGGCTATGGTTGGCTGACTGTAACCCTGGCTAGAAGCAGTGTAACACTGTGTTGAAGGTTGCGTTTGTCTGTCTTTGTAACTCTTCTGTTATTCCACAACTGCAGCAACTAAACTGAAGCTGTGTGCTTTGTAAATAACATGAGACAAGATTAACTGGGAAAGAAAATCTTGTTAGGAAAAGTTGAAGCAGTGTGTGTTTGTGTGTGTGTGTGTGGGGGGGAAATAAGTCTGAATGTGACATTACTGGACTCTGTAAAGGAAGCCCCAGCCTTGACTTTGCAAGACCTGAGCAAACTCAATTCATGATAGAATCTTTTGAAGGCTACTAATTCATTGTGTTCAAAGCACCACGCGACTCACTTTTCCCATCTTCTGTTCTCCTTTCAGCTCTTATTCCCTCTTTCCATCAGCAGGCCTTTCCCCTCCTTATCCTCCGTAAATGTCTTTCAATCGCCCTCCTTAGACGCTTTTTCAGTTCACAAGAGAAAGGCCATTGCTGCGTGGTATGGCACATGCTTTGAATACGAATGAACCCCATTGGCATCGCCAGTGTAAAAAAGGCTCCATCCTCCCAAGTCCAGGAAAGGTCTTTGTCTGTTGCCAGTCCTCGCATCTATTTTAGGAACTTAGAGCTCACCTATCAACAAGTGCTCAGGATGGCTTAACAAACATTAAAGTTACAGTAATAGATGTTAAGCCAAGAAGTACAGAGCTGAAGAGAATCAGAGTAAGCAGTACGGGGCTCTGTCAGTGACGGATCAATTGGGATCCTCCAGATGTTTTGGATTCACCCTTGGTGGGTGTTGCCAGAGGCCAGAAATTTGTTGTTGTTGTTTAGTCGTTTAGTAGTGTCCAACTCTTCGTGACCACATGGACCAGAGCACGCCGGACCCTCCTGTCTTCCGCTGCCTCCCGGAGTTGGGTCAAATTCATGTTGGTTGCTTCGATGACCCTGTCCAGCCATCTCATCCTCTGTCGTCCCCTTCTCCTCTTGCCTTCACACTTTCCCAACATCAAGGTCTATTCCAAAGAGTCTTCTCTTCTCATGAGATGGCCAAAGTATTGAAGCCTCTGCTTCAGGATCTGTCCTTCCAGTGAGCACTCAGATTTGATTTCCTTCAGAATGGATAGGTTTGTTCTCCTTGCAGTCCAGGGGACTCTCAGGAGTCTCCTCCAGCACCACAATTCAAAAGCATCAATTCTTCGGCAGTCAGCCTTGTTTATGGTCCAGCTCTCAGTTCCATATATCACTACAGGAAAGAGCATAACTTTGAGTTCGGTTCATGACCACCTCTATTCTGGACTTTGGGTCATGCAAAAATGAAATGACCCAAAGTCCAGAATAGAGATGGGCATGAACCGAACGACGAACCAGAAAAAAACCAACATTTGTGGTTCAGTTCGGGGATCTTATTCTACTGAAGCAAAATGAAGCACCCAACCTTTTTGCCCTTAGAGCTTCATTTGGCATACCTGCCTGCCCCGTTCTGACTGCCCCCGTCACCTTTCTACCTGGTCCTGCCTCCGCCACCGCCATCAGAGACAGTAGGAAGGCTTTCCTCCCAGGACCCTGGACTACTGTCCCTGTGCATGCGCCCGCCACCTCCCAGCTGATAGGCGGACACATGGGCCCAGCTCCAGGAAGAGAAGCTGGCCTGCTGTCACTGATGGTGGTTTTGGTGGTGGTGGTTGTGGCAAGACCTGTGGCAGTGGAGGAGATGGTGACAGGACTAGGTACGGAAGCAACGAGGGCTGTGGGAAAAGGGCGGGCAAGTGGACCCACCCAGCACGAACCTGAAAAACATACCACAAACCAGTTCACTTTTCAGGGAGGCTGTGATGGTTCGTGGGTAGCCATGAACCACTGATTTTCCAGTTTGTGCCAATCTGTATTCCTGAGTATCAGGAAGGCATCAGCATGTCTGTTCTCAGACATGAAGGACTAGCAGTTTGATTCATTCAAAAGGCAGGTTCATGTATTCACAACCTCCCTTTCCATTGTTCATGGCACAGATTCTGTGACCTAGTTAGGCTTACCGCAATCCACTGTCCTCATGTTCTCAAACATTTGGCAGCCGGTTCACATGTGCAGAGAGGTTCTTATTTTCTTACTTAACCGACTGACTGTCTGACCTAATTGTAAACTGGTCAGACTGGAAGATTTCAAATCATAGCATAACAATTATAAAATATTTCATGTACAAAGTGTACAACATTAAAAGACAGATTTATGTTGTCCATGAAATAGATGGCATTTTTGGAGAATGTCTATAAAAATGGGCAAGCTTTCAACATGCATTTAAAAAGAAAAACAAAGCCAAGGCAGGAGCAGTTGGGGTTATGTTAGGGGCAGAGGATGCAAGCCCCACAGAGACAGTGTACATTCCAAGGGCTTGTCTACATGGGCTCTTCTGGAGTGGGCTGGTGTGGACTAAGTAGACTTGCATTGGGTCAGGTACAGGTTTGGTATGCCATTTGATGTGATCCTTGCATCCAAATGGCATGTTAGACTCCAAATGACCCTGTTTGGTTTTGCTCCTTCCTCCTGTCAATTTCCCATACCATGAGATAGCTGAAAAAGACAGCCACTTCACAATATTGGCAAACTAAACACTTCCTCTGCTCTGAAGAGGAGCAGAGGAAGTGAAAAAAAGAGGCTGTATTAGGGCAGTGCTGATGTACTGCATCACTTACACATTTTTTAAAAAAGAAAACTTCCAGAAATGGGAGGTGGCAATGATATATTTTCTCTCTTTTCCCCCCTTCTGACTTGTCTTAAAGGTTGGATCGAGAACCTGCCCACAGCTGAATGCATGAGCTCCAGTCTCATTTTGGTTTATTTCCAGTGATCACAGGCGCTGGGAATAAACCAAAACAGAACAATCCCACACAAAAAAGAGTTTAAAAAATCTGATGGGGTCCAGAAAAATGACAATAGGAATTCTCTGGGGATAGGCTGATTCACTTCAACACTTCTGTTGTGTGATTGCTGAGAAAAGGAGCAAATCAACCTGTCCCTTCAGCAAACCAAACAGTGACTAAATGCTTGTGTGACTGCCCCCAAAGTCTACTAATGGGAAAAGAAGCCAAAGAAGACCTCCCCAAGATCAAACTGCAGCCATGCTGTCTAGAGAATGTTGGGGTTGTCCAAATGAGTAATATTTACAAGCTGTGTATTGAACGTAGAGGTGCCATTGAGCCTTGTAGCTGTTGGTTGATCTTTCTACCATTCGATTTTTAGAGAAGAATACAGGATACATAGACAGGCTTTGACTTTGGCCTACGGCACCTGCCACTTTCCCTAGAGACGGAGTGTCTCAGGAAGTATGATTTCAGCCAGGCTCCTGGAAAACCCCAAACACTTATTCACCTATACATGTTGACTCTTTAAGACGTGCCGTTGTAGCCTCTCCAGCTGATTGGGGAGAACCTCCTAGACAAGCCGCCTAGAGTGGTCTATCGACTAGATAGGCGGGATATAAATAAAATAAATAAATAAATAAATAAATGCACCAATAAGCTTAAGCCCGAGAAGCTGCCGTCTCCTCCGGGAGCCCATTTGAAGTCTTCTAAACTAGCACAGGAGTTGGTTTCATTGTGAAACTAGAGTTGCTGTAAGACATTACTCTGTCTTCTGCCAAACTCTGGATACACATATGTCCCATAAACAATCCGTTGTTGTTTTAACCAGGATAAATGATGTGATATTTAATCTGTTGTTTCAAACTGGAGCTGGATCTAATTACAGGCAGCTATCCAACCCTCTGCTTGCTTACTTCTTTAGCTCTACTGAAATGCATCCTGTCTGTTTTTTTGTTTTTGTTTTTTGTTTTTGTTTTGCTTTGTTTTCCCCTTCTTAGCTTAGTTCTTTTCTCTCTGGCTGGGGAGCAGCGTGTGAGGCACTGAGCCTATAAAATATGCAACACTTTATCACACACTAACATTATTGAGGCTTCTAATAAGGCGTGATACTGGGAGGAGATTGCCTTGGCTTCTAGGCCAAGAGAAGGAGAGATGGGGGCTTTTAGTAATTAAGCCTAATATTCTCCGGTAGATAAATAGGGAAGAAATACTGCAATAGTTGGGCATTCTGTTGTCCCACGAAAGCAGCCAGAGGGTAGATAATTAATCCGAAACAAGAGGGGAAAGAAAGATCTATGGGGAGTTTAGCCAATTTGTCCATCTCTTTAATATATATAATTACATTTTGTCCAGAGAAAAAGTAATTCATGTAAGTAATTGCAGGACAGAGCAAGGCACATATTAAAAGTTCAACTACAGTAATAACAGGCCCTAGCAAGCCCTTGTCTGCAAACCACCAAGAGTATTTCACAATTCTGCCCTCTCTAAACGCTATTACTGGTAAATGGTAGCTACTACCCTGTTTTCCCGAAAATAAGACTTTACCTGAAAATAAGCCCTAGTATGATTTTTCAGGATGCTCGTCTTATAAGCCCTACCCCAAAAGTAAGCCCTAGTTAAGTGAAACCCTGCCCTCCACCATTGTGCAGCAACCAGAAGATGACATGACTGTAAAATTAAATATCCCCTGAAAATAAGCCCTAATGCATTTTTGGAGCAAAAATTAATATAAGACCCTGTCTTATTTTTGGGGAAACACGACAGAGTAGAATCAAGCATCACCCCACAAGGTGCCTGCCCAAAGTGTTGAGCCACTAGGGTGACCAATTACAGCATCTCCTTAGTAGTGAAGACTTCTCAGATACTGATGTAACGCCATCAAAACCGTGCTGTCACTTTCCTCTACAGATAGAGGAGAAGAGACAATATTGCTGGGAAAAGTTGAAGGCAGCAGGAAAAGATGAAGACCAAATGTGGGATAGATTGACTTGAGAAAGGAAGTCACACCCTTAAGTTTCCCAGACCTGAGCAGGCTGTTAATGATAAGACCTTTCAGAGATCACTAATTCATAGCAAATGCAAAAGTCTGAAGCTACTTGAAGGAACATAACAAGGCTTCGCCTGACCCTTAATTTGATCACTCATGCCTAGCTTGACCCCAGGCTTCTTATTCAGCTGCCTATAGCTCAGCTAGGGCTGTATTATTCTGCTTTTACCCTTGTGTTCAATTTTTCCTTCGAATGTTCTCTGAAAGATGTGACATAAATACCAAAGGTTTACACAGTACACATTTCCTGCTTCAAACTATGTGTGGCAGACGACTTTCTACAGAATGAGAGTTTCTGGTGCTTATTTTTATTTTTTTATTTTGGTTTTGGCCTTCTGAAAGAACAATTTTGGGGGGAAATCATTACTGAGAGAGCAGTTGAAGTAGTTTTGAGTAAGATATGCCTCAATCTGAAATTGACCTATCCGCATAGCAAGGCGTTTTTTGCGAGCACTAATGCGATCGCATTGCGATGTTTAGATAGGCTAAACATCGCATTGCGATGATCACTAAGTGTTTCGCTTACCGATCTTCGCATTGCGATGTTAAGAAAACAGCTGATCGGTGGTTCCAAAATGGCCGCCAGGTGCAGAAAATGGCAGCCCGCAGCGTTTTTGCGCCCTGCCCTTGCTTACCGGGCAGCGAAAATGTCGGCCGGATAGGGGAATCTTCACTTACCGGTGAGTTTTTTCCCCAATATGGGTCCCTATGGGTCCCCCCCGCATAGCGACAAATCCGGATAGCAATGTTAATCCTGGAACGGATTTACGTCGCTATGCGGGGCACCACTGTAAATGCATCTGTACAGAATGTGGTTGAAACTGGACCTCGGTGGAAGAGTGTTAAATTAGATGAGTGTAGAGCTGTAGAAAAAAAGCTCACTGGATATATTCACAAAGGCTTTCACAGCCGGGATCTAATGGTTGTTGTGGGTTTTTCGGGCTTATTGGCCGTGTTCTGAAGGTTGTTCTTCCTAACGTTTCGCCAGTCTCTGTGGCCGGCATCTTCAGAGGACAGCACTGGATAGCTCAGTGGTTTAGATATCAGGCTGAGGAACCAGAGGTTGGGAGTTCGATTCCCCACTGGGCCTCCTGGGAGAAGAGCTAGCCTGGGTAGCCTTGGGCAAGCCGCACATTCTCAGGGCAACCCCAGAAGAAGGGAAGGGGAAACCACCTCCCTACCTAGGAAATCCTGGAAAACCGTCCCCTTAAGTCAGAATTGACTTGACAGCACACAATTAATACAGCTGTAGAATATAATGCACTGCCAGTTGTCCATCCAGCTGTCCATGATGAACTGCATATACACCTTCCTATCTTTGGGGCCTTTGCATAGGAGAAGACAGACAAAACCTGCCTCACCATCCCTTTTCATCTTCTACCAAGACCTATTGGATTCCCGACCCTAGGTGAAGGTAAAGATTCCCCTTGATCTTTAGTCCAGTCCTGTCCAATTCTAGGGCGTGGTGCTCATCCCCGTCTCCAAGCCGTAGAGCCAGCGTATGTCCTTAGACAATATTCTGTGGTGACGTCACCAGCACAACTAGACACAGAATGCCGTGACCTTCCCACCGAAGTGGTACCTATTTATCGACTTGCATTTTTACATGCTTTAGAACAGCTAGGTTGGCAGGAGCTGGGACAAGCGACGGGAGCTCCCTCCGTTGCGTGGATTCGATCTTATGATGGCTGGTCTTCCGACCTTGCAGCACAGAGGCTTCTGCGCTTTAACCCACAGCACCACTACCCAGCCCTACCTCTCTGTTAATTGTTCAGTGGTTAATTTTATTCCTGGATGGCAAATAAGAAATACTGTTTTTTTAAAAAGGGTATTTATGTCTGAAAAATACCTTCCCTGTTTCTAACCTGTCTCAGTGAAAAATGAATCCAGCTAAGTTAAGGCCACCCCCACATAATTACATCCTATTTTAATATGACACACATTACATTTAGTGAGGATTGGAAACAATAGACTCAAGCAAACCGTGCTATTTTGTCATTTGTCAAATCCCACATGAACAATTGTACCCTGTCTTTACGCTAAGAACTTATGCTTAGAAATAATTAAGAATTATCCTTATTTTCTCAGGGGTGGGGTGGGGAATTAACATTTAATAAGCCATATACTTTATGAAAAGAAAATCATAAACACGACTAGTTTGAGCTGTCATTAAAAATGAAGCTGAAAGCAAAGAACACTATTTCCCTTTACTTATTAGCTTTCACAGGATGATAAATAAGGGACATTTTGGCAAAGTTTGGGTGTTTTTTCTAGAATTTTTGAGGAGAAACATTACATTATATATGGGATAGATTTTCATTCCCCCCCCCCAAAAAAAATAACCCAAGGGGAGCATGAAGTGCTCGGGGGAGATGTATTTTGATTACATGATGCAGCACTCAGCTATATTAATGCTTTGTTTTTAAACACCATTTATTGATTGCTCTAGTGTTTATACTGTTTTGATTTAATGCATCCTATTTTGGGGGCATTGGACGGAAGGTTGATGTTTGCTATAGTAAGTATTAGAAAACAAACCAAAGGCAAGCATCTTAATCAGTTAATTTCTCAGCAAGCGTGAGAGTTACATTTTCTCCAGTTTTGCATTTTAGCGTAGAGAATAATTCTGCTCATGCAAAGAATATAAAGAGAGAGGCTGTCCATTCTCTGGAAGTGAATAGAGGGGTCCAATGTGAAGGAGATTTCTGTGACATAGGGCTGTGATTCATGATGGATTTCTAGCCCGCGACATAAAGAAAATACTTCTAAATTCATGAAGGCTGTTTCTATGAACTGTGCCAGTTTAACCAATGTTGTTGTTTTTTTTCTGCTACGAATGTGGGAACTGCCCTAGTAGGATCATTTTGTTCTGACACAACTCAGATGCACAGAGGATCTCCGCCGTTCAGTCTTGTCTTTATGCACCTCCAGAAAAGGGCATGAGTCTTCATTGGTGCAACTAGGAAGTGCAGAGAATTGGCACTGTGTGCTACATTTAGAGAATCTGAACTTTGATTTCCACCTGTTAAGGCTGTCATGGCATGGCTGAAAATGTACGAGCAATGTCCAGCAAAAGAAAAGAAGATGAGGAGGGGGTGTTTTTCCGTAATTCTTTAGGGGGAGTAGGTGAGGCTACTCTCAGTCATTAATAATCTTAGAACTGCCAAGCTGGGATCTTAAGGATCATCAAAACCAGCCCTCATCAAAGAGGCACAGTGAGGAATCAAACTCCTAACCTCTGGTTCCACGGCCAGATACCCAAGCCACTGAACTATTAGCCAAAGCAGTTATCTAAGTCAGTGGTTCTTAACGTGGGTGATAATGCCCCCCAGGGGGCGATTTCATTTTTAAAGGGGGCGGTAGAACGAAAAGGGGCGGTGTGGGGGCGGTGGAACAGAAGGGGGGCGGTAGGGGGGCACTGGAGCAAGCCAAACCTGTGAAGATGGCTGCAGCCTTTTTACATTGTGCATGAATATATATTTTCCTCCAATCTTAATTTAGTTTCAGACTTTTTGTCTTGAAATTTTTAGTTCCTGCATTTGTTTTTATGCCCTTTTTATATTTCTTTTTGCGTCTTAAATTCACTTGCAACTAAATCATTAAATGTTACTTATTTGGGGGCATTTCATTTTCTTGGAATTTAATTTTGTTTTCAGGGGTCATTGGATTGAAGTGTCTTAAATAAATAAATAGATAAATAGATAAATAAATAAATAAGATATCATCACCGCGGGGAGGGGGGCGATGATAACTTCCTCAATGGCTCAAGGGGGCGTTTCTTTCAAAAAGGTTAAAAACCACTGATCTAAGTTTTTGAAAAACTCATTCCTGCCAATCTATTTTACCACCTTCTGAGTACGATCAAGAATCAGAATAAAATTGTAGGGGAGTAAAAATGGCGTTGATGTACCTTGACTCTTCCTCACTCCCAAAATCAAATAGGAACTAAACTAGGGATCAGAGACTCAAATGTCCTTGTGTTCCTTGACCATGGGGACATCTAGAACCCTGCAATAACCAAGAACGAAGGCAGAACTGCAAGAAAGAGTGAAAAGGGGGAGTGTGCTTGCAAAAAAATGGGTATTGGGAGCAAAATTCTGCAATTGGGGCCAGAATTCTGCAATGGAGATGGGAATAAAATGGTGGTATGCAATGGCCCATGACTGAGGCCAGTGAGATAGCCATTTTGGAAGTGCTGCATGCGATGGAGCACGGGACAAAAGAGCAACGGAGCCAACTCGTCACCCTGAAACACTCTTGGGATTTCACACTTTCCTGCTTATAACAGCCCTTCTCCAACCTGAGACACTCTGTGTGCGTTGGGCTCCACGTCCTACTGTGCTCAGCCATGATGGGAGCTACAGCTTTCCCAAGAGCTTGGGTAATTTTGCCTTATTGGATTCCCCTACCACTTCTAATCTGGCCCTACTGTCGGGTAGACTGTAGGTGGTAGAGTCCAAGAAAGCAACTTTCCAGCTGCTGATAGCCGTCAACTTCGGTATGTGGGGGAAGAGATAAAGAATAGAAGTGTGTGTTGTATCTATGCAGAGCACTAATGGATATGGGTTGCAGAAGAGTGGGACACAACCGGCTTTGAAGGACCTCGCACTGGTGATGCATTAGCATGGGGAAAAATCAGGGATCATCTTTAACGTGGCCTTTGCTTTCCATTATAAATTACGTATTCTATTCTGCAGGAGGAGTCATTTTGATAAATTCTGACTCAGTCGTTTTATAGGCGAGCTGCAGCTATAAATGAAGCCTGCTTTATACGCACCTTGAGTTTTGCTCATTCCCACAGTACCTGAAATGTCTTGACTTCTCGTTTATACCTTCTTACAACTGGTCACTTACTCCCTTCCTTCCTTCCGTAGAATCTGTGGATAATTGTCCCAGCAACTGTTACGGGAACGGGGACTGTATTTCTGGGACCTGCCATTGTTTCCTTGGTTTCTTGGGGCCTGACTGCGGTCGAGGTAAGATTTCAGAATTTGGAGTTTTCTTTTGTTTGGTTGCTTGATTGGTTATTATTTTTCCCAGATGGAGATGATGTGTCTTATTGAGAAATTGCCCAAGGAGATGAAGTTGCACTTATACAAAGGTTTCCATTTAAGGTTTTCCAGAGACAAAAAGAGAAGAGTTTCTGGTAGTTCTCGGTTCATACAGGTCTGCATTGGTTTTTTTTTTCACAAGTTGACCTTTGCATTGCGCAACACATTGGCTCTATGACTGGAAGTCAAGCTGAGCCCACTGGTTTAGTGATAAGTAAGGTCTCCTCAGTTTGGTAAAGAGACACTCCTTGCAAGAATTTGAGAACTGTCAGGGTAGAAATCTCCATTAGTGCCCTCAGACTTCAGTAGATGAGGTCGCTCGGTAAGTTGGACCCTATGCCCCCTGAGAGAAGAGCCAGCCTGTGTAGGCTTGAGCAAGCTGCACAGTTCCAGAGCGTCATTAGAAAAAGAGAAAGGTAGAGCACTCTCTACCTAAAAAAATCCTGCCAAAGGTCATAAAAAGGTCAGAGTCAACTCAACACCATACTGTTGTTAATACAGTATACAGTATTTTCATTGAGGTGTGGAATGCCTGTGAGCTTTTCCATCACCAGCAAGGGGTTGGCAACATTGCTGTTTTTGATTGGTGTCCAGGACATGGAACAGTGAAAAGGACGTGGCCATGCCACCTGGGGAATTATGGAAGTTGTAGTCCAAAACAACAAACACACACTCCTCTCTTACATACCAACCCACAGAAGATCTTCTAGAACAATTCAGGTCACCTCAATTTCACACTATAGAAGAGGTTCTAAGAGAATGGTGTAGCCTTACAAGAAATTTTATATGGAAATCTGTGTTCTAAACCTGGCAGTAAGGAGGACCACAACACCATTAATGTATTGCTCCTTGTCTTACTTCTGTCATCGTGGGTCATCAGAAGCTATGGGGAAACAGTCTTTCATGCGTAGCTATCACAGAGTGAAAGACCGTTCCCTCTCCCATTTGGGCTCCAAGGTGATCTTAGATGTCTGAAGTTTGGCACAGCAGGACACGGAGTTGGAAGAAGGAGAGGAAGCCGTATTTTTCTGGCCCATTCAGATACTACCCACATAGCAATATAAATAGCGAAAAAAATAACAGCCAGAATTCTATCGTCTTTTTATGCCAATGTGCATTCAGTTGCATTCCTTTTTTCTTTTCTGTTAACCTTTCTTTTAAGAACACCTTAGAATTGATAAGACCATAGCAAGTAAACCTTTGAAAATCCTTCTCAAAATGTCTCTAAAATGGCTTTAAATGCTCTTTTAAAAAAAACTTCTGAAAGTAATTGAAAGTGCTACTTGTGACATTGAGAAACTAACTCCAGTCCTGTTCATGATGCTATATTAGAAACCTTAAGTTACTTATGCAGCCTTTATTGTAGTGAGTAAGTAACTATAGGTAACCAATTTACTTGCAATTAATTCCTTCCAAGCTCTGAAAGTGTGTGTCTACAGTTACGGGTCTGAAGCTTAGCTCAAGACTGTAGTACGATGCAAAGCTAAAGAAGGCTGTAAGCAAGACTCTAATAAGGCGTAAACCATTTCACCCTCTGGTCTTGCTGGCTTATATTTTATTCTGACTGTACGGGCATACTTTTCTCACCACCTCCCCATCGCTGCTTTGTGACAAGAGTAATCCATGGAGAAGAGCCCCCTTTGGGAAAGAATTAAGCAGAAAAGCTTAGAAATTGCTGCCTTGTATTGTTTCTGCAGCCACTGCTCTGTCAATAGCCTGGTGGAGCTTAAGCTGACCTTTTGTCCTCAGCCGTGCATAAGGTTGTCTCTGAGCGAGATCTGGCCATGTCCAGAGCCTCAGAGGTTAACATTGCACGGTGGAGAGCTGCTCTTCAGGGCACAGTGAAGAAGGGAGGGCATTCAGCTCTAATTCCAGCAACCTCTGGCCCTCATCTTGTCTTTCTTACCTGAGCTCCCCCAGAAACATGATGTACGAATTAAAATGTAAAACAAGGCAGTGTAAAATACGTAATACCACACAAGCATACAGTCTGGAAATACCAAATACATAAATAAAGGTAAAGCTAAAGGTTCCCCTTGACATTTAGTCCAGTTGTGTCCCACTCAAGGGTGCGGTGCTCATCCCCGTCTCCAAGCCTTAGAGCTAGCGTTTGTCCAAAGACAGTTTCCGTGGTCATGTGGCCAGCATGACTAGACACGGAACGGCGTGACCGTCCCACTGTGGTGGTACCTATTTATCTACTTGCATTTTTACATGCTTTTGAATGGCTAGGTTGGCAGGAGCTCGACAAGCGACGGGAGCTCACTCCGTTGCGTGGATTTGATCTTACGACAGCCGGTCTTCTGCCCTTGCGGCACAGAGGCTTCTGCGCTTTAACCCACAGTGCCACCACGTCCCTTTAAATACATAAATAGCAAGTTAATATCTATTTGCATCAATGCAAGGAATCATTGTGAAATATATTACCAAAACCCTCTTGCATCATGAAGCCAGCAAAAGGGAAATGGCTTTACTCACAGTGGCAAATTACCACCAACAAATGAATCTCTTGGAATCTAGTGTAGCGTAGTAAGAATGGGTAGAGAGTCAAACGAGAATAGATCAGGGTTCTAATCTCATTTTGGCCATGAAAACTCACTGGGGGAGAACAGTGGCAAAACTACTACTCAAATATCTGCCATACCACATGAATCCTACTAGAGTCATCATAAATCAGACTTGACGTGGTGATACTCACATACACACAAATAATGAGTCTCTGCTATAATTCCTGGTTGCACCTCCAGCCAGCTGACTGTGTGCTGTGAATAATCCAAGGCCAGATTAACCAGCAGCTTTTAGCAGCTGCAAGTTGCACCAATTACCGTTTGCCAATAAAAATGTGCAAGATTTTGGCCAACATTTGATGCTTTGGACTTCAACAGCCTCTCCCAAATTCCCCAAAGTTTGAACCAGGTAAACATTTTACCCTCTCTCGTTCGTCAGCTTGGGTTTCTCACTGAGCTTCATTGCTACTCCAGTCCCTTGATTGAAGGGGCATCTGAAGCCATTTGCAAGCCTCATCTCTGCTACCCTGTGCTTTCACACAAGGCCAGAATATCCCCATTATGTCACTTCTACATTATGATTGTGGATGATGGTGTCACCTGGACCATAAAACTCCATGTGACAAGCAGAACAACCGCTCAGCAAAAGGATTGTGAGCTTTGAAAGGATGTTCCACAACATAGATTCATGGAATCTATGAATTCATGGAATCTATGGAATTCATAGAATCATAGAATAATTGAGTTGGAAGGGGCCTATTAAGACCATTGAGTTGGACCCCCCCTGCTCAATGTAGGAATCCAAATTAGGATTCCAATGTAGGAATCCATCTGGAAGATGGTTGCCCAATATTCTCTTGAATGCCTCCAACGTTGGAGTACTCACCACCTCCCAAGAAATAATTGATTCCATTGTCGTACTTCTCTAACATTTAAGAAGTTTTTCCCCTGATATTCAGCCTAAATCTGGCGTCCTGTAGCTTGAGCCCCTTATTATGTGTCTTGTGCTCTCAGAAGATCAAGACTAGATCCTTTCCTTCCTCTGAATGACTATCTTTCAAGTATTTGAAAAGTGTTATCCTATCTCCCCTCATTCTTCTTTTCTCAAATAATTCCTGTCTGCCCTGCAACATGGTTAGGTTTATAGGATTTGAAATACTTCTCTTCATCTTTAATGCTGTACAAACGCTATGGGATAGTGAGGGTGATAATATGACAGCTCACACTGTGTAAATGCAAAGTTCTGGACCCTTTCACGTGAAGATTTCTGACTCTTTTATTTTTATTTGTCTCTTAGCATCTTGCCCAGTGTTGTGCAGTGGAAATGGGCAGTACATGAAAGGCCGTTGCTTGTGCCACAGTGGATGGAAAGGGGCCGAATGCGACGTTCCGACCAGCCAGTGCATTGATGTCTCGTGCAACAGCCACGGCACGTGCATCACGGGGACCTGTATCTGCAATCCGGGGTACAAAGGCGAAAGCTGCGAAGAAGGTATTTCTAGACATCATCTCGTTTGTCGTTTTGCTCTTGATTGGCAGTTTCCTGCAGCAAAGAGATTAACTTTGGGGCTGTGATGTCAGCTGTATATGCCCCTTACACAGCATAGAGATGGAAAAGAAAGGAGACCCTTCCTCATTTAATAGCTTGCTAGCTATCAATCATTTTCATACAGAGTTTAGTTGGAAGACCTTTTCAATAGCTATAACAGGAAGAATTGCTCAAAGTTGCCCATCTAATCACAGACTCCACAAACCCCTTCATGGATGGGTGCCTTGTCGTGGTGAAGGGGATTGAGTGATTCAGAGAAGCTATGGGCTATGCCGTGCAGGGACACCCAAGACGGACAGGTTATAGTGGAGAGTTCCGACTGAACGCGATCCACCTGGAGCATGAACTGGCAAGCCGCTCCAGTATCTTTGCCAAGAAAACTCCATGGACAGAAACAAAAGGCTAAAAGATACGACGCTGGAAGAAGGGACCCTCAGGTTGTAAGGCGTCCAACATGCTACTGAGGAAGAGCAGAGGACAAGGACAAGTAGCTCCAGAGCTAATGAAGTGGTTGGGCCAAAGCCGAAAGGACGCTCAGCTGTGGACGTGCCTGGAAGTGAAAGGAAAGTCCGATGCTGGAAAGAAAAATACTGCATACGAACCTGGAATGTAAGATCTATGAACCTTGGGAAGCTGGAGGTGGTCAAACAGGAGATGGCAAGAATAAACATCGACATCCTGGGCATCAGTGAACTAAAATGGACAGGAATGGGCAAATTCAGCTCAGATGATTATCATATCTACTATTGTGGGCAAGAATCCCGTAGAAGGAATGGAGTAGCCTTCATAGTCAACAAAAGAGTGGGTAAAGCTGTAATGGGATACAATCTCAAAAATGATAGAATGATGTCAATACGAATCCAAGGCAGACCTTTCAACATCACAATAATCCAAGTTTATGCACCAACCTCCATTGCTGAGGAGACTGAAATTGAACAATTTTATGAAGATTTACAACACCTTCTAGAATTGACACCGAAGAAGGATGTTCTTCTCATTCTGGGGGACTGGAATGCTAAGGTAGGGAGTCAAGAGATAAAAGGAACAACAGGGAAGTTTGGCCTTGGAGTTCAAAACGAAGCAGGGCAAAGGCTAATAGAGTTTTGTCAAGAGAACAAGCTGGTTATCACAAACACTCTTTTCCAACAACACAAGAGGCGACTCTACACATGTAAATCACCAGATAAGCAATACTGAAATCAGATTGATTATATTCACTGCAGCCAAAGATGGAGAAGCTCTATACAGTCAGCAAAAACAAGACCTGGAGCTGATTGTGGCTCTGATCATCAGCTTCTTATAGCAAAATTCAAGCTTAAACTAAAGAAAGTAAGAAAAACCACTGGGCTAGTCAGGTACAATCTAAGCCAAATCCCTTATGAATACACAGTGGAAGTGAAGAACAGATTTATGGAACTCAGTTTGGTGGACAGAGTGCTTGAAGAACTTTGGACGGAGGCTCATAACATTGTACAGGAGGCAGCAACAAAAACCATCCCAAAGAAAGGGAAATGCAAGAAAGCAAAGTAGCTGTACAACAAGGCCTTACAAATAGCAGAGAAGAGAAGGGAAGCAAAATGCAAGGGAGATAGGGAAAGTTACAGAAAATTGAATGCAGACTTCCAAAGAATAGCAAGGAGAGACAAGAGGGCCTTCTTAAATGAACAATGTAAAGAAATAGAGGAAAATAATAAAAAAGGAAAAACCAGAGATCTCTTCAGGAAAATTGGAAATATTAGAGGAACATTTTGTGCATAGATGGACATGTTAGACAAAAATGGTAGGGTCCTTACCAGAAGCAGAAGACATCAAGAAGAGGTGGCAAGAATACACAGAGGAATTGTACCAGAAAGATCTGGATGTCCCGGACAAAGCAGATAATGTGGTTGCTGACCTTGAGCCAGACATCCTGGAGAGTAAAGTCAAGGGTGCCTTAGAAAGCATGGCTAATAACATCCAGTGGAGGTGATGGCATTCCAGCTGAACTTTTATAATCTTAAAAGATGATGCTGTTAAGGTGCTACATTCAATATGCCAGCAAGTTTGGAAAACTCAACAGTGGCCAGAGGATTGGAAAAGATCAGTCTACATCCCAATCCCAAAGAAGGGAAGCACCAAAGAATGCTCCAACTACCGTACAATTGCACTCATCTCACATGATGGCAAGGTTATGCTCAAAATCCTCCAAGGTAGGCTTCAGCAATATGTGGACCAAGAGCTCCCAAAAGTAGAAGCTGGATTTTGAAGGGGCAGAGGAACTAGAGACCAAATTGCTAACCTGCGCTGGATTATGGAGAAAGCCAGAGAGTTCCAGAAAAACATCTACTTCTGCTTCATTGAAGCGAAAGCCTTTGACTGTGTGGGCCACACCAAACTATGGCAGTCCTTAAAGAAATGGGAGTGCCTGACCACCTTATCTATCTCCTGAAAAATCTATATGTGGGACTGCAAGCAACAGTTAGAACTGGATATGGAACAACTGTTTGGTTCAAAATAGGGAAAGGAGTACGACAAGACTGTATATTGTCCACCAGTTTATTTAACTTATATGCAGAATACATCATGTGAAAGGACGACAGAGGATGAGATGGTTGGACAGGGTCATCGAAGCGACCAAGATTAATTTGACCAAACTCCGGGAGGCAGTGGAAAACAGGAGGGCCTGGCGTGCTCTGGTCCATGGGGTCACGAAGAGTTGGACACGACTTAACGGCTAAACAGCAACAATTGCAGATTCAATATGTTCTTTTTCAAATATCTTCTCTGTCCACACTTCTAACTATAGAATTAAAAGTAAAAACGGGTCCTACTGCTGTAAGCAATTTCCAGGTGTCACCCTCAGCATGAGTGATGTGGAAAAAAAAGGGAGGGGGGAATCTGCTTTTCCTTAGGGACGCCTGAGAGCTTTTCTGTATTTGGGTCTTGAATTCAGTGCTGCTTTGGGATTGAGTGCCTTTCAAAAGGCTTGTCTTAGATCCCTTTCAGTTCTGTCTTAGGCCTGAAATGGAAATGGCTTGGTATCTCTCCTTGATTTGCATTCATTTCCATGACTTTCAGGTGCTTGGTGGTGGTTTTTCTCTCTCTTTGATGTTCATGTTGGAATAGAAACTCTATTGCCATTATGGGTGAATATCACTTTTTTAAAAAAAAAATACCAGCTCTCATATTATGGTAAAGGGATGTATAAAATAGCTGTTGGGGTAACACTGACTGCAAATCAGCTTGTGTCAAGGAAGCACACCTTTTTCAGTCTTTTCCAAGGACACAGCAAAACAAAACACACAAGCATAGTCCTGTATTTTCATCATGTCTAGTAAATAGTACCTCGAACATATTCTGGTATGGGTTTTCCCACCTATAAGAGTCCCAGTAATCTATTGGGGAAAGGTAGATTGTAATTATCTCAGTATTTGTGCACCATAGACAACAACATCAACAATGGTTTAAGTTCAGCTTGGAGCCTTGTGGTGCAGTGGTTAAACTGCAGTACTGCAGCTAAGACTCTGCTCATGATCTGAATTTGATCCCATCAGGCTCAGGTAGCCAGGTCAAGGTTGACTCAACCTTCCATACTTCCAAGGTGGGTAAACTGAGTACCCAGTTTGCTTGGGGGAAGGCGCAATATGTAGCCTGCTTCATTAAATTGTAAAATGTCCAGAGAGTGCTTTAAGCTCTGTAGGGCTGTATATAAGCAGCACACTTTGCTTTTGCTTTAGATATTCTAGTAATAAGGAGATGATGACCTTAACTTGGGGGTGTTATTTCCAGGAGCAGCATTGTGTTTTTTATAATGTGTGCTTCTGCTTTGTCTCTCTGGTGCACTAGTTTTTCATTGCTCAAATTTGTGGTGTGTGGTTCTTTTGAAGTCTTTTTACTCATCTTGGGAGCAGTAATGCATCTATCTGATTTGTTGCTCAACATAACAGGGATAAGATTATTTTCCATTAAAACCCTAATTTTAATTCCCAATTCAGTGCCAGTTAACATTCTCCTTCTAGATGACTTGCTGGTTTGGAAATTAAGTGACGTTGTTGAATAATAGAGTTAACCTTTCTGAAGTTGGAAGCTGAACAACTCTTGATCCCTCTTTTAAAAGTGTTATATGGTTTGCAACACCCTTAATCTCTACTATCCCAACCCCATTTTATCTTTTACTTATAGCGTTTTCTTTTTCTTTAAAATTATTTTCATTCTTTTCCCATTTGCTTATGTCTACCAGCAACTTTTCCATTTTATTGCTTTTTGGGAAGATAAGAAACTGAGAAAAGTATGCCTGTCTATCACAGAATCACCCATTCAGCGGTAATTCAAATAAATATCTGGTCCTTTTCATTGGAGATTGTGAAATTTGAACCCAAGACCTTCTAAATGTGAAGCATCTCCTCTTCTATTCAGCTGTCGTTTCTTTCCCATACTTTTTATCTATCTATCTATCTATCTATCTATCTATCTATCTATCTATCTATCTATCTATCTATCTATCTATCTATCTATCTATCTATCTATCTATCTATCTATCTATCTATCTATCTATCTATCTATCTATCTATCTATCTATCTATCTATCTATCTATCTATCTATCTATCTATTTTTTTAGTTTTTATTTTTTTATTTTATTTATATCCCGCCCATTTAGACTGAAGTCTACTCTGGGCAGCTAAATTTTTTATTTTAAATGAATTGCATCAGACAAAAAATGTATACCTCAATTCGGGCTTCATAGCTTTCCCTGTTCAAATCTAAATTTGATCTCAAGCAATGAGAGCAAAGTACATATAAATAACTAAAGTTTTCTACATCCCCCTCCCCTTTCAAAATCAGTTGTGAAATGTTGATTGCAGTGTCGAAGCCCTTAAAAAGGACTGAAATGACTTTCCTTAAGCATACTTTATGTTTTGTATTTTCAATATATACAAATAAGGTTCATAGGTACTTGACTGTTAGTCTGTCCTTTATACACATGGATGAACTTATGCTTAGGTAAAGGTTCCCCTTGACATTTAGTCCAGTCGTGTCCGACTCGAGGGGACGGTGCTCATCCCCGTTTCCAAGCTGTAGAGCCAGCGTTTGTCCGTAGACAGTTTCCGTGGTCACGTGGCCAGCACGACTAGACATGGAATGCCATTATCTTCCCACCGAGGTGGTCCCTATTTATCTACTTGCATTTTTTCATGCTTTCGAACGGCTAGGTTAGCAGGAGCTGGGACGAGCGACGGGATCTCCCTCCGTCGCGTGGATTCGATCTTACGACGGCTGGCCTTCTGACCTTGCAGCACAGAGGCTTCTTGAGCTTGCTACCTGCTAAAAAGAAGGCTATGCATGTTCTTGCCCTTGAAATATCGACAGCAAAAGAAACCGTGGCTATGGAGCGTGCACTTAGCATGCAGACAGTTATGTTGGAAATTTGTGGAATTCTTTGCCTGTCTTCTAAATCTTTCTGATATAAAATTCCTTTTCACTATGTTATGAACGTGATTTGAAGACATACCACCCGGCATTAATCCCTTTGGTTTTGCAGTTCCAGTGTTTTTACTCCATGCTTCTCAAAAGGCTTGTCATGGTTGGTGTTACCACGTACCCACTGCCTTATTTTTGTGAGCCATTATTTCTTTTAAAGCCAGCTAATAATCCATAAAAAACATGACTAAGGAGTTAATGTTCCTTGGTGGCTGTCGTTGTATGCCATCAAGTCACCGTCCAAAAATTCCTATCTTTTGCAATGTTACGGACATGGCTTCCTTAGTGAATAAATCCACCTCTTCTTTGGTCTTCCCGCTTTTCCTGCTGCCTTCTGCTTTCCCCAGCATAATCATCTTCTCCAGGAAATCTTGTCTTGTCATAGTGTGCATACAATAGCCTCAGTTTGGTTGTTTTTGTGTCTAGAGAAAATTCAGGCTTGACTTGATCTAGCTTCACTTACCCGTATTTTTCGCTCCATAAGATGCACCTTTCCATAAGACGCACCAGTTTTTTAGGAGAAGAAAACAGGAAAATATAATCTGTTTTCTTCGCTCCATAAGACGCACAGACTTTCCACCCCCCTGTTTTGTGGGAAAAAAGTGCGTCTTATGGTGCGAAAAATACGGTATCTGTCTTTCCAGTTGTCCATGGTATCCATAAAGTTCTCCCCCAAGGCTACATTTCAAATGAATCGATCTTTTTCCAGTCAGCTTTCTTCACTGTCCAGCTTTCACGTACACACATAGTAATTAGGAATACCATCATCTCTGTTAGTCTGTATTTTAAAGGGCAGATCCTTTTTGAGCTCTTTCAAAATGAATGGGTATTGATCGAGAAAACCTCAGCTTTTAACCCTTCTCCTCTTCGTTTCAGGGCGGGGGTGGCGGGTTTGGCAGAAGAACTTCCCTCTTATTTTGCCCACATCCTACAGACCGTACCAGAAGTTCTTCCTTTTAAAGAACTCTTAATTCAGCGTAGGTGAGAATTAGCAACACATGCTGTAAGTGAAAAGGCAGACGTTCCTCTGTGGGTCCTGTAGGTTTTCAGTTACACATGTGCTAACGGAAGCATGGTATATATTGAAAACAGCACTTCCTGAAGTGGTTATGTGTGCTGCATAAGACCTGGGGCAAAAAATTGGTCAGAGAATTGACTGAGAAAAAAAAAACGAAGTCCACAGTCTTCACCTGGTAGAACACTGTGGATTCAGCATGGCTAACCCATTTCAAACAGATATCTCTTCCCACCCCCAGCTAAGTTTGATTCAAGTTTTTGTGGTTTTATAATGAAAGAAGATAGTTTTTCCCTGGTTCAGGGGCCCAGTTTTGATGCATAAGCTTACTGGCGCTGCTCTTTTCTCATGTCCGTTTGGGTTTGGTCACACAAGGACTTTGCAGAAGGCAGTGGCACTTGAGTGTCCACACTCCAGGAATGGGCAGTCCATGGGTCACATGAAGCCTCCAGAGTGCCCAGCGTCCCTCCTTTACCCTTCACATCCACTCCAAACATATAGGGCAGTGATTTTCAACCTGTCGTGTATCCTGCATCACAGCAAAACATCCGTCAAAGACCTGGGTCTCACCATAATAGAGGCAAAAAATCCACTTTTTAAAAGGACAGCTAGGCTTATATGCCCTGTCTTAATATATTTATCATTTATGTTCAGTTGCTGGGCGGGGGCAATGGGTGGTTAGAAGGCAAACTAAATGTCCAAAGTTATTACTGGTATGACAGAAGGTAAAAGATAGAATCCGTGGCCCATATTGTTGGCAAAAGAGAACATGCCGTCAAGAGAACTGATGTTTTTAGCAATTGTTATGAAACCTTGTTAAAATACATCCGTGTCCGAAATGACACCTTCTTTGTGGGCCTGATTTTGACCTGTAGGTGGGTGTTTTTAAAAGCTGATCTCAGAGGGAACGTATGCTGCCGCCCGCCTGCCCTTGGGTCTAAAACAGGCCTGAGACACCAAAACCATAGCAAATTATCATCACAGCCCACTTAAAGTATATGAATCAAGTGTTTTGTGAAGAAGAGGTATGTCTTTCGAAGGTTTAGGCATCTGAGGATCAAGGGGCAGAGGCAGCCCCCACCCCAGAGCTTTTAACGCTGGAACTTGGGAAAGGCTAAAAGTCCCAGAATTTACCAGCCCACATGACCATAATCCATGCTGGCTAGAAGATTTGGGATGTTGTGGTGCAAAACAGGAATGATAATAATAATCATACAAGTCCAGGTTTTTCCAGGTAGAGAATACAGTGGTGCCCCGCATAGCGACGTTAATCCGTTCCGGATTAATCGTCGCTATCTGGAAACATCGCTAAATGGAACTAAAAACCCCATAGGAACTCATTAAACTTCGTTTAGTGTGTTCCTATGGGGCGAAAACTCACCGTTCAGCGAAGATCCTCCATAGCGCCGCCATTTTCGCCACCTCGGAAATGCTTGTGGTAGCCATTTTGGGCACCCGGTGGCCATTTTGGAACCGCCGATCAGCTGTTCTAAAAACATCGCAATGCGAAGATCGGTAAGTGAAACGCTTATTAATCCTTGCAATGCGATGTTTTCCCATTCAAAACATCACAATGCAATCGCATTAGCGATTGCAAAAAATAGATCGCTATGCGGATTCGTCATTAAACGGTGCGCTCGTTATGCGAAGCACCACTATACTCAGAAGTGGTTTCCCATTACCTCCTTTTAGGGGGCAGCCTGGGAGGTTAGAGCATGCCCAAGGCCACACAGACCGGCTCTACTTGCAGAAGACACCATGGGGCATCAGACTCCCAACCTCTGACTCCACAGCCAGAAACCTAACTCACTGAGCTATCCAGGCAGCTACAGTCCATTTAATAATGGGAATCAACTGGAGATGGGCACAAACTGCCCAGCCAGCAGTTTGTGCCGATTCGTTTTTTCAGCCGAACAGGCATGCTCTGCTTCTCAGCCGTGCCTCCTCCAGCAGCCGCCCATGCCTATCTCTAGAATCAACAGTAATATTGCAGCAATCAGAGCAACGCAAGAAGTCAGTGTCTGCCATTGTAAGCTAATATAGTCTCTTCCAAATAGAAATGGTTCTCGGACACTTGAGACCAAGGATCTTTGCCCAGTGGAAATGAACAGCGGCAACAGGAAGAGTTCCTTAGTGGCTTGTGCCCTAAATTGTTGCTTCTGCTGTTTGCAGCAATGACCAGACCAGAGGCAGGAGCTGAAAAAGGTCCACCAGATGCCTTAAGCTTGCCTGCAGCTGAGCAATTGAATCTGCAGAGCAGGACTTCCTAAAAAAAAAATGGGAGAAAGTGGCGGGCATGGGCGGGGTGGGGCGGGGTGGGATGAAGGGGAAAGCACATGAAAGCATTTAGAAAAACAAAGAGAGCAGCCAAACTTTCTGAGCCTATCCCAGGACCCTTGCCACGGTGGCAGCCATCTGAAGCAATATGGCCAGTGAGGGCAAGATTAAAGTGGCCATTGTGCATGGCGTCTTCTGAAAGGCCTTGTTTCAACATGAAAAATGGCCCTGGGATTATGATGAATGGGGTGTCCCGGCAGAGTTGCCGTCCCTCCTATAATCTTGCATTAACGCTGAGGTAGCAGAGCGCTCTGCCTTCTGTGATGGAGACCCCCCCTCCATAACAGCTTACCTTCTCGTTCCCCTATTGGCCTTCAAGAGAGGATGATTAATTGCCTAGCCATAGCCCCTTGTCAGTTCAGCGGCAATCTTTGTTCTCTACGGTTGAACCATCTGCTGAGGATGTAAAGCTCTGTCACGCTTGCTCCTGGCTCTCCCCTCTCGGAGATCGCTGCTCCTTCTGAGCAAGACGAAGGCCAGGTCTACTAGGACTTGAGTTCTGAAATCCGCGTCTTCACTTTTAGCACTTTAATCACTACTGAGCTTTTCCCCCTTTTGCTCTGATGGTCATACAACAGTATCCCAGGTGGTGCAACAGCCACTTGCCACAGGAAGAGTGCTTGAAAAGCCAGTTTATAACTTGGCAGAAAGAGCATAACATGCTGTAGATTGATGTGAATAACACCTCTTAAGGACATCGTCATTTCCTTATGATATTGGATAGGTGATCCATTTAATCCGGGGCTAGGGAAATGTGGTGGCATCTTCCACACATACCCTGGACTTACTGGGCTGCACTAGCGCTTGTGCGCACACACACCAAGTTTCTCAAAATGTGGGAATTAAAGATTCAAATTCCTCAGTCACCAGGGACCGATCAAAAGCATGAGGATACACTTTGTTTTTAGATGACAATTTTACGGGCTAGAAGCATCAGGAGGCCTCATTCTAAGTTTACTCGAATATGTTTATGCGCTGTCAAGTATCTTCTCAGTTACAGGGACCCCAATAGGATTTTCAGGTTAGGTGAGTTCTGTCCTATTGCCAGCCCCAGTGTGTTTTTTTTGGCCAAGTGGAGATTTGAAACCAGGTCTCCTGAAGCAAAGCGTATCCGCTCTTTCCACTGCTTTGCACCACAGTGCACTTTGGGAGATCACAGAATCTTTGGCAGAAGCCTACAAAATGCCACAGACCGTATCTGTCTGTCTTCTGTCTCCCAATCATGGTGTTTACGAGATACAAGTTTACGAGATACATGATCAATCAATATCCTCAATGTTTTAAAGTTGTTCTCGTGCACCTCGGAGGAGAGGATGGAAAGTTGTTGCTAGAATAAAACGGGAGGAGTGGCTTTTATTTCATCTGCAGTTCACAATGAGATTTCCTTGAAAACATTTTCATATACTTTTAATGTTCCGCATATGTACATATGAATAATCTGACAAAATGTACAGAATAAAAGGCTCTGGTTATGATGGTGGAGATGATGATAAAAGACATTAACATGGAATTAATTCAGATTTTTGCATCTACCTTTTCCTCTCTTTTTTTCACCCCACAGTGGATTGCATGGACCCCACCTGCTCTGGGCACGGTGTGTGTGTGAGAGGAGAATGCCACTGCTCCGTTGGCTGGGGGGGAACGAACTGCGAGACCCCGAGAGCGACATGCCTGGACCAGTGCTCCGGACACGGCACTTTCCTGCCCGAAACTGGCCTATGTAGTTGCGACCCTAGTTGGACCGGACACGACTGCTCAATTGGTAATCATATCTGTTGTTGCCCCTTAAATTCACCCCTACCTTGAGAGATCTTTGAGCTCTTAAATGGAAATGTCTATTTGTGGTCCGACATGCCTCAATATTCCTTCAGTGCCCTTTTGTCTAGATTTAATGGGCGATGTCGGGTGTTATACTCTTACGTTTACCCTGAAGATGTTAAAGATGATGATTCCACTGATGGGTATAGTCCTTCCACTGATGATCTTCCACCGATGACCATCCTTCTGGTGACTGGGCTTTTTCCAGCTACTTAGGCTGGTTGTTGGATGAAAGATACACAGATAACCTTGAGGGCCATAACTTAAAAGCCTAGCCAGCCTTGTGTATTTTGCCAGAGCGTTCGCTCCATTGGTGTCGCCTGTGAGAATCCAGAGTCATCTCCACACACTGTGGCGAGGTGGTGGAGCAGGACTTTGTGACGGAGCACTTGACCATTTAAGGAAAATTGCGTATAAAGTGTTCTTTGGTAGTCTCCTTTCACAGTAATTGGATTTGTATGCCTTATGTATTAGAGGCTATGTACACAGCATAAAGTTTACTTTGATCCTTTAAAAAAAATTACCGTATTTTTTCCATTTATAAAACAAAATAAGAGGAAAAATTGAGGGTCGTCTTATACATGGAAGGAGGCAAAGGAGCTGCTGCACTCAGCCACCTCTTACGGCTGCCTATGGACTATTGCCACCGCCACCCAATCACCTCCTCCAGCACCACTGCCGGGGCTAATCTCCAGCTCATGCCGCCGCCTTGTCCCCTGCCCGAAGGGAGCCCACAAGTGGTGTTGGAGGAGGTGATCGTGTGGCGGCAGCAGCAGTAAATGGGCAGCTGCAAGGGGCTGCTCCTCCGCCTCTGGCAAGGGTCAAAATTAGACCTCGTCTTATACATTAGGGGGGTCTTATACACGGAAAAATACGGTACTTCCTCACACTTTTAAAAATGCTCACCACCTACCACAATCTAGTATTCTTGTAATTTTCAGAAGGATAATTGTGCTAGTCTGTAGCAGACCTGGGCAAAGTGCGGGCCTCCAGATGTTGCTGAACTGCAAATCCCAACATTCCTCACTGTGTGGGCTAGGCCCAACTCTCCTCACTACTGGCTGTGTGGGCTAGGAATTATGGGAGTTGCAGTTCAGCAACATCTGGAGGGCCACATTTTGCCCACCCCAGTCTGGAGTCTATTACAGTAGAACCAGCAAAGAGTTTTGTGATGTGTGAAAGACCAAGAAGGGAGGTAGGGAGATAATGTATTAGTTGCATTTATATCCTACCTTTTTTTCCAGTGACCTGAAGGCAGCATAGATAACCCTACCCTGCCTCTACTTTCACAGCAACCCAGTCAGATAGAGTAGGCTGAGAGCTTTGAAACTAGGTCTTCTGCATCCTCATCCAGCATTCTGACCTACATCACACTCTCTTTCTTATTAGGCCTAATTATTATAAAGCACAGATCTTTATGGGTTGGAAAGTGGACCACAGCGCACAAAAGCTTATGGCAAATAAAACCAAGAAGCCCTGGAGATGCCCACATCTGTTTGGTTTTTCTGCCACTACTGGGAGCCGGAGATAACACTGAATGTTCTCCCGTTCCCTGTAACTCTTAGGTTATATGGGTTCCTTATATTTCATGTTATAGGTACTTCACAGATGCATAAGGGAGCACCTCCTATCAATATATCAGGTGGTGCATCCCCTTAATACATAAACTACCACGGGTTCATCTATTCTGTCAACTGCTGGATAGCTCAGTGGCTTAAGTCTCTGGCTACAGGAGCCAGAGGTTGGGAGGTCAATTCCCCACTGGTGTTGCCTTGATTGGAGCTCGGCTCGATGACCCATAAGGGCCCTTCCCGCTCTGCAGTTCAAAGGCTGTTCGGCAACTCCACCCACCTTTGCTTCTCTCCAAACTTTTCTTAACCATTCTTTAGGCAGTTGCTGCATGGCACTTCCAGAGTTGATCTGAGATTGGACCAGGGGACACCTTACTCCCCACCCCCCAATAAATACGTGTCCCTTCCCCTGCTCGAATCACGAGCTGGTGGGCACTTGTCAGCTCCCGTAGCTTTTGTTTTTAAAAGAAAAGGCTTTGCATCCTTAAGGTAAAGGTAAAGGTCCCCTTGACAATTTTTGTCCAGTCGTGTTCGACTCTAGGGGGCGGTGCTCATCCCCGTTTCCAAGCCATAGAGCCAGCGTTTGTCCGAAGACAATCTTCCATGGTCACAAGGCCAGTGCGACTTAGATATGGAATGCTGTTACCTTCCCACCGAGGTGGTCCCTATTTATCTACTCGCCTTTGCATGCTTTCAGACCGCTAGGTGGGCAGGAGCTGGGACAAGCGACGGGAGCTCACTCTGTCACGTGGATTCAATCTTACAGCTGAAGATCTACAGACCTTACAGCACAGAGGCTTCTGCGGTTTAACCCACAGCGCCACCACGTCCCTTACGGACGTCCTTATGCACGTCCCTTGCATCCTTACAGTCCTACAGAAACACTGAAAATGCACGTGCACACCTGCCACTGTGTGCCAAAACGTCACATGGGCTGCCGTGTCTGTACAGATTGTACAGAGCCCATATAGCTCTCCCCACTATGTTTCAGACTTGCAAAATCAGCCGCTGCGTGCGCCCGATCAGACTACAGAATGCGTGCGGAGAATAAATCCATCTTGTTGAGCTGAAACTGCATAGACTTGAGAGGTCTGAGTAACAAATGGGTGTTTACAAACTACCTTAGCAGAGATTTCTTGCCACGAGGCAGGAAGGAATAATAACTTTAACATCAAGAACAGCTCTGTGATGAATGAAAGCTCAGAGGGTGGGTTGCGTGTAATTTTGCACTCCCTCCGAAAGTGACTAGAGGTGAGTTTTAGAGACCCATAAAAGGAAAAGGTTATGTTTTGATAAGCAACCTCAGGTAGTAGTTGTTTTTGTGCGTGATTGAACGTGTAGTGGGGCCAGAGAAAGGAATGGGTTGTACTTCATAATAACAGTGGAGGAGAGGCAGCTGTGGAAAACCGGTCCTCGAACTGTAATATCCATCTTTTTCTTCAGAAATTATAGACATGGGCCAGAATCCTGGTTAAAAACCCACATACACCATGGTTATGGTCTGAGCGGGAGTGTCCATCACATGGCACATTTTCTCAATCAATGGACAATCAGTCATGTGACAGACGCCCTCCTACTCCCAACATTTCACATGGCTTGGTTGATTTCCTGTTGGGTTTTGCCAAACTGGATTCTGACCATTGATTTTTCTCCTTTTTCCATCCTAATCTTAAGCCTTTTTAAATACTTATTAGAATGGATAAACATACCAGTTCATCCTCTCCAGATACAGTGGTGCCCCGCTTGATGACGTTAATCTGTTCCAGGAAAATTGCTGGTAAGCGAAATCGTTGTCAAGCGGGGGGGGGGGAACCATTGTAATGCACCGAAAACCGGTCAATGCGTTCCAATGGGGAAATACCTCATCGTCCAACGAAGATTGCCCATAGAGAACCGCCGATCAGCTGTTTTTAATTGCTGCCTTCCGAAGCAGGGGTCCGGAAGGCAGCCATTTTGCGAAGGGAGGGAAGCCATTTTACGAAGGGAAGCCATTTTGCAGAGCCGGAAAAATCATCGTTTAGCGAATGAACAGTTCGCGAAGCAGGCTCCTAATAGACATCAAGCGAAAAAAACACATTGGAACCATCATTTTGCGATCACAATAGCAACCGCAAAAAACTCATCGTAAAGCTATTTCGACATCATGCGGGGTAAGCATCAAGCGGGGCACCACTGTACTGTAAAGCAAGGAAAGACAGAGTTTTGGCTTCCGGCATCTATTTTGTTGCTGTCTACTTTGCTTTTTCCTCCTCACTTTGCTTTTTCTAAACCCACCCCCCAAAAGCTCAGCAGCTGGTTCCGGGTGCAAAACAGAGGTGGAAGGGGAATGGCACATGTTTAAGATTAAGAATTAGGCACCTTTGAACATATTGCTAAGCACCATGTAAAGAGCAGAATTATGGGACTGGCAGGAATGAGCAAAAAAAAAAAAAACACTAGAGAAAAAGACTGATTATGAGAAAGCCAGTTTCTGCAGGGAGAGGTAGCTGTGGCTCTCCAGATATTCTTGGCTTGCAATTCTTACCAGCCCTTGTGAAAACATTCAGCGTTGAGGGACTGAAGGTGTAGACCAGAAACATATGGAAGGCCGTAGTCAATGACCCTTTATCTATGGGGTAATACTTTAAGGACTGCTTTCTTGTCTGGCTCTAAAGATCCACAGGAGAATCTGTCTTATGGACAAGGTCATTCAAAGAGACTTGCTTGCTGGGGAACTTTTGAGAGCATCAAAATATTCCTACAAATAGAAGAACAGCAGTCTGCAGAAGGGGGTGGGTTTAACTCTTTCCCTCTGGTGTGTTAGTTTTCTAGTTACAGGGAGTTTTTAAATGGGGGAGGTACATTCAAAATCTGTCTACATATATGTAATCTATCTTTCTATTCTCTTGCAATGTCCATGTAGACCCAACCATTGTTACAGCGAATTCCCTAAAATATAGAGAATGTTGACAGTGTGTATGTGTCTGTGTGTGCGTGCGCACGTGCATCCGTGCATGCGCATGTGCATTGCTGATCACACAGGAGTTTTTGAGTGCCTTCAACACCCACGTGAATGTTGACAGACCATTTTTGCCAATTCTTCTTGCTCATTGGTACAGTTGTATGGTTTAGAGGCATTTGCAAAATTCACATGAAACACACATCCACACACACCAAATCAAGCCCTGTAATGTCATTGGCTTCTTTAGCAAATGGGAGATACAAATAAATTGGTAGAAAGGAAACGCAGTGTTATAAAGAGTGCTGGCTGTTCAGCAGGATTTTGTCTTCTTTAAGAAGCTTTAATCCGCTCAGAGATCCAATTAAACATCAAAAGGTGCAGAGAGAACACATAATCCATTGAGACTGGAATATTTGTTTTACTTTTACCAGATCTTAACCCTGGGAACACCTAGCCCGTCAAAATATTTCATTTCATGCAGTGTCACCTGAAGGCATGGAAATGTTTCCAGCAAAGTTCACTAATAGGAAATGCAAGAGGAATCTGCTAATAATGACTAAACTAGACTCACTTCCCGAATATATTGCACTCAAAGACCCTGTCTGTTGATTAGTGACTGTCAAAGGATAAGATTCTGCCACAAGAGTCTAGGAACTAGGAAAGAATAAGGGAAAGATGATGAAGGTTTGGTATTGATACGGTAGAAACACAAAGCTACTACCAAACTCCAAGATATTTATTTCAAAAACTGTCCCCAGAGAGTGCTGTTGAAACTTTTGCTTACCAGACTGGAAGCTAGTGGAGAAGAGTCACTCCGTAACACATTAAGGTTCGCAGACTTTAAACACACTACTCAAATAAGCAAATTAACAATTTTAAAAGATAAAAAGATTTAAAGTGAAGAGACAAAGACTTAGTCTAATCATGGTGACCAACCACTGACAAAACAGTCATTGATCTGCAAATAACAAGGAAAAAGATGAAGAACTGAATTGAATTTATAACTTTAATGACAGCTCAACTCCCAGAATTCTGCAAGGGGAATTCTTTGATAATTCTGAGGTTTGCCACCCAAAATCATGAACGTGCACGCCACCAGGAGAAATCACCTCCTCCCAACATAGTGTCTTCACCATGCTTTTGGGTCAGAACTCCCGTCAGCCTCCCCACCGCATGGGCAAGGGTCAAAGTAATGGAGGTTTTAGCCCCAAACATCTGGAGGACAAGAAGGCTGCTTTAGCTACTTGTTAAGCTGGTGATATATTTTAAAAAGCCCAGCTGGAAGTGTTCAGGAGAAGTGAAGGCACAGTGGGAATTAGTTGTTTGAGAGAGAAATAATTTGTGAGTGTACGTGGAACTGTGTGAGAGAGATAAAACCAAAATGTTATTTCCAACCGGTGTGATTGCAGTATGTCATGGGGTTTTTCAGTCATTTTTCTGAATTAAAATTTCCGGAAGCAAGGTGGAGGATAACTAAGGAGATAAACGGAGTTGTCTAATAAGGATCATCTGGAGAGAGAGAATTTACTGCAGTTCCAGGGTCCTCAATTGCCTTAACAGTTTGACTTCATATGGAGGGGTCTTTTCTTCTGATTAACATGACATGAAAGTTGTCAATGGATAGGATGGTTTTTAAAAAAGAAAAATCAGCATCATGCTAGCAATCCAGCAGTCTACAGTTCCAGGAAATTAGCGGGGAGAAATGCCTAGTTCTCATTGGTTCCACTTGCATACAGATGTATTCTTTCTCTCTGATACTGCAAACCATCAAGTTGGAATATTTGTTTCTGCCAAATGCTCACGTTTGTTCCTGCTGAAGTAGGAAAAACAAACTTGTGGAACAAAAAAGACTAGATCACAAGATTTGGTTGAATCCCCAGCTGAGCGGTTCAGAAAACAGAATTTAGAAGCCACCCGATTTAACCTGGGTGAGATTCTTCATTCGGAAACCTAGTACTTTTTGTCTCCCCGTTGACTGTTGCTAGGAGTTTAAAAACGGCAATATCTTCTCCTTGATAGAAACACATAAAATATTCTTAAGGGAGAAAACCCCTTATAGGAGGAGGAGGATGTCTAGAGGGGCGGGGTAAAAATCAAATGAATGAATGAGTGAATGAATGAATGAATGAATGAATGAATGAATGAATGAATGAATGTTGAGAAATTGGTGCCCTTCTGTGGACATCAGGGTTCAGGCAAACCCCTGCTCTTCTGTTCTCCCTTACCTTCCCCAAAAAAAATGCAAAGGAAGAATTTGCCCCCTCCCGACAATGAATTGGTGGGCTGCAGAAATAAACAGATGGCAGTCCTCTGAATCCATACAGGTTACTGTGCTGAGTTCAATGAACTGAGAATGCATAAAGGACCTGGGTCCCCCCCCCCCAAAAAAAAGGGACATACTCCACCTGCACTTAAGCTACAGAAGGAAGACATTGGCTTTCTGGGTGCTGTTTATATTCGTCCAAAGCCATCAAGCAAGTTTATTTATTTTATTTATTTATTTATTTATTTAATTTATACCCCGCCTATCTGGTCAGTGAGGACCACTCTAGGCAGCTAACAACAAAAAACAGGTTGCCATTTGCACACTTGTGTTGCAAGCCCTGGGAACACTCTTACGTCCTCTAGTTTTTCTGGTGCCGGGAAGGAACATTCTGAGCAATCCATATTCGCTAGGATCAAAGGCTGGGCCAAGAGACAAAATACTGGGCATTTTTTTAAGTGGGTCATACATTGACGTAGCTGCTGGTACTCTCTCCCTAACCCTAGGGAATCAACAGTTGGTTGCTTAAACAGCTTGCCTTCAGCTCTTGAGTGATTGCTTTCAACAGCTGAAAAGGAGTGTTTGGTTGGCAGGAGCAGCTTATTTCGAAATAAAGATGATGTATTGTTTTCATGTAATACAGTTTTTGGGAAGCCACGGCTGCATGCCCTTCTCCTGTTGTAATGATGCACAATGCAGCATCTCAGCGGTGGAGGGACCATTTTGAATTCTCTATTGTGGCAAGAAATGTGGTTTTTAAAAATCCTCTTCATTTTTGAGCTGTGCCCGAATGAAGGCTCCTCCCCCCCCAGCTTATTTTGATACCCAGTACTAGCAGTCTGCTTTTCTGAATCCTCTCCGTCTGCTCAGGGCTTGGAAAAATTCTTTTTTTGAATAGCTTGGCTTCTGAAATCCACCAGTGCTTCTTTTGACTGGGAGATGCTGGGAGTTATCATCTTAAAAATGCAACGTTCTCAAGATCTGCATGAGCTAATGAGCTGTTTAGGGTGCTCACTGTTTCTCGGTGAGTGTTCTTCTCGTGCTAGTCCTACATCGAGTGGGTCTCTCTGTTCCCCATTCTGCAAATTTCTTGCTGCAGCGGATTCCCTGGTTTGCACCTTTTCCTATAATGTGACGAGAGGGGACGAATTGCAAATCTGCAAGCCCAGCAATTTTCTGCAAGGTCCTTTCCAGCAAATCCCTTCCAATGAGCAACCTGTTACCCTTGAGTCCAAGGTCAAAGAAAAAAAAACTCATCCTGAAGTCCCAAGAGGAAAGCTGAGGCCTTCAGCCTTGATCAGATCCCCTCCGACATGAGGCTTTGGAGCAACGGAGCCAAATGAAATCTGCACAAGATGCCAGCAGCAGGCGTCCAAAATGCTCCTTGAGATAGCACAGGAGAACGGCTCAGCTGTTCTCGCAAACAGTAAAAGAGATTAAAGATGAAAGGAAATGTTTAACCACCTTTTCAGCATTGGGGGAAGGACAGCTGGTGGGAAAATATTTGTTAATGGAAAAAGGCTTTAATGCCCACAGAGGGTGTTTTAGATCCAATCCAGAAGAGCAGTGTCGGCATAAAGCAGTTTGCCCACAAAGGCTGCTGGTATTGTAATAAGAGCATTAAAATCCTCTTTCTTCCCACCTGTCCTTTTTCTCATTCATTTCTGATGCTCAGACGCTACCTAAACTGATTTTTCATTGCCTTCCTCCCATGCCCCACGTTACGAGTGTGTGCATCCAAGCTGTTTGTACTAAATAGTATTGGTGTGGACCGCTTATTATTATGTAAACCGCCCAGAGTAGCCTGGCTTGCCAAATAGGTAGTATGGAAATTAAATAAATAAATGAAATTGTCTCCAGAACAAATTGACTGCAGGATAGATAAGGAGAATAGTCCACAGTGTTTCACAGCAGACTAGAGGTATGCAGCTTTGGAACAGACATTCCAGAATTCACCAACTGGACAGTAGGACACCCATAGCTGTGTGATCAGAATTTGCGGTTTCACATATCCACAGTCTGAAAATATTGAAAATCTTCAAAGAGAAAAATCTAGAGAAAAATTATTTTTTCATGTATTGTCCAAACTGGCCTCTAGAGGGAGCCAGAGATCATGCTATGAATTATTGCGAATACATAACAGGGTCTCTGGCTCCCTCTAGTAGGCAGCTCTGGTATTACATATGAAAATAATTTTGTTTCCTTTTTTTTTTCTTTTACCATGCGATCATTGATAGATCAAGATAGATTACCCCTCCTTTCTCCTTAAGAACCCAAGGCAGCTAACACAATTAAAGGATAATACTTAAAACTAAAAACAAGTATATGAATACTAAAAAGGATCAAACAATTAACATACACACACAAAAATAAACAAAATCAACAGCAAAAACACATTCACAGCAGTAAGGCAGAACTGTCCATTTAAATATTCCACTCAGGCAGGCAGCCATTAAGGGAAAGTTTTCCTGAAGAGAAAGATCTCTACAGGTGGGCAAAACCTTTTGAAGTGAGCAAGCTGGGAAGTGAATTTTAAGCAGAATGGTCAGGTAAGGTCAGGCAGAGAGGCGAAGGATGCAAACTTTGCATGTTTAGTGAATTTATATCCTTCGTCCTGATAAAGGTGTAGCCCATCTGCGAATTTCTCAGTTGCCGTGAAGTATCAGAGAATTATTCGTACTCATCTGTAGTGGACATTGTTCATCCCGACCCCCCAATATGTCTCCTACCTCCTTGATCTTTTTATGCACATCAAAGGTGTTGTGTATCTTACCAGCAAAACACAGAAGCAGCAGTCCATTTTTCCTTCTCTGTTTGCCATTATATTTTGTAATCCTGCCATTCATACATACTGTACTCGTATAAAATGTAACATAAACTTAAAACAAGTAAACATTGCCATTTCAGAGAGGAAAAGAAATAATACAGAATTCCCCATTTTTAGCTCTTGCCTACACCCCAAAGAAAAATTACTACTCTGTCAAAATACTCTTCTTGAAACCCTCCCTCTTATATTGTTGTTGTTTAGTCGTTAAGTCGTGTCCGACTCTTCGTGACCCCATGGACCAGAGCACGGCAGGCCCTCCTGTCTTCCACTGCCTCCTAGAGTTGGGTCAAATTCATGCTGGTCGCTTTGCTGACACTGTCCAACCATCTCATTCTCTGTCGTCCCCTTCTCCTCTTGCATTCACACTTTCCCAACATCAGGGTCTTTTCCAGAGAGTCTTCTCTTCTCATGAGATGGCCAAAGTATTGGAGCCTCAGCTTCAGGATCTATCCTTCCAGTGAGCACTCAGGGTTGATTTCCTTCAAAATGGATAAGTTTGTTCTCCTTGCAGTCCAGGGGACTCTTATAGGTTCTTCTAAATACTATAAAAATTTAATTTTTCAAATGAAGAATAATATTTTTTAAAAAAATCTTTAAAGTGGTAAAGAATGTCAAGGAAGGTTTCTCACAGCTCCCCTAAGTTTTGTTACTCTCTTACTTAAAGGCAGTGGTTCTTAACCTTTTTGAAAGAAACGCCCCCTTGAGCCATTGAGGAAGTTATCATCGCCCCCCTCCCCGCGGTGATGATATCTTATTTATTTATTTATTTATTTATTTATTTAATTATTTAATTAATTAATTAATTAATTAATTAATTAATTAATTATATTTTTAAAAGACACTTAAATCCAATGACCCCTGAAAACACAATTAAATTCCAAGAAAATGAAATGCCCCCCAAAAAGTAACATTTAATGATTTAGTTGCAAGTGAATTTTAAGACGCAAAAAGAAATATAAAAAGGGCATAAAAACAAATGCAGGAACTAAAAATTTCAAGACAAATAGTCTGAAACTAAATTAAAATTGGAAGAAAATATATATTCATGCACACTTTAAAAATGCTGCAGCCATCTTCATAGGTTTGACTTGCTCCAGCGCCCCTCTACCGCCCCCCTTCTGCTCCAGCGCCCCCACACCGCCCCTTTTCATTCTACCGCCCCCCTGAAAAATGAAATCACCCCCTGGGGGGCATTATTGCCCACGTTAAGAACCACTGGCGAAGACAATAGAATGTTATCAAATTCCTTCCCTATAATTCTCTTTAAAAAAATTCCTTCAAGCTCATAGATCAGCGGCTTGTGGTATGTGTTAAACAGCACCTAATAGACTCAGCCAGCTCCATTCATTTTATCTGCACAGTTGTTAAACAGAGTTTTAAATCACCCATCTGCACAACTCCTTGCTTTATGTATCGGAGAAATGTGGAGCAAAATCCTTGAAAAGCTGGATGACACCCAATATCCCACAGGTAGTATGGCTAGCAGCCTTGCTGGCAATGGGATTTTCGAGAAACAAAAGGTTTCCCATCTCCAATTTTTTTTTTTTCAGGATGAATCCATGGCATCTCCAGTTACAATGGAGTTCACACATTATCTTGTTGTTTTTATCTGCATTGCACCATTATTTATCATGAAATAGAAGTCGCTATGTTTGCATTTCATGATGTTATTTCATATACAGTATATGAAATACAAATACTGTATATTGAGACTTCTATTTCATGAAAATAATGGTGTATATATACGGTATATAGGGCTTCCGGTCAGATCCTCATACTAGCATTGACCAGAGCTTGACTCGCTGTAGCTGTATCGTGTAGCTTCAGGGAAAGCCTTGGGGTTAATATTCTGAAGAATCATTTGTGCCCCAAAACTGATGCATTTTCTTTGCAAAGCCATGGAGATAATATGGTTGAGCTGATGCTAATAATGCCGTGCCGTCTTAGACGGGATTTATCTGTCAAGAGCTTTCGCTTCCATTCAAACTTCAAGGGTATTCTTTCTTTCCCCTCATCTAGGTTGAGTTGGATGCCCATAAATCCATCAGTCCTATTGTTTCCAATCAGACAATGAGGCCGTTTCGAGAGCTCATCTCTAATTCTTCCATTAGGGATTGGCCTTTGCTAAGCTACGGCTACGATGGTGTGTTCGCACAATAGCCGGGAATTGCTGCCCCTCTTTAATTGAGTACTTTTAGAGCAACTTTGCTCTCCGCTCGCTTCTGAATTGAGCATCACCTCATTGCATTCGCTTCGCCCAACACCAACACCTTCATGAGCAAATCAGCGTGTGTGGGGGACACCTCAGGGAGCGCTCCAGCTTCCTTTCTTCCTACCTCAAAGGGAACGTCCCAATGCTGGGACAAAAAAACCCCACCAAACCCCACCTGATCAGCAAATGCAGAGAGAAGAAAGGTTTTCAAAGGCCTTCAAGGCCTTGCCGGAGCATCATTTCTTCTTCTTAGGCTGTTTCGGGAAGGCCTGTCTATGCACAATGGGGTGCCTTATTACTCAAGAGTGCTTATTCCAACGTGTTCGTTGTGAGCAAACGTTTAGCAAAGTCTTGTGAGGTCTCTGTTCTGCACCTACAGAAATGTTGTCGTGCAGAGGGCTCTGTTCACAAACCAATGGTGCATTAAAAAAATCTACACAAAGGTGTTTTCACAGATTTCTACAATTTGCTTCTCGCTTACTTTATTGTCATCCGGCGGGCAGATATTTGTCCTGTTTCGGAAAAAGCCAAACCCAAAAGACCATAGTATCCGATAAGTACTAATCAGAGTAGATACTTAAAAATACTTAGGAATTCAGGATGGGTGCATTCTCTAGGGAATTGATCAGCAGTGCAAAATAGGCATGTGTGGATTCCCATCTGGATAAATCTAAACACAAGTCTAATTCAGAGAATGACAGGGAGTGCACATGGCCTGCCTGCTGGGCCATTATTAGGAAGCCCAGAATCAATCCGTGCAGCAAAAATCGCTGCTAAGCAATAACATCGCTAATAGATTTTTAAAAGCCCATAGAAACACATTAAAATGTGTTTAATGCGTTCCTATGGGCTTAAAAACTAACCTTATGCGAAAATCCTCCATTGCGGCGGCCATTTTCGGTGCCTCTAAAGCGAGGCAAAACAGCAGGCGCCCATTTTTTTCCCAGCAGCCATTTTGGAACCGCCGATCAGCTGGCCGAAAATGGGGGCAAAGCGAATTTTCCCCATAGGAAACATCGCAAAGTGATCACTTTTGCGATCGCAAAAAGTGTCGCTAAGCGATTTTGCCATAAAACGGAGCGATCGCTGAACAAGGCACCACTGTGTTGTCTAATTTGCCATCATCAAGATCTTCTTGCTTCTTAGCTGCCATAAGTGTCTTTTCCCAGAACAAAAGAAACATTAGACTCAAGGGTAAGGGTGACACCAATAAAATATGAGAATGTGCACTGCACACGGACAAAGCCATTGTGGCGCGGGTGAGGAACGAGAGATCCTGCCACAGTATTGGGAAGAGAGGGGAACAGACTGAATTTTGATTCCCTGGATTTTGGTATCCTTTGGGGCCCTTCCAGGTCAACAGTTATTTGATTCATGACTTAATGTTCGCATTAGGCTACCCTTCACCTCCTGCAAGCAGAGACCCAAAGCAAATCCCTCATTTAAGATCAGGACCCCCCCCCTCCTTTTCTCTGACCAACACTTTATTTTCGGGTGATTTCGTGCCGCTTTGGGTCCACACTTGACTAGTTTTTAATTTAAAAAAAAATTACTTTGGTTCTTTTCCTTTGGGGGAAACCTTTCCCCCCTGTTTGGATTTGGCTGGCTCAACCAAAAGCTACAGGAGCAGGATGGCCTTAGAAAGCAAACGGGAGGTTCCGTGGCTGGCAGACCTTCACCCGATTCATGTCCGTCTCCTCTTTTTGTCATCTGCTTACTCTTATGGTCAGAAAGGATTAGCGCTTTACGAGCCCTAGGAATTTCTCTTTTCTTTCTCCGTCAGGCGAGGTAGTGAAGTGTGGCTGCTGTTTCGTAACCCTAACGCTCTGCATTTTTCTTTTTACCCCCCCCTCCCCTCCTTCCCCACCCCTGGCCTCTTCCCTTTCTTCTCTTCCACAGAGATTTGTGCCGCCGACTGCGGAGGGCATGGCGTTTGTGTCGGAGGCACCTGCCGCTGCGAGGAAGGGTGGATGGGGGCCGCCTGTGACCAGCGAGCGTGTCACCCCCGCTGCCATGAGCATGGGACCTGCCGGGACGGCAAGTGTGAATGCAGCCCAGGCTGGAACGGAGAACACTGCACGATTGGTAGGGGGGAAATACCTTTTTTTTCAGAAAAGAAAGCCAAACCCACTGAAAATCAATAATCCGTGGGGAGCAGGAGGGGTGGGAGGGGAGGGGAGCGGGGGAAAAGGAGCATGCAAAACTGAATCGGCGTGACATTACCGTAGCATGCGCATCTTCTTTTATGTTCCTGGATTTTCATGTTCCGGCGCCATACATTTTCATGCGGCTCTCTGCCTTCCCAGTCCCAAAACCTCCAATGTCCTTTCATTTGTCAGTACGAACACACACACACACACAGAGACAGAGACACACAGACACAAAAGGTATATGAATAATAGGGTCAAGAGTATGTGGGAGATCTCTGGCTACCGCACACTAAAAAAGAAAATGGGAGGGATGAGGTGGGCCTAAGATCCGGCCCATGAAGAAGATCCGCTTTCTTCTGAACGTAAAGTCGATTTCTCGTCCTCAGGTTTGTGAAGGAAGGTTCCAGAGTGTAGGGGAGGTGTCCGGAAAAACCACATCAGCCCAGATGTGGGCAGCCTAAGTGGAGTCTCCAAGGGGCAGGACTTGGATCGTTCCACATTATGGAGAGAACCCCAACACATTCTACAAAATATTTGCATTGTTTCCAAAGGAGTTCAAGTTGCAGGAATCAGATTTGTGTTCTGAATTGAGATACTGTAGTTGTGCTGCTTATCTTTTCTTCTGATTTTCTTGCTTTACCCACAAATGTGTCCCAACAGTTTTTTGGGGATAGGAAGATGCGAAACTGTTCCCGCTCCGTGTCAGCTTTAAATCAGGCCCCCCGTCAGTTTGGCAATGAACAGCCTCTTCTTTGAAAAGTAAATCATATCTAGAACATCTTCATCAAAACTGTTAAACTGCTGGATAGCTCAGTAGTTTATGTATCTGGCTGCAAAGCCAGAGTTTGGAAGTTCAATTCCCCACTGTGCCTCCTTGACAGGGGCTGGACCTGATGATCCATAGAGTCCCTTCCAGCTATACCGTTCTAAGATAATTATTGAAGTGAGTGGAAAAACTTTCAATTCTCTTCCATAATTTATGTTCTTTGCTTGTTTCCAAGCAAAGCATTGAACTTTCTCCTCTTTGGCCCAGTTTGAGGAGTATAAATGGCACTCAGGTTCTTCTGCCTTCCCCCTCCAACGTAAAACACAACAGCAAACAAGAAAATTGGGTGGTTGTTGTGCGTTTTTCAGGCTCTTTGGCCATGTTTTGAAGGTTGTTCTTCCTGACGTTTCGCCAGTCTCTGTGGCCGGCGTCTTCAGAGGACTGGAGTAGGAACTCTGTCCATGCTCTGTTGCTGTTTGTTGGACAGTTGGATTGTTCTACAGCAACAGAGCATGGACAGAGTTCTGACTCCTGTCCTCTGAAGATGCCGGCCATAGAGACTGGCAAAACATCAGGAAGAACAACCTTCAGAACACGGCGAAAGAGCCCAAAAAAACCACAACAACCATCAGATCCTGGCCATGAAAGCCTTCGAGAGTACAATAAAATTGGGGTTTTAGCAATCCCTGCTTGTCTCATCAGTGCTCCATGAATTAGTCCCATGATTAGGTCTTAGATGACTACTCAGTTTGCTGTGGCATCAAGCTTTCTCATCCCCAGTTCACCAACCTGGTCATACAGTATTTGTTTGCTCCTGTGTCTGCCCCTCTCAAGTATAAAGTGAAGTCAGTACACATGAATATGTCTAATGTTTGCAACTGTCTCCATGACCGAAGGAAGCAGAATGTTTCTGAACCTTATATCTCTTTTCTCTCAGCCTGTCTTGCCTCCTGGACCAGTTTTGGCTTGAGGAGAGGAGCATATAGTCAACCAAAAGGAGAGATATAAAACCAAGAGAAACATTTAACTGACTTCCCACATGTGTGCCATTAAAATATGAGCCCTCTTCCCTGTTCATACATGAACAGGGCAGACACAGGAGTGACAAATACTGTTGCTTACACACACAAAGATGCATCATGTGCAGACTCATTGGCATTAAAATGACGCACTCATCCATGCCTTTCCCTGAACGCTGATCATTTTTTATGCTAATGTGGCTCTCCACGACGCCTTATAAACGGACACTCCATAAATTGGCACCAAGTGACATTTCTTACAACCGCATTCTTATCTTTCTGTTTGCACGTCTAAAGATTTCTAGCCAGTGAGAATCAAACGTTGGTTCTTAGAATTATTTTGAAATAAAATGGAATGGTTTCAAGACCATTAAGCCACAGTGCAAATGTTTAGAGGTGTACTTAATTCTTCTTCTTCCACATCATACCTTGTGATGAAGTTGCCCCTTGGCGCTGTTTGTGGAAGGGCAGCTGCTCAACAAGAAGCTACTCTGCTTATTAGTGATGGGAGTTTTGTATCTCTTGGACTACACATCCCATAATGCCACATTCTAGGAATTCAGTCTGAAAGATATATTAGAAACACTTAACTGTGGCTCACCTGGGAGAACGGCCTCAACTGGAAGGCTTTGAGGCTGAGCTAGGCCTAGCTCTGTCCAGCTTCCTGTTCAAAAAGGAAGCTCCCAGCTACCACCACGGCAGGAACAGGAAGCTTAGGTGGAGCTAGGCCTAGCTAAGCTTCAAAACCTTCCCGCAGCAGCCTTTCTTCCAGGTGAGACACATTTAAGTGTCTTAATGGTGTCTGTCAGGTAAAACTCCCAGAATGGGGAATTATGGTACATGTAGTCCAAGAAATCCAAAAATCCAATCCCTATTGTTTTCACCGATTGTAACCCCAGACAGAAATGCTGATTCTCAGCCCCTCCACAGGTTACGTTGGGAGCTCATCTCTGACTCTTTGGGCTTCCACATACAATTGTTAAGTGGCTACTGAACATCTGAATCAAGCTACGATTGACAAAAGCCATGTAGGGCTAGCCCAGCCAATCATCCTCCATTTGATCCATGAACGCTTGCTCTTACTCATCGCGTTCCTCCCAGTGAGATTTGTATCTCTTTTTTCGCACGGTTGCTTCTGGCATCTTAAGAGGCATACCCTGTTTCACAACTGAGGTGACTGTGTATTTTGTACAGCTGTTTTCGAGTCTTCCTTCATCATTACTCTACTCTTACAAATTTACCAGGGAATTATTCACACCATTACGTCGGCATGTCTGTTATTAGAGATGGAGGTATTCATATACGAATATTCCCGCACAGCTGGATTTACCGAGGCTCCAACTCCTGGGGCCAGACCATCCACTCATGTGTTCAGTGGCGGTGGCAGCCTCATTCATCCTTCCAATCACTCCCAGAGCGGCACTCTCTTCCTGTTTGGCTAGCCACTCCAGGCATGAGGAGGGAGGACATGTCTCCCTGCATGGCTGCTGAGTGGCTACCTGAGTGGGAAGAAAGCCATGCGCCAGGAGGGATTGGAAAGGTGAGCGAGGCCACCGCCGGATGCATGAGTGGACAGTCTGACCCTGGGGGGGCAGACTCTCGTTAAATCCAGCTCCGTGGGGATATTCATATTCGTCTATGACTAGCCCCATCTCTATTGGTGAGCTTAGGTGTTCCTGCTTTAATTCTGCTTCACCGAAGCAAAGAATGCCCAATTTTGCTTATTTTGTTCTCACTGGTGAGAAGGACAGAGTTGAAAACTTTTGCCCCTAACCGGGGAGACTGTGAGCATTTCTTCTCTCTTCAGGATTCTTTTTTTGTGTATAAAAAAGCCACTCAAATGTTTTTGCACGCACATACACAAAAATCTTGGACAAAATGTAATTTTTATACAAACTAAAATAAACTCTTTTTGGGGGGGCAGAACTTAGAGTAGAATAGTTTTTGGACCGAAACTCCATTATCATGTGCGCTAGTTAGAGAATTCTAGGAGTTTTTTCCCCACCTTGGGCCTTTGGACCTGCTGCAGCTGATTGACTTGGTTGCTTTAACACCCTTGTGAACCTTCACACACTGCTAGACACAACATTTTTTAAAAGTTATTAAAAGCAGAAAATCCAGTACGACACCCACAGGTCTTCTACGTTGAAAGGAAGGTTTGGATCCACATCATGGCAAAGTTAGTGGTGAGACCTATAAAAATTTCTGTGGGATTTGGGTTGCTCCCCATAACAAACTAACTAGCTTTCCATGAAAATCATTTGGATTTTCTGAGGTGTTTCTGTCAGACACTGAAAAAACAACAACCCTAAAATGTTCACTCCAAAAGAATATGGATCTTATCACTGGAAAACTACAAAACCTCCTATAGGAACGTAGGCTTCATGTGTCACATCCTGGGAAGAGCCTTTTAAGGGTTCCTCGGAGTGGCGCAGAGCTGCTCATTTTGATTTTGTTAAGGTAACATACTTCTTACCAAGGCAGAGGGTTCTTGCTTGCTTGCTTCCTTCTTGTTTGTGGGAAACAGCAATGAGAAAATGTCAGGGAAACCTGGGTAGTTTTTTTGATGGACGCAAACTGTCCTTCAACATTACTTCCATGGCCAAAGACACACAACTGGTCTTGACATGGCATCAACCTCCTGAAATGGGAAAAACCAGCGATTTGAGCCAATTTCCAGTCTTTCACCATTTACCCAAATATCTTGTAATCAGAATCAGCACAGTGGGAGTTTCAGGTCTCAGTCCAGGGTGAGGAGTAATCATTACTTGTGATCGTCGCTCTTGTTGTATGTATCCTACAAAGCCCAGAAAGTACAAGAAAAGCTTTCTTTACATGCTGCTTTCTCTAAACAGCCTGTAAATGCTCGCATGAAAAAGATACCTTTGTGGACGACAACTGCATAGCGACCATTTGGCATTTGGGAGTTGTAGTCAGGAAACAAAATACCTTTTTCTCAGCTGTGCCTACCTAGTGGCTTAGCAGAACGGTTGGCTGTACAGGCACGGACGCTCCAAGAGGAATACATTTCCTAGACTTCTAACCCAATGTGTACACCCTAAAAGAATTTCTCACAGAGGCACAAAAACTTGTTTTCAAAAAGGATAGCAGTATTGGCACCTATGAAAGGACATTGACGTGGACTTCATATTGTGCATGGCGCGCGTCTCCTCCTCGTGTGACTTCCCTGCATGGCCAACTTGCGTTGTGGACAACTATCCCAGTTGTGTCTCATCTTCCCTGCCTGTTTATGCCTTTAAAAAAAAGTGATATCCCAGTGGCTAACTCTAAATTCCTACCTCTGATCAACATGCGTGCAGGAAACATGACGATGAGTGCCTAGCACAACTGGAAGAAGCTACTCCTAATTTTCCTTCCCTGTTGATCACACAACAGAGAAAAGTAAGAGTGGCTTCTTCAGTTCCATCTTTTCTAGCTGCGCACAAGGTACAGCCTCAGGCTGTTTCTTGTGAGTCCCACCTTGGTTTGTGTTGGCCTCTTGAACAGGTTAAGCTTCTAGTCCCTGTGTGGAACTAGCTGTTTCGATTAGAGGTGTGCATGATTCTGTTCTTGGACTACAACACCCAGAATCCCCCAGGCAGCAAACTAGTGATTCTCTAGAAAATGCCATCTGCTGCATATTCTGAACAGCCAGAACATTGACGTTTCTCCCATTTTAGAGACAGATTTAATTAATCCATCTTCTCCCCTTGCTTACAAATAGCAATCTTGTTCTTTCATTGACCTGTTTCTAGATAGTTCAGTGGTTTAGGTCTCTGACTGTGAGGTTGGGAGTTCGATTCCCCACTGGACCTCCTTGACAAGGAGTTAGACTCGATCCATAGGGTCCATTCCAGCTCTGCAGTGCTGAGATGATGACGACGACGATGAACTTACCAGTGGATTCTAGACTCCAAAATGGGAGGGAGCACCAAAATTCTTTCAAAGGTCATGACTGTTCCAGGGGGTGGTCTTTTCAAGTCAGTGCAGAAGGGAGAGAGCGGAAAGAGATGGAAGATCAAAAGGAGTCATCTGAGAGCCAGACTGGAAGAAGCATAGGATTGGTGCCCAAGATGGAGAAGTAACACTCTCCAGTCCTTACTCAGTAAAATTAAAAGTACTTGGCAGGAAGAAAGCAAATGAAAATCACCACTACAACAGCCTACCCACTTTTCCTTCTTCTGAAGATGTCAGCTCTTCAAAAGAAAGGGAGCCTTTCAGTCACACCACGCTGGGCTAAAATGTCTGGATTCCTTTTACCATTTTTTTTTTAGCATTCTGTCAGTCTACGGCCTTAAGCCAAACAACTTAAACTCTTATTTCCTTCTTCCGAATCCGTTCCTATCGTCTCCTTCCTTGGCCTTCCCTTTTCAAGGGATTGGCTCTCGTGTCGAGCAAACTGTCAGGTGGAGGCTGTCCCACAAGGGCATCGGTCCACTGCTGCTGTGAAGAGAAGGTATGGACCAGGAAATGAAACATTTCTCTGATACCAGGAGAAGACCTTTTCTGCTCTTCTGAAAATCGACTACGTGGCCAGGATTTATACACCAGAGTTCCACCACGTAATTGGTCACAGTTGTGTCCGTGGTACTACCCTTGCCACCTAGACTGGCATGAGACAAGAGACAACATTCGATGAAATGTGCAGGAAAAGCTGTATTTGCTCCGTCTCTTTCAATATCTATGTAGAGCTCCACTCTGAACACACAAAGGTCTATAAGACCTCAGGTAGGGACATGGGGCCCCTTGCTATCTTTTGACCGAGATATTGGCCAAGTCTTTAGGTCAGAAACCCAGTTCTGAATCCAATTCATTGGTACGAAGTCCCAAATCCGAGACCCTATTAAAAACAAAAGGGAGGACTGGATGAGTTCCAAGTCATGAGTCAAATCCAAACCATTGAAAAAAGTCAAGTCACCGGTGCGACTTACGTCTGACTTGACAACAGGCCCCACAATCCATGTCCCCATCCCTGCTTTTGAGCTTTACATGCTTTCAGGCTGAAAGGAGCTGCTTAAGCAGAAAAGGGTCTAAACTCTATGATCTAATGTATTGTGTAGTTAAATCTTTATTCGGGAAAGTGGAGAAAATCCCCCTAGCTCTGTGCCGCCTTCACCCTATTCATGTTGCAGGAGTCAAATGGGCTCCTCTGGCTATTTAAATATCAACACTGGTCTCCCAGAGAAAGTCCTTATCCGCTCAGCGAAAGATGGAGAAGATCTAATCAGTGCACAAGACTACTTTCTGCACCACTGCAGTCTCACAGACGAGGGCATTACTGCAGGCAGGAACTTTGATGGTAGCCTGTGTTTTTTTTTTAATGGCTGATGTTGGAAGGTGTCCAATGTTGGCACTGTTTAAATTCATTATAATGGGACAGGAAGGTAGGGAAGTAATTTGTTCCACATACTGGGACATAACTGGAATTGAACCCCACCTGGGGCTTTGCCCCAGCGCGCCCAAACCTGAAGAGAGCCAAAATCTAGAGGCAACTTTCCATTTTTTTTTTAAAAAAGAAAGTATAGCCCTTCTCTTCCTTTTTTTGAGGGGCACCCTATTTTCCTCCTCCACTTTTCTTTAAGGGGGAACAGGGGCTCATACCCATGACCCGTATTAGTGAGAGATGAATGCCAGCCACACAAATGGCTCGTTCTGGCCCTGTGACAGCTTACTCCTGCTGGTGCTGTATCTATCAATGAAGCGACCATTGAGTGAAAGGAAGAAAAAAGAGAGAAAATACAGATATATTTATAGCTGTGGTGCTGTAGTTGTGAAAGGGACCCCCAGAACGCCCTGTCCTGTGAATACCCGCCATGTTTTTCCCCCCACTGCACCCTGAATAAATAGATATAATTTCTCCTCTTTGTTGGCTGAAGGTATTGCTGTTATCCCTTTTTTTCCTCGCCTCCCTCTAACAACGGCTTGGTTTTCTGTTACTGTTGTTGCTTTGATTGCTGTAGTGGTTGTCGTTGTCGTTGTCGTTTCTCCTGCCTTCCTTCTCCCCGCTGCTCCCTTTCCTTGGCCTCCGTCACATCCACACTGTCTTGTACTAAAGCTGTATTGCACTTTATTCAATCCTCCTTTACATGTCCTGTCTTTTATCTCCCAAGCTCACTATCTGGATAGGGTAGTGAAAGGTATGGTGGTCTTCCTTCCTCTTTCCCCTCCCCTCCCCGCCGTTTGTCTTTGTGTTATGAACACACATACACAACACCCATCCCAGTGTACACATGACAGTCATGAGTTTAGGCTGCATTTTTTCCCCTCCATATTCACAAGACTCCCGCCTGAAATCTGGCAAAGGCTCACTTTTCACGGATTTAGGCTGGGAAGGCATATCTGTGAGTTCATCCCTCTGTATGTGCTGTCCTCTTGCGATGACTTCATGTCACGGTTTCCTCTCCATTCCAACCCTCGTACTCATGAGCTCAGTTCTTCAGGAAGGAGGCAGAATGACCAGAGGGTTGGCTGAAATCTAATAGTAAGTCACAACTAGAGTCGGACTGACCATTTAATCGGTGGGGGTGATCAGTTGGGATTTGGTGAATCAGATGGGCACAAACCAATTGTTGTAAAGGTAACAACACTGCTCCCCTCCTCGGCCGATCAGCCCCTCGCCAGGCCCAGCTTGTTTGCTTTTTCCCCCACCTCCTCAGCTGATCTCCCGGTCAGGAGCAAGAGCCCAGACTTTTCTGCCCCGCCCTTTTCTCTGAGTGGCAGATCAGCCAAGGGGGCGGGGCTGAAAAGCCTGAGCTGCTACCAGGACTGGGAGATCAGTTGAGGAGGTGCCGGAAGCTAGGATGATGGGCCTGGTGAGGGGCTGCTTGAGCCAGAGGAGGCAGCGGGAGAAGGGAGCAACAGCACCTGTGGTGCAGCCGCCTTTACAAACCAGGCCGAATTGGTTTGTGTCCCTCTCTAGTCAGCACCTCTAGTTTCCTTTAATTCAGCAGTCCTAGTTGTGACCTGTTATTGGTTTGGAGCCGCTCTAGCAAAGTTTTCGTTTTAAGTGCCATGCCTCAAGCAGAGAAGACCAGGTGAGTGTGTTTGACTGCATGTAGTATCTTTCTTCCTACATGATAAAGAGCCGTCTTGATCGCTGCTTTGAAATGTTGCTTTTTTGGGTGGTGACTTGTGGAATACAGCCAGACTGCAGTACCCGCAGGAGATCGGTTCCAAGGCACCTCCCTGGCGGTTGCCGCCCCCGAAAGACACCCCAGTGTCAATACTATACGTTGCATGGTCTTTGGCTCCCTCTAGTGGCCAGTTCTGGTAAAAATGCATCGGAAATAGAAATGCCTTTTCTGAGGGTTTTTAATTTAGTATTTTCAGGTAGCGGATAATGATCCCACAGATAGAGGGGTCCCATTGTATCTCAGACTATGTGGCCAGTGGCCATGCTAGCTGGGTGATTGTGGAAGCTATAGCCCCAAAAGGAAACAATTCCAGGCTTTGCTGTTGACAGGTAACTTTGTTTTTGGATGTGAATTAATCTCTTAAGTAAAAATGGTCAAGAGATCCAGCCTTAAGTTTCTAAAAGAGATGATGTATATCAACAGGAAGGTGGGTTCTCTGGATGCCCTGATAGTTATCATTCGGGCTACATCCAAACTGTCTTTGCTTCTTTTAGTCCAGTTGACACCACCTGATATTCTGCATGCATATATCTAAGAAATACCAAATGCTGCCATTGGATTATTGACCTCTTCTTCATTTGTGTTAGAAGCCATTCAGTGGTGTCTTCCAAAGTGGAAGAATCAAGCAACAGAGAGCTTTTTTTCGCCCTGTTCACAGCCGTCAAATCTTTCACGGAGGCTCCTACCACGTCCTGCAGTTCATGGTTAAGGGACTCGCGGAGACACATGAGCAAAATGCAGCCCTTATTTGGGATTGTACTTCTATCAACCGTAGCCAGGACAGTAGCTAGTAGAAGAAGAATGCTGAGAATTGCAATCCAACAGCTGAAATCCTCTTGCCTGCTTACACTGGCATAATGCAAACTGTGTTGCTTGTAGTGGCAAATTGCCTCTAATTAAGAAATCTCCGTAGAGATTATCCGTCACGTGCCAATTTGCTTGACTGTGCAACAAACAATATCTCGGTAAACTTCTTAACTTCAAGCAATTAACCTCCTAAAGTTAACCTTTTGGTGTAGCTACTTTGCCATCCCCGACTGATGTTTACTGGATAAAAGCAGACTAGAAGGAGTCCCGAATCCTGTGCATGGTGAAAAGAACCCACTGCTTTCCCTTTTTGTACTCTTTAACATTTAATCAACTGGAGGGCAATGTTAATTTAAATGTTTTGATCTACTTCGAAGTGCTTTGAGCACTCAATCAGGAAACATTTATTTATTTATTTATTTATTTATTTATTTATTTATTTATTTATTTATTTATTTATTTATCTATATATTATCATAACGTATCTTAAGACCACCCTAAAAATCCTCCCTGAGCATCAGGTTTGCCCATCTCGTGACTGATATTTCATTTTTATTGCTGTTTCTATGGCAAACTGCAGATAGAAAGCTTCGTCACAGCATTTTGACTACCAGTTTTCATTTCAGAAGTTGCATCCCCACGGCTAACACAGAGGTGCATTATCTGAATGAAAAGTACAGTGGGGTCTCTACTTAAGAACTTAATCCATATTGGAAGGTGGTTCTCAAGTTGAAAAGTTCTTATGTTGAATCTGCATTTCCCATAGGAATGCATTGAAAACCATTTAATCCGTATCTGCTCTTTTCCGTCCATAGAAACTACAGTATAGCTTTTCACCTTGAGAACATTTGTTCCTCTTATGAGAAGATTCCATTGATTAAGATTTATTTAAGCCAATTGCATCCTGTGTTACTTTTTGGGGCAACTGTGCTGTCAATGAAGGCCACCATGTGAGGTTGTTCCCTTCTAGTGCGCTTGGTTGAGCTTACATGCAAACTCTTTTGTATTAGGGAATTTTGATTACTAAGTCGGGTTGAGGATCATAGGCGTAGATCTAGGTGCGCAGCGTAGAAGAATTATTTTTGCTACCATTTCCTAGGATTCCCCCAGCAAGCATAGCCACTAACAAGCACGACCTCTGCCTCAATCATAACCAGACATGTGGGCCTTTGGCTTCGGTCCAGTCGTGCCATGAATTCCTGCTGGTAGTGCCACATGGAATACCCATCTCGCAGGCTGTCCTATCCATCTGCACTCATGAACTCATGTAACGATTGCCAGCAGAATAGAGGACCTAGAGAAACAAGAAGGTGTGTGTGCAATTTCCTTGCTTGGAAGAGTTGTAACTTTTGCAGAAATGTTCAAGAGAAAATACAAAATGTTTCTTTAAAAAAAAAACTCCTATGTGAAGAAAAAAAAAACAGCTCAAAACAGCCTGCTAAATATTGATGGTCATCTGGGAAATGGAAAGAAACGAACAAGCAGAAACCCAGGTCTCTTGATCAGAGCAGAAGGCTCTGTTTTATCTTCTGCGTTAGAGAGGCTTAGCATAGTTGGCTGGGTAGCTTGGTGGTTTAGGTATCTGACTGTGCCTTCCGGGAGCCGGCCTGTGTGACCTTGGGCAAGGTCTCCCAAGTCAGAACGACGGGCTGAAATCCTGTTGCGTAGCATAAGCAAAACCCTATGTTTTGATCCATTCCTCACTAGTAAATAAAGAGCCCCTGTTGCAATTTGAGCGGGCATGCATACATGCTGGATTTCAGCAGGGGTTCTTTATTTACGGTCAAGAAACCAATGGAAAGGTACTTTTTTTCCTCCCTTACATTACACAACAAGATTTTGGCCTCTGATTTAAACCGAAGAGATTAATTGGTTTGGTGGTCTTCTGATCCAATCCAAAAGCAAAGCACAGTAGTCTGCTTGTATACGCACCTCCAAAGGAAAGGAATACTGGAATATACCATTTCTATGTATTCTCCACCTGGAAAACCTGAAAAGGGTCGTCATAGGTCAGAATGGATTAAATGGCACAGGATGATGATGATGATGATGATAGTTAGCTGAACCCCAAGCTGAGAATACTTCTGCCAGGAGGTGAGGATTAGGGGTGTAAATTGTGCTTTTGCTCATCCTTGTGCGATAGACAACAACTTGTGACACATGTTCTCCTTGAAGCAAGGGAGCGAGTGGTCTCAGACACAGGCTTCCCCATGCCCCACTCGAACACCCCACGCAACTTTTCAAACCTGGCTAAAAGTAGAAAGGAATCTGTGTTTTTGGTGTAACATAGCGAAAGGGGCTTGCTTTAAAGTGCACCCATTCAAAGCAGTAGATTTAATTCAGGGGGGAAGGGGAAGACATGTTTAGAGTCAGCACGTTAATGTGAAATACTGTATGCCATTAGTGGGAGATAAGGATTGTGGCTGTGATAAATAAATAACCAATGGTAGTCTTCTTCTCCTTAAATTGTTCCTGTCTAAGAGCTGCCTAGGTTGGTGGATAGCCCTGCAGCAAATCCCATAGTTTTCCAGTTTGTGCAAGGAATCCTTGGTCTCTCACGGTTCATCCTCCTTGAATAATTCAGGGTTATGTTGTGGGCGTGGACGATCTCCATACCGTGAATAATTTTATGGGGTTTTATCACATCTCCTTCTACTAGGTTTTTTTTTCCCAAAATCAAAACAGATTTAACATTTTCTATGTCAGGCTATTTCCTTCAGGCTCAATTTGGTTGGCCTTTTTTTCTTCCCTCTGTTCCCCATTCTGCTGAGTAGGATCGCCAGACAGGAGAGATTTAGCGTGTCGAAAAGCCAGAGAAAGAAAGAGAAGAGAACAAGGGACAGAATTTGAGCCCCATGTGCCATTTGGAACAAGGCAGAGAGTGAAGGATTAGCTTTGGGATGCCTAGATCATCTTGTTCAATGTGCTCAACTAAAGACAGAGATAGACAAGATGCGCATGCACCCATACATGTACATAAACATACATGTACATGTGTCATGTCTTAGTGATTTTATAGGGCCCCAACCTATGACATTTATAAACCATTCATCCCACTTCTGGCCTTGAAATCTCAAGGAATGAGAAACTGGTGATCCGGCAATTTTGCTACCGTTACATTTTTATTTTCTTTGCACAACAGCTGCTGGTGCCTTCCTTCCTCTTGTCCATGCACACACCACCATAAATCTCACCCACCATCTCTAAATCAAGAAACACTGGCTTCTGACCAAGTTCAGGCCTGCTCTCACAAACCAGTAGGGTAAGTCACGCTGCAAATAAACCCATCACCGTTTAATAAGGTTTAGACCTCAACACTTTTAAGGTTGATTTTATTTTCTTGTCATTCCGGCCATACATTTTAGAAACTCTCTCTCACACACACACAAATTTTTTTAAGGCATCCAAGTTGTTCTGGAAGAGTCTTCCTCTTTCAAAGCCCTCCTGGGCTGAAGCGACAGTGTGTTAATTTAATTTATGGAATTATAGTTATAATAGTGAAATTGAGGTGTGCCTTTTTTTTTTAGCTGGAAACTACTGCCTGCCATCTCAGCATGTAGAGCTAATCATATACATTATAAACAGAGACCGCAAGCGCTAATGCTTTCTTGGTGTGTCTGACAATTTGACAATAAATTTGATTGAGTTCAACAAACACATCCTTTCGAAAAATGTGGTGGCTGAGCTATATATAGTGGTGAGACCTGCGAGAGAGGCTGGTAAAAGCACTCTTTCTCCATCAAAAAGCATTGAATGCCCCACCATGCCATCAAAGTCGATACTTGTTATAACCGTACTTCAGGAGGAAAGTGATTCTGTAGCTCTTCATCAATGGCAGCGTTGCAACCTTCGGTCCTGTGGACCCGATCCTGCAGAGATCCCCAATGAATTCACTAGGGCTTACTTCCAAGTCACACACATGGCATTGAACAGTTTGATTGATGCACGAGAAACCTCTCTTTTGATTAAACAAGGTACCTTTTCTTAATTACCGTGGTGCATGGGATTGGAGGTCATTACCTGCCTCCCCTTTCCCGCAGTTTAACTATCTAATTCATGATGTCCACATGATGTCCACACCTGGCAGGCAAGTCCCAACACAGTCAGCATCACCTGTCGCAAATGCATGTGCCTAATTACTAAATCTCACACTATATGGATTCCACTCCTGCCTCCAAAACTAGATCCTTGGCAAAAGAGTTAGGTAGGACCTTCTTGAGAGATCCTTTCCCGCTTCCCAGGTCTGATCGCTTTTTCCTCCAGGATTTCTGTTCTTTACAACAGCTGGAAAGTGTTGCTTGGGGAATAAAGGATGTGAAGAAGGGTTGTTAAATTCCTTCTTATCATTTATTTAGGTTGTCTTGACTCAGTAGGATGCCTTAATAAGGCCTTTTCAAGCCCTCTCAAATCTGTTCTTTCCCTGAGAGACAAACAAAGAGGCCTTGTGTGGGTTTTTAAAGGGTTTTTTCCCCCCTCTCATCAAGGTCCTCCCCAAATGTCTCTGTACAACATTATCATTCTCTCCTTTTTAGAAGCAGCGTGTGCCCATGTAGACAAACTGTGCAGAAGAACTTTGTTTTGAAAGAGCCAGACAACCCATCCAGGGCTTCTAATTTCTGGAAGTCTTTGAAACCCTGACTCACCATTGTAGATTTGCATTACTTGCTGAAAATTCATTTCCACAAATGCACATGCTTTTAGCCATATTGACAGAAAGCCTCAAGACCTCCTACAGACAAGGGGGAAAAAATCTTTGATTTTTGTTTTGTTTTGTTCCTTGATAAGAACAAGACTCCTAAAGTGTTGCCTCCCGACTCTTGTTCACAAAAGCTCACAGTTAAAAAAAAAAATAGACGTTAGTCTTTAAGGGGCCTCCACGTTTTTGTCTTTTATAACTTTTTATTTCCACTTTGCTTTAACCTATAATACATCTTTACCCTGGATCTCTGCTATATTATCCATAACAATCTTCTTGCGTGCCCTTCTCACGTTCTTCTACAGTCAGCCACCTGGAACATTCTGAAAGCTAAGCTATGCGCGCGCGCGCACACACACACACACACACACGGCAGAGAGAGAGAGAGGGAACCACAAACCTCTGCCTGTTCGCACATTTCATTCCTTTGTTCAAGACGAAGCAACTGCTTTTCAAGGGCTGCAACCCTCCCGATTAAAATTTTTTGAGTGTGTACCCCTTTCTGTTATCTCTGGGGCATCCCTAAAGTTAAAAGGGTCAAGCAGGGCAACAAACACAGAGGGAGCCAGAGTGGCCAAACAGATGTTAATCCGAGAGAACGAGGAAAGTTGCTTTTGCAAGCCAATTAGCCCTTTAAGAGAAAGGAAGACCCAGGAACAAAAGACTTGCATCTAAAACTATATATGGCTTTAGAAGGACTGCAGTCAGGTTGTTTTCCCTTAATTGCCCGGGATGAATGAAATGCCCCCAGAGGGCTTTATATTACCTTTTAAATGTCTCTGTTCTTAGATCAAGGAACGGATGAGCTGTTTTTGTCTCCATTTATGGAGCTAGAGTGTTGGTGATTCTTCAGACACAGGAGGGAGGCCACCAACGGGCGCTGTGATAAAGCCCTCCCACTAATAATACGGTGTATGGCAATCGCAGTTGGTTTTCTGCCTTTTATCTCCGTATTGGAGGTAGGAGAAAGCAAATTGAAAAAGTAGCAGAGAAGCAACTAAAAGGAATAGGGAGGTGATAGGGAAAAGGATTAGAAAATCATCTTTCAGTGTCCCGCCTATTTGAGATGAAGGATAGCAAGCATCTCCACTCTCCCATCTCTCTGTACTCATTAGATCCTCTTATGCTTTTTTCAATACGCCTTCTATTTTAAAAAAAAACCTTCCTTTACGCTCCTTGGATCATTATTTAAAAGCCAGGAGCTGGAAAAGATAGGCCGTGCTCCATAAAGTTTGCTGCAGGTTAAAATAAAAGTGCTTCCAATAAGTCTTCACATTTATGATGCATCACGGAGAAATCAGCCCAGGCTATATAACTTCCAACTTGAGTCATTCTTCCAGGGCTGTATGGGTAGATAGAATGGCTTGAATTGAGCAGGTCAGGTTTCATATTGGCGTTCTAAATGACTACACTGTTTCTGGTTGAAGTCTCCCAAGTGAGAACAACGGGCTGAAATCCTGTTGCGTAGCATAAGCAAAATCCTATGTTTTGGTCCATTCCTCACTAGTAAATAAAGAGCCCCTGTTTCAGTTTGAGGAGCACATGCTGGATTTCAGCAGGGGTTCTTTATTTAAAATAAAGAAACCGATGGAAATGTACTTTTTTTCATACATTACACAACAGGATTTTGCCCTCTGATCTAAAAGGGAGAGATTAATTGGTTTAATGGTCTTCTAAACCAATCCAAAAGCTAAGCAAATTGTTCTACTTATATACTGCCGCATAGCGCTTAAAGGGACGTGGTGGCGCTGCGGGCTAAACCGCAGAAGCCTGTGCTGCAGGGTCAGAAGACCAAGCAGTCGTAAGATCGAATCCACGTGACGGAGTGAGCTCCCGTCGCTTGTCCCAGCTCCCACCAACCTAGCCATTCGAAAGCATGCAAATGCAAGTAGATAAATAGGGACAACTTCAGTGGGAAGGTAACAGCGTTCCGTGTCTAAGTCGCACTGGCCATGTGACCACGGAAGATTGTCTTCGGACAAAATGCTGGCTCTCTGGCTTGGAAACGGGGATGAGCACCGCCCCCTGGAGTCGAACACGACTGGACAAAAATTGTCATGGGGAACCTTTACCTTTATAGTGCTTAAAGCACTCTCCGGGCAGTTTACAATTGAATTACATAAGATGCCCAACCCCAGTAAGCTGAGTATTCAATTTACTGACCTTTGAAGGATGGAAGGCTGAGTGAACCTTGAGCTGGCTGCCTGGGATTGAACTCCAGGTCGTGAGCAGAGTTTTGGTTGCAGTACAGCAGTTTAACCACTGCACCACGAGGCTCCTGTCCACAAAATAGCCCAGATCTTAAATACATATCTACACCAGCTACTTGAAGTGGTATAGTAGATACTCTTTTTGCCCAGAAAATTGTAGGAACTGTAGTTGATTGAGGATGCCCACAGATCTGAAACTTCAAATCCTCAGCACCCTTTCCAAATTAATAGCCTCTTGGATTGTTTGGGGTAAAACTCTTGACGCCAGCCATCCCGATCGCCATCACGGTGGGTAGGAGAGAGTTTCTATGATCCCCCAGGCAACCAGAGAACATTTTTCAGTGGAGCTTTACTCACCCTGGCCAAACAGTATGATGACGGTAATAGTAAACACGACACGTAGGAAGTTTGCAGCGCACTTCTCATGCATAATTTCGACAAGGGCTTCATCATTCATTCTGCTTTGTCTGTCAGCAAGCTAAGGAAAGGAGCAAAAGCAAGATGGGAACCACACGGCACACTAAAAGTTGAGTTCAATGAATGACGGAGACATCGTATTACAGTACTGCTTTGCTACGAAGTCAGGATGAAAACAGGCCTAAGCCAATTCGGTCTGTCTGTTCTGGCCTCAAGCAGAGAAATCTAGTTCTTATAAACCAGGTGCCAGATCATTTTCTTTTTTTAAGGATTAGGAAAAGCGTTATTTCCCGTCCTGAAAAACAAACATATCTGTGCCTTTTCTATTTTATTCTTTAGCAGTCACTCCTGTTTTTGCACTGTGGACTGCTAGAAAGATAAATAAAGGGGTGCTGGATCAAATCAAGGCTGAGCTCCTGAGTAGAAGATAAAGTGATCAACCCAAGACTGTTGTGTGCTGGACTTATCATAAGAAGATAAAGACTTAAACATTTGCTTATTACTCAGTCATTCAACAAATCCTGCCTTTCTCAACTAGTCAGGACCATGTTTTGAAGAAGACCATGATGGTTAAAAGAGCTGAAGGCAGCAGGAAGAGAAGGAGACTGGATGTGAGGTGATTCTCTGTTAACAAAGAAAAATACATATTTGAATTTACTATACCTGTTTATGATAAAATCTTTTGGAGGTCATTCATTCATAGGGTCCCCATTAAGTCGGAAATGACTTCCAGTTGAACATGGGTCAGTTCACCATAGCAGGTCAGCTGTGACAGTCAGGATGTTGGGCTTCTGAGCCCAGGACCTATCCCTTTGTGCCTGCTTAGGACCCATGGAAACTCTTGAAGGCGGTGGTTTGGAAATGGTGGTTCCACAGGTGGTTCCCGGTGTCCTCCATAGGTTGTCCCCAGAATCACAACGAAAATAATATAGAAAAATGTGAGGACCCACATCAGTAATGTGAGAGCCTGCATTAGACACTTGAAATAAATTTCTGGCTGTGCGCACGGATTGTCCCCATTCTGAGGTGTGGTACATGTTAGAAGAGGAAGATATGGAGGCAGTGACAGATTTTACTTTCTTGGGCTCCATGATAACCGCAGATAGTGACAGCAGCCACGAAATCAAAAGACGCCTGCTTCTTGGGAGGAAAGCAATGACAAAACTAGACAGCATCTTAAAAGGCAGAGACATCACCTTTCCAACAAAGGTTCACATAGTCAAAGCGATGGTTTTTCCAGTAACAATGTATGGAAGTGAGAGCTGGACCATAAAGAAGGCTGACTGCCGAAGAATTGATGCTTTTGAATTGTGGTGCTGGAGGAGACTCTTGAGAGTCCCCTGGACTGCAAAGAGAACAAACCTATCCATTTTGAAAGAAATCAACCCTGAGTGCTCACTGGAAGGACAGATTCTGAAGCTGCGGTTCCAATACTTTGGCCATCTCATGAGAAGAGAAGACTCCCTGGAAAAGACACTGATGTTGGGAAAATGTGAAGGCAAGAGGAGAAGGGAACGACAGAGGACGAGATGGTTGGACAGTGTCATTGAAGCGACCAACATGAATTGGACCCAACTCTGGGAGGCAGTAGAAGACAAGAGGGCCTGGTGTGCTCTGGTCCGTGGGGTCACGAAGAGTCGGACACAATTTAACAACTAAAAAAGAACAACATATTAGAAGAAGAATCTTTGACAGATGTAACAGTGTAGAAGTAATCCTCAAAGAATCTTACAGTAACTGAAGAGACATGTTATGTACTGTGGAGGTGCTCCTGCATACGGCAACCCTAAGAAATAATTACCTCCAGTGATCTTATCCTTAACAGTCCTGCCCAGATCTTGCAGACTGACGGCCGTGGCTTCCTTTATTGAGTCAACCCAACTCAAGTTTGGCTTTCCTTCTTTCTCGTGCCCTTCAGCTGTTCCTAGCATCATCATCTTTTCTGGTGAATCTTATCTTTTTGCGATTGTTCCAAAATACAATTGCTTTACTTTGGTCACTTTAGCTTCCAGTGAGATTTCAATTTTTTTGATCCACCCCCAGCCAAACAGCTGTCACGGGTTTCATTTCACTCAGCTGAGAAAAAGCAGGAAAAAACTCCAAAGTAAGGCAGAATTCGAAGCCACAGTGATACTGGGTGTATTTGGTGAGCAGTTGTTCCCCTATAGATCCATGTTTATGTGAACTAGGCTTCATACACATGTTTTTTTCTCTTGACATAAACAGCACTATCACTTCTCCAAAAATATCACCGTAAACCTCAGAGGTGGAATGTTTCGTGCATAGCCAAACCAGTGAGGGAGCAGAAGAACCCATACCAGTTAAGAAGGAGGTGGCTGCAAGTACATATTATGATGACCTGTGGTCATCAAAGCAGCCAAATTTTAAAGGACATGGGCTATGGCCGCTCTTTGCTATAAATAGCCACATTTTTCGTGCCACATTCTTATTAGGGAAGCACAATTGTGTTCTCTTTTATTTTATATTTTCTAGGCAGGAGGGGGGGACGAAGAAGGACGTAAATTAGCCTCCCTCTCCCATTCTATTTTCTTATAACCTGCAACACTAATCTATCAATCAAATCTAAATTGGAGATAACGAATTGTGTAGGAAGAGCCCTCTGGGGATATAGAAGGGTTATGACTGGGACTAATTAAAGAGTTTTAATTGCCCAGATCATTAGCTGCAGATTATTCCAGCTACTAGTCCTGCGAAATTGCAATGTAATCATTTGCTAATCTGAGCAAACAGCCTTGCCAGACAGGAAATGCTGTTGTACATAGGAAGCAACTGGTTTTGTTTACCTCCGCAATCCCAAAACAGAACATTGCTCATTATTTCTTCCCATATGTCAGGCACAAAGTTTAAATGGAACGGCAATCCCAGCTTCAGCATTTCCGTAATGCTTTTTGCCTGGCATTCATCTCCAGAAACACAAACTAGTTTAAATTTTACCCCCTCCCATTTCTCCAGAGTGTGCTAGCTAAAGAACCTTATAAACAGCTAGTTCTACTCATTCATTCATTCATTCATTCATTCATTCATTCATTCATTCATTCATTCATTCATTCATTCATTCATTCATTCATGGTTATGGAAAGGGTTTCAGTTACATGATGGCTTAATGAAGCAAGCAAAGATCTAACAAACCAATGGTGGGAATCATATTATCTTCAGGCTAAACCTCATTTTCAGATATGATCCTTAAGACATTTGGGGTGGGGTGGGGGCTTGGATTACCATGCTATCATCCTGCTATTATTAGGCCAATATTATTAGGCCAAAAAAGAGAGAGAGAGAGAGAGAGAGAGAATTACTGCTCTTGGAATTCTCCAAGAACAGCAGTAACTCTGCCTCTCCCCAGTTTTGTTCTTACATAAAATCCAACGAATTTAGTTTTGCATTGAATTAGTTCCCCCCAAACTAGAAGAGATCACTTTAATATTCATTTGGGGCTAGATTTCTCAGTTCAGACAAAATAATAAATTGCTAAATTTAAATCTGTGAGCAGGTTTTCTAGACTCTTATTTTGGCTTATTTCCAAAGGGGAGAGAAGAGGACTTCATTTCCTAGAACCAATGTCAATATCCAAGTATCGTGATCATAACTGCAGTCTGGGAAGTGACATGGATAATGTTTTCCTTTAGATCTCCACTCATATCAAACCAGAACTCTGGCTTAATTGTGGTCTTAGCAACAGCAGGTTCTAAAACAATGCTTACATGGTGTTGTCTTCGTCTTCTCTATTCTGTATCTGCCTCCTGAAATTAGAAGTAGGTTGTGATTTGGGGGTAGAGATCTGTGATTTTTTCCCCTGTTTTATTATTATTATTATTATTATTATTATTATTATTATTATTATTATTATTATTATTATTATTATTATTATTATTATTATTATTATTATTATTATTATTATTATTATTATTAATGGAACAAAGCACTGTAAATCACTATGTCTACCTACCTACCTATCTTCCTATTGATGCAGCTGAAGATAAAGATAGTAATGCCTTGTTGACATGTCTACCCGTCAATGAAAATTTCAGGAACAGTAATTTTCAAATACTTGCTCTTTTATATTTCTGGCTTGTTGGAAAGACACCCTTATGACAGAAGACAAGAATTTGTAGCAAAAACTGAGGTTGCTAATTATTTTATTTATTCAAAAAAAATCCAATGTGTGGTTATTCATATCCGTATTTAACTGAGAAGGGATGTTATAAAAACATAGAACAGCAGCTTCTTCTTAGTTCATATCTAAAGCAATCCAGGGGTGCTTCTGGAGTAGAAGGATCCACCAACCAGGCATTGCCATTCCCCAGAAGATGCTCACAGGTGTTCATCATCCTCACATTCTTCAGGAAGACTCCTTTTGTGTCCCTCATATGTTAGCTAGCAAGGGAGTTTATAAAAACAGATGTGTTTATCTGGGTTTTTTAAAAAAAACACAACAACTCATGGTTAAAGAAACAAAACAAATTCAGACATTTTGTTATGAATAAAATATGTACTCCACGTTTTGGGAATAAGAAAAAAATGCAGGGTGATTGATTTTGGTTGTAATCATTTGCAAAGTTGTTGCAATAATTCTCAAGGTGTTCCATCGGGAAACAAGGAAAATGTTTTCTTACGAGAACAGGATTAGAGAGAGGAACTGGTTCGTCCTAGTTCTCGAAGGCGGCAGTGTAGGTGCTGTTGCTCCCTTCTCCCACTGCCTCCTCCGGCTCAATCAGCCCCTCACCAGGTCCAGCATGCCAGCTTCCTGCACCTCCTCAACTGATCTCCCAGTCCTGACAGCAACGCAGGCTTCTCTGCCCCGCCCCCTTGGCTGATCTGCCACTCAGAGAAAAGGGAAGGGGCAGGGAAGTCTGTGCTCTTGCCTGTGACTGGGAGATTAGCTGAGGAGGTGGAAAAAACAAGCTTGCTGGCTCTGGTGAGGGGCTGATCAGCTGAGGAGGCAGGGGAGGGGGAGCAGCAACACCTGTGCTGCCGCCTTTATGAACTGGGACAAACCAGGATAAACCAGTTTGTGCCGATCTCTAATCAGGATCTGTTGCATGCCTACCTTACACACGTCTGGTTGACTGTGAATTAAATGGTTGTGTATAATGGCTTTAGGATACTGTGGGAAGTTTTTTTCCAAGGGAAAAAAAAGAGGGGAACTTTTATGATCTTTTTGCCTTTCCAGAGGGGTGCCCCGGCTTGTGTAACGGCAATGGCAGGTGCACTTTGGACATGAACGGGTGGCACTGCGTCTGTCAGCTGGGCTGGAGAGGAGCAGGCTGCGACACGTCCATGGAGACCGCGTGTGGAGATGGGAAGGACAACGATGGAGGTAAGACACCTACCAGTGTGCTTCCACCCTTTTACAGGCTTAGACGTGGCTGTTTACGCAAGCCTTCCATGGCCTTAGGTAAAGGTTCCCCTTGACATTGAGTCCAGTCGTGTCTGACTCTAGGGGACAGTGCTCATCCCCATCTCCAAGCCGTAGAGCCGGTGTTTGTCCGTAGAAAGTTTCCGTAGTCGCGTGGTCAGTGCGACTAGACACAGAACGCCATGACCTTCCCACCAAGGTGGTCCCTGTTTATCGACTCGCATTTTTACATGCTTTCGAACTACTAGGTTGGCAGGAGCTGGGACAAGCGATGGGAGCTCCCTCCATCATGTGGATTTGATCTTACGACAGCTGGTCTTCTGACCCTGCAGCACAGAGGCTTCTGCGGTTTAACCCGCAGCGCCACTACAGCCTGACGTGGGATTAATTTTGCTTGTGATCCCTTATATTCTGTTAATTCTGAAATACTGGTCAGGCAAGAAGGGGGAAGGGGGGCAAAAATGTGTCCCCTTAAAGACCCCCTGCTATATTTGTGAGCTTTTGTGGAATAAACCCATGTCTTCTGACAAGCCTTACCTCTTAAGACAGTCCACTTCTTCAGGTATCCATGAAAGCTCCCATTAAAACATAGCAGTAAAGTTTTTAAGATGGCACAATGTCTTTTATTTATTTATTTCCTTTTTGTTTGTTTGTTTTGCCCGACATGCCAACACAGATGGCTTGTCTCTTGTTTGCCACCTGCCACCGTCCATTGTAACTTTGTATTTTCTGTCTTAGTTATTTTATATTTAGAGATTTTTTTCTTTGACATTTTATTAGATGATTATTGTAGTTTTATTATATGTTTACATTCTATTATAAGCCACCCAGAGGAGTGGCCTGGCCCCTAGATGAGTGGGATAAGCAAACAAACAAACAATATACTTTTGGCTTTATTTGGTTTTATAGAATCATAGAACAGTGACGTTGGAAGGGACCTATAAGGCCAAAGAATCCAACTCCCCGGTCAAGGTTTTGTTTTATCTTGTTTTTACAAGACAATTCTGGGAATTTTAGTTCAAAAAAGTATCTCTTTTGAGCTCTGGCTTGCACCCGCTCACTGCTGGCAGTAAATGTGCTGCAGACTTAACTCTTCTATTATCTTGTATGATTACGTTAATCCTCATCTACCAAATCAATCAATCAATCAATGCACTTTGAAAAAGCATTGAGTGGCATCATGGCTTACTTGGTGGACAAAAGTGGTATGAAATATTGTTTCGACTCAATATGTTACAGCTGCCAGGACAAAAAAGAGCCAAAGTGGCAGAAAGCAATGGCTTTATCGGGACAGTTTCTACGAAAATGGAATACCAACCCTGTGCATATCAAGTGGCTGATAATGGTTTATTCCATTTCAGGGGACAATGCCATTAAAAGGCTACTAGGTGGGAGTGTGGTTCAGTGTTGGTTCTACACCCGGATATGGCTCTACAGGAGTGAAATGTCCCATCCTTTTGTAAATGAGCCTCATCTTTTCATCAGACTTCTGGGAATGAAGTCACTTTCATTCATGGACCAACCTCTTATGTTCTAAAGGCTCCAAGTCCAGTAATTAACCTATCCAGTTAGAAGATGGACGAGATGTAGCAAAGGCCTATGTTTGATATCCAAGAGAGCCAGTGTTAATCAACACAAGCTCATTGTGAGGTTCATATTGGCACGATGTAAGTGTGCCCTACTATATCTTTGTTGTTGTTGTTGTTTAGTCGTTTAGTTGTGTCCAACTCTTTGTGACCCCATGGACCAGAGCACGCCAGGCCCTCCTGTCTTCCACTGCCTCCCAGAGTTGGGTCAAATTCATGTTGGTAGCTTCAATGACACTGTCCAACCATCTCATCCTCTGCCGTCCCCTTCTCCTGCCTTCACACTTTTCCAGGGAGTCTTCTCTTCTCATGAGATGGCCAAAGTACAGTATTGGCACCTCAGCTTCAGGATCTGTGAACACTCAGGGCTGATTTCCTTCAGAACGGATAGGTTTGATCTCCTTGCAGTCCAGGGGACCCTCAAGAGCCCCCTGCAGCACCACAATTCAAAAGAATCAATTATTCAGCGGTCAGCCTTCTTTATGGTCCAGCTCTCACTTACAGACATCGCTACTGGAAAAACCATAGCTTTGACTATGTGGACCTTTGTCAGCAAGGCAATGTCTCAGCTTTTTAAGATGCTGTCTAGGTTTGTCATCACTTTCCTCCCAAAGCGATGACAAATGATGACAAAAAAAAGTATATTTTACTATCCTGCAAGTATGGTCATTAGCCATGTTGACTGTGCCTGATGGGAGTTCTTGTCCACCACATCTGGAGAGCACCTCTTGGAGAGATGGTAGAAGGTTGAATGAACCCTTTTCCCTGGAGACATAGATTCCCAGGACCAAACTGGATGTGACAACAACGACTGATAAATGAATCTCCATCTGTTGTGAAAAGTTTAATCACAGGCAGCTACGGGAACTTCTGATAAAGCCTTAACAGCTTTTGAAGTCCCTTTCTCTCATGCCATATGCCTAGTGAAAGTACCTACCTGGCTGTAGCATTTGCTCCAGGAAAGTGCATGGAATAGCTAGCACTCCTGTGGATGTGGTGGCGCTGTGGGCTAAACCGCAGAAGCCTGTGCTGCAGGGTCAGACGACCAAGCAGTCGTAAGATCGAATCCATGTGACGGAGTGAGTGCCCGTCGCTTGTCCCAGCTCCCGCCAACCTAGCGGTTCGAAAGCATGCCAATGTGAGTAGATTAATAGGGACCACCTCGGTGGGAAGGTAACAGCGTTCCGTGTCTAAATCGCACTGGCCATGTGACCACGGAAGATTGTCTTCAGACAAAACGCTGGCTCTATGGCTTGGAAACGGGGATGAGCACCGCCCCCTAGAGTCGAACACGACTGGACAAAAATTGTCAAGGGGAACCTTTACCTTTTTACCTGTGGAGACATACCCCTTTTCTTTTCTCTTTTAATACTGATAACTATTGAGCACTGTCAGACAATGTTCTTATAGCCATCTGTTAACACAGGAACCTATGGTCAATGGTTAAGGTTTGAATTAGAATTTAGGAGGAGGAATCTATTGTCCGCCAGACAGAAGAATGTGCAATTTGGTTATTTAAAGCCACAGTGTTCCTCCCCACTCCCGTTCCCCCCCCCCGCCACAGGTACTTAAGACAGCCAAGAAGTGCCTGCATCCCATATCCGCTCATATTAAAAGAGCAGCTCTGGTCCAAGTTCGGGTTACAAAACAATAAACCAAGCCTGAGGTTATCTGTTTCAGAGGGATCAGAGCTTGTGAGTTTTTATAGAATGCTTAAGATAGTTTTGCACATCTGGTGTGCTAAATGGCCCAAATTACTACCCTTGGAAAAAGATTTGGAAACTGGGTGGGGCTAAGAGAAATAACACACACACACACTTGAAAAAATTTGCAAACTGTAAAACAAAGGGCACTTTTCCCCCGCTTTCATATTGCAGTATCTCCTGGTCAGTATTGCATCTGTTTCAAGACTAATGTGGGGCTTTACTGGGAACCTCCCATGCACATAATTTATACTTGACATTGAAAGTGATTATGAGATAAGTGTTTATTAAAAATACACTTATACTGGGGAAAATGTAAAGTTATTTCTTGATCCATTACAGTAGTGATCTGATGTACGGCTTAGTCGTTGTAATTGAGATTTATAAAATGGGTGAAACCTGGTTGCACAGCTGTGCCTGCACCACTTGAAGTTGGAAAAGATGCTGCAAGATTTGCACCAAGGTGGAAGTCGGATCCATGAAGGACTTCTGCAGACACAGTTCGTAGCTGGTTGTGCATTCAGGACACAGCTCATTCTGTGCTTTGTTGTAAAGTACCTACCGATGTGATGGCGCCATCTTCAAGGATAACTCTGAGTCCATTTGGAAAGCTGATAGGTCCCTGAAGATGGTGGCATAAGAGGGGTGTCCACCTTTGATGGCCCAAGGGCCACTTTTCTGATTCCAGGATCATTGAGGTCATACCCAGCATGTATAGTGATTGACTAGGACTCAGAGAGCGAGGGACGTGGTGGCGCTGCGGGTTAAACCTCAGAAGCCTCTGTGCTGCAGGGTCGGAAAACCAGCCGTCGTAAGATCGAATCCACGCGACGGAGGAAGCTCCCGTCGCTTGTCCCAGCTCCCGCCAACCTAGCAGTTCAAAAGCATGCAAATGCAAGTAGATAAATAGGTACCACCATGGTGGGAAGGTTAACAGTGTTCCATGTCTAAGTCATGCTGGCCATGTGACCACGGAAACTGTCTACGGACAAACGCTGGCTCTAAGGCTTGGAAATGGGGATGAGCACCGCGCCCTAGAGTCAGGACACTACTGGACTGAATGTCAAGAGGAACCTTTACCTTTGAACTCAGAGAACCTAAGGATCAACTTCCCACATAACCATGGAAATTTAAAGAGAGAGTGGTAAAATCACTTCTTGACAGGCCTACTAAGGTCACCATGTTCCAGCTTGATGGCACAGGACACAAATAGTGGGGGGATGTTGAAAGAATGAAGGAAAAGCCATGCTTCTAAGCTTGTTGGAAAAGCTTTTTCCAATGAACTAACTCAATTTGAATTCTGTTCCGATTCCGGACTTGTGCATTCAAGAGTTCCAGATGGAAAAGATTTGATTTACAGATTGATTAAATCTCAAACAAATTAACTAGCTTTTTTTTAAAAAATGATTTTGCAGTACCATCCTATATACTTCTCGTAAAGCGCAATCCTGTACATTTTGGCAGCATCCCTAATTATGAATCTCTTCGTCTTCCTAAGCTTTATGTGGTGTGTGTGTGTGTGTGTGTGTGTGTGTGTGAGAGTGTGTTGAAGTGTGTGTTGAATCTGCACGGCATAAGCAGCTCACAAATTTTCCTGAGCCGAAGAGAGGTAATCCTATAACACCCATTAAAAGTCAAGGAGAGATGAGGGGTTGAATCCCGGATCCCCTTTCAGAGATTTTAAGAGCTTTAGAGATGTCAGTGGCAAAGACCCTTTATCATACTTACACCTGATCAGGATAAAGAAAAAAGAAGAAGAAAATAAACCTCTTTTATGCCTGGACAGAAAGAAAGATTAGGTGAAAGGTTAGTTCTGCAGCATCCATACCTCATTCCAGATGCTCTGCTCATGGTTTTCCCTTGAAACGCACGCCAGTAGCCACGCACAGTCTTGTTTCCTTCCTTGCAGTCTTAATCTGAGGCCATGAAACAAGGGGGAAACAATCAAACAAAAAAGACACAAAACCCTATCCCTGGTTTATCCATTCTGACCTGGCCACGCTCCCTCTCAAATCTCTGGCGCTATTTTTTTTTAAATTCTGTTTTGTCATCCGGTCAGGTTTTGGGGTGGATTTTCTGAACAATCTTGTTTGTAGAGTTATGTGCTGTTATCAGAGCCGGCCCTGCCATGATGCCGAGGGGGGTGTTAGCTTCAGACCACAAATGCTACAGGGTGGCAGCAAGATCCTTAAAGAGGGAAGGGTGTGATGCGGGATGTGTCCTGCATTCCATAAAATAGCCCGTGTCCTTTAGGGGCAATGAAAGATAACATGGAAGACAGGTGAAGACAGAGTCAACTGGCAGTTTGCTTAGCATTTGTGCATGGAACACAAGGCTGTGTGTGCGCCATTTTGTTTCTTCACCTCAGGCATCAAATTATCTTGGGCCATCCCTAGGCATTCTCCAGGTCTCAATTCCTTCCCCTGGTTGTCTCGAATTTCCACACAAAATTACAAGGGAGGCATGTGTTACATACAGCACTGATGTTACCTGTCTGTCATGGGTTTGGAGGGAAAGTTCCATCCTATGGGGAGTGGAAGGCGGGACATCAGGAGGAGGGGCTGTACTGTATATATATGTGGAGCTTGTCAGAAGCTGGGAGGAGAAGCTGGGAAGAAGAAGCTGGTGTGGGAGTCTGTGTGTCAGACAGGGTACTACTGTGTGTCAGTCAGTACCAACCTGATAGGTTCAGGTGTATGTATGGGTAGCCAGAACTGATAGGTTCAGGGTCTGTGCTTTATTCAAAGGTGTTCTGTGTGAACCAAACTGGTGTATGTATGATTGAGACTAAGCCACGTTACTGTATCTTATTCACTTGATCATTTTATTTTCCCTGTGTGTTATTTGAATAAACCTTATTCCTTTATTTGTTAAAAATCCATTCCTGGTCTGTGTGACTTCTTACAGGGAATGGTTGGTGGCAGCTTAGTGAAACTGTGGCATCCTCCAGTAGGTCTGGGTTTGTCACATTGATTGGTGTCCAGCGTGTGGGATACGACTGGTCCAGTTGTCCAGTGGTCCAGCAAAGCCTTGGCAAGTGTGCCCAGAGCAAGGGGGGTCTAGTCAGGGACAATCTGAGGGCGCGTAGGTAATCTTCTAGGCGTACCTCACGGGGAGGTGCGCTAGTGGAAGAACGTGTAACCTCAGATTGGTGGGACTAGATTAGGGAGCTCTGAGGCAACCTGTTTTGGCGGGAAAAAGCTGAGGCAAAGCTGAGGGAAGTAGCAGTGATCTAGCCTGTCTGCTGAGAGGCCTAGCAGAGGGGGGTGGACTCTGGCTGGCAACAGTTGCAAGTTAGTGCTGAAAGAACAGCCGCAATCTATAGAAGGCTGGTTCTGAGGCAAAAGAAAAAAAAAGTGGTCGCTTTATTTTGAGGCTTGACTTTTGAAAGCAGCCTGTTCTGGGGGGGGATTATGCCCTTGACTCGAAGCCAAATGGCAGAAATGGGTGAAGTGAAAGACCCCCAGGTAGACCAAGGTTCTGAGGAGGAATTTGGCTCAGTGCAGGATGAGAGCATGGGAGAACAGAACCCAGAACTCAGAAAAATGCTCCTAGCCCAACAGCATGAATATAGAATGAGACTATTGGAAAGGGAGGCCAGAGAAAGAGCTGAAATCAGTCAGGCAGAGGCAGATGCCAAGAAAAGGGGAATGGACATGAGGATAAAAGAGATGGAACTGAAACACCAAATTAGAATGGTACAATTAGAATTGGATTTCCTAAATAAGTTTATTAACAATTTATCAGTGGAAGAAATGTCAAAGAAAGAAAAGTATGAGGCTCAGGCCAGACAAAGTGAGCAAGATCTTGAAAAATATAATCAGCAAAAAGACATTAAATTAAAAGAAATCAGAGATAAGACTGAAGAAAAAGTAAAAGAGATAAAAGCTAGGGCTGAGGAAGAAATTTTACAGATCAGGGCTGAGTTTGAGGCTAAGCAAAAGGAGCTGGATTTGAGAATAAAAGAGAAGGAATTGCAGCTAGAAAAGAAACCAAAAGAAGGCACACAGGTTAAGGCACAACATCAAAACCTGAATTATTCTGAAGAAAACATGAGGGAAACATGGGGCCCTAAGGACTCCAAAGGGTTAGTTCAGAGCCCGCCAAAAATGGGCGGCCATTTTGTTGATAAAACTTCTGGGCAGAGCCAGTCCAGGAACCAGATTTTGGAGGGAAAACCAAAACCAGATGAGAAAGACTCCAAGTACAGCAGAAAATGTTATTTCTGTCAGGGAAAGGGCCACCTAATCTCAGAGTGTGAGAAATGGAAGCAGCTAAAGGGAAATGTGCCTCATGATTTGAGTGGAACCAAGCCAAAAGCTGTGTTCTGTGTCCAGAAAGAGCAAAGCTCCTTGCCACTGAGGGAGCCTGTTGCCATGGCTACTCAATCTGGAACAGATACATCTGCTGATCATGCTGGGGAAAATGGTCCTCTTGTGGAGGTCAAGCGCTGCTTACTTGTGAGAACAGATTCGCAGTTGTTTGAAACCGCAGGGGTGGACGTAGGAATACTTGACCATCAGTACAGGGGGCTGAGGGATACTTGTTCCCAGGTGACCCTGTGCCATCCAGACATTATTCCTAGGGAGTATATAATCCCAAATGAGAGCCTAAAGGTGGCAGGGATTGAGGGGCAGGTGATCTCGCTGCCAGTAGCTGAGGTACCTGTGAACTTTCAAGGCTGGAGGGGAGTTTGGCGGCTAGCGATTTCATCGACTCTGCCAGCAGCCGTGCTCGTGGGAAATGACCTGGCTGAACATGTGAAACGGGTGCTAGTGATTACACGTTCACAAGCCACCCCGGGGACAGTTCAGGGGGGTAATGATGAGCCCGAGACGGAAGCAGGTGGGGGGAGTTCAGAAGCTGTGGTGGAAACCTTGACCACGGACAGCAAATTTGGCCAAGACCAAAGGCAGACGCCACTCTCCAAAAGTGTTTTGAACAGGTGACAGACGCCCAGCTAACACCTGAAACCCCAGTGAGATTTCGAGAGAAAAAGGGAATTTTATATAGAGAGACCCTGAGGAATATCTCAAAAGGGGGAGAGGGGATCAGAAGTCAGCTAGTGGTACCTGAAAAGTATCGCCCCATGATCTTACAAAGGGGGCACTCTGACATGTTTGCTGCGCACTTAGGGGTGAACAAAACACAGCAGAGAATCACACAGAATTTTTACTGGCCTGAAATAGGGAAGCAGATCAAGGAGTTCTGTAAACAATGTGATGTGTGTCAGAGGCAGGGGAATAACCGTGACAGGACCAAAGCGAAGTTGTGCCCTTTGCCTGTGATTGACACACCGTTCAAATGCATAGGGGTGGATATTGTGGGACCTTTGCCCAAGGCCACAAAGAGGGGGAACAGGTTCATTCTCACCATTGTGGACCATGCCACGAGGTACCCTGAAGCCATTCCCTTGACTAACATTGAAACTAACACAGTGGCAGATGCCTTGGTGGGGTATATGTCCAGGATGGGATTTGCCTCAGAAATAATCACAGATTTGGGCGCATCGTTTACATCGAAGCTCATGAAACGGTTATGGCAAATCTGTGGAATTAAACACAAGGAAACCACTGCCTATCACCCTGAAAGTAATGGGTTAACGGAGAAGTTCAATGGGACTCTGATGCGCATGATTAGGGCTTACTTGGCAGAGAATCCAAACAATTGGGGCCAGAAGCTGCAATCCCTTTTGTTTGCTTATCGGTCAGTGCCACAAGCCAGTACCGGGTTCAGTCCGTTTGAACTTTTGTTTGGGAGAAGGGTGAAAGGGCCACTCGATTTAATCAAACAAAATTGGGAGCAGATCACCCAGGATGACCCACAAGATGTTGTGACATATATAGACTCTTTAAGGAATGACCTAAAGAGAAACCTAGAGCTAGCAGCAGAGACCCTGCAAGCTCAAAAGGTCAGAAAGAAAGCTTGGGATGACCAGGAAGGCAGGGAGAGGCACTTTAACCCAGGGGAGGAAGTGCTTTGGCCTAGGCCCTGCAAAGAGAACAAACTGCAGCTGGGTAGCCCAGAAAGAAAATACTTGGGTCACATAGTAGGGGGAGGAGTGATAAAACCCCTAGAGGCCAAGATAGAAGCAGTTCGTGATTGGCCCAGACCCAACACCAAGAAAAAAGTCAAATCATTTCTTGGGTTGGTGGGCTACTACAGAAAATTCATCCCGAGGTTTAGCGAGATTGCGACTCCGCTGACCGATCTGACGAGGAAGAAGACTGATGACCGCATCCCGTGGACCAGCGACTGTGAGGAGGCGTTCCAGAGGTTGAAGGAGGCCCTCATCAACTATCCAGTGCTGCGTGCTCCAGACTTCGACCGGGAGTTCATCATCTACACCGATGCGTCTAACAGCGGGGTAGGAGCAGTTCTTTGCCAGGAGGATGAAAATGGTGACCAGCATCCAGTGTCCTACCTGAGTAGGAAACTCCAGAAAGGTGAGAGACATTTGGCAACCGTGGAGAAGGAGTGCCTGGCAATAGTCTACGCGATCCAGAAGGCCAAGCCTTACATCTGGGGAAGACATTTTACTCTGTGCACTGACCATTCACCACTGCAATGGTTAAAGACAATGAAAACCCACAATAGTAAACTTATGAGGTGAGCTTTAAACCTGCAAGACTATGTCTTTGAAGTGAAGGTGGTCAGAGGGTCAGTGAACTGTGTTGCTGACGCCTTGTCAAGAAGACCCGAAGAATGAAGACGGCGAAGGAACATGGACTATGTATATATTTTGGTGACCAAAGGTTAAATGTATTTGTTTATTAAACATGCCTGGTTTGTATGAATAAAGGTAACTTGATGTATTGTAAATGGTAAATGTTTAAATGCCTAATTGATATGTGTATCCTAGAGTAAGTATAAGTAAGTATGGTATTGTATGTTATGTATAGCTGTTTTTGTATGTTTTGGATCCAGGTTGTTTTTTGGAGAAAAGCACTTTAGCTTTCCCCCTACAAAACAACTTATGAAGAGGGGAGGTGTTACATACAGCACTGATGTTACCTGTCTGTCATGGGTTTGGAGGGAAAGTTCCATCCTATGGGGAGTGGAAGGCGGGACATCAGGAGGAGGGGCTGTACTGTATATATATGTGGAGCTTGTCAGAAGCTGGGAGGAGAAGCTGGGAAGAAGAAGCTGGTGTGGGAGTCTGTGTGTCAGACAGGGTACTACTGTGTGTCAGTCAGTACCAACCTGATAGGTTCAGGTGTATGTATGGGTAGCCAGAACTGATAGGTTCAGGGTCTGTGCTTTATTCAAAGGTGTTCTGTGTGAACCAAACTGGTGTATGTATGATTGAGACTAAGCCACGTTACTGTATCTTATTCACTTGATCATTTTATTTTCCCTGTGTGTTATTTGAATAAACCTTATTCCTTTATTTGTTAAAAATCCATTCTTGGTCTGTGTGACTTCTTACAGGGAATGGTTGGTGGCAGCTTAGTGAAACTGTGGCATCCTCCAGTAGGTCTGGGTTTGTCACAGCATGGATGTTAGCAGACTTAGAGATCCATCGAAAGGGTGACCTACAAATAACAGTCAATAAATACAATCTATAAGCATAACTCTTGGGACGTGGTGGCGCCGCCTTGGGACGTGGTGGCGCTGCGGGCTAAACTGCAGAAGCCTTTGTGTGCTGCAGGGTCAGAAGACCAGCAGTCGTAAGATCGAATCCACGCAACGGAGTGAGCGCCCGTCACTTTGTCCCAGCTCCTCGCCAACCTAGCAGTTTGAAATCATGCAAATGCGAGTAAAATAGGTACCACTTCGGTGGGAAGGTAAACAGCGTTCCGGGTCTAAGTCACGCTGGCCACGTGACAACAGAAACTGTCTTCGGACAAATGCTGGCTCTACGGCTTGGAAACGGGGATGAGCACCGCCTCCTAGAGTCGAACACGACTGACTAAAATGTCAAGGGGAACCTTTACCTTGTAAGCATAACTATGGAATGGAATGGTAATTGAAACTACTGTATGAAAAATAATTCACAGTATAAAGTTAGATTCCTTTTATTTTTAGAGAATTATTGTCCTCTTAACAATTGACACAAAATATTATTTTCATCCTTTTAGGACGCAAGCAAAAATAAAACTATGGTCATCCTGACCTTTTGATGGATTATGATACACTCAGGTTGGGGAAAATGTTAGTTAAGCAGTTGTTTTTGTATTGACAACTCCTTAATAAAGATCAGTAAAAACGAACAGCAGAGAGAAAGACAGAGAGAGGAAAGGAATACACTTGTTTCCCAATAAAGAAACTCAAGGGGATGTACAGCCACTAAAAAAAACCTCATACTGTATATTTAAAATCAAAATAAAGTAAGATACTAATAATGTTAAAGCTACAACAATAATTTGCACTGTGCTGCCCCGTTTAAGGCTGATTTGCTACGCCGTGCATGCTCAGTTTGTGATGCTGGACGTTGGCCCAGTCTGCCTCAAGAGGTTAGATCAGGGCCCTGGGGGACCAGTGAGCTGGTCTCCCTGCTCTATGCTGGTTTGTTGAATAACTTCATTTAACATGGGTGTGCTTAGCACTCCCTTTTCTTAGAATGCATTCTGAATTGTGACATATTATTGTATTTTGAATCTCACACTGCCCTCTACGGTTGTTTCTTGCACCTGTAGAAGGTCTGCTCAGTTTGTCCCTTTTCTTGCCTGTCTAATCCACAGATGGATTGGTGGACTGCATGGATCCAGACTGTTGCCTTCAGCCTCTGTGCTATACCAACACCCTCTGCTTGGGCTCTCCAGATCCCCTTGACATCATACAGGAAATCCAGCCTCCAGTGACCCAACAGAACCTTTACTCTTTCTACGATCGGATCAAGTTTCTAGTGGGCAAGGACAGCACGCATGTCATTCCAGGAGAGAATCCGTTCAATGGAGGGTAAGTCTTTTCTGTTTTGTGCTTCCAAGAGCAGAGAACCAGCATGTCTCAATGAGCTGTGAGTCATGTACAACAAGAAGATATGTAAGATGTAGAAACACTGTCGTGCCAGAAAGGTGATGTGAGAGTTTTAAGGACAAATGTCAAAATACGATAGGATCTCCATATCTGTGAAGGATTGCTTCCAGGCCACCCTCATGGAGGTTTATAACTGCGGATAATAGCAAATGCCATAAAATAGCATGGTAAAAGAAAAAAATCCAGAAAAAATATATTTTCACATATACAGTGGTGCCTCGCTTAACGAGCACCCCGGTTAACAACGAAATCGCATAGCGATTTGGTTTTTGCGATCGCAAAAGCAATCGCATTGTGATGATTTAGATGGGAAAATATCACTTTGCTATGATCAGTAAGCTGTTTCGCTTACCGATTTTCGCATAGCAATGTTTTCCAACAGCTGATCGGCAGTTCCAAAATGGCTGCCAGGTAAAAAACATGGCCGCCCACTGTGTTTTGGGATGGATTCCTCGCATACCGGGCAGCGAAAATGGCCGCTGTATGGAGGATTTTCACTTAAAGGTAAGTTTTTTGCCCATAGGAATGCATTGAAGGGGTTTCAATGCATTCCTATGGGCTTTTAAAAATCGCTTAGTGATGTTTTCGGTTGGCGGCGATTTTTGCTGCACTGATTAACATCGCTAAGTGGGGCACCACTGTATTATTAGAACTGGCCACTAGAGGGAGCCAGAGACCATCTATGTAGCCTTCAAGGACAAGATTACATAGCATGCTATCTGTCTCACTGTAGTGGCCAGATCTAGCAAATACATCATGAAAATACATTGTTTCTAAGGGTTTTTTTTTTAAAAAAAAATATATTTTTAATACTTTCAGATTGTGGATAAGTGAAACTGTGGATATTGATCCTGTGGATATGGGGGTCCTACTGTGCTGTAAAGAGGAACAGGAATCATTCTGCAGAGTCTTGCAGAAGTAAACTGTGCAACTTCTGAAATTAAAGGAAGATCACATATCCAGTGTTCTTTCTAGTTACTGTGTCCCAAAAGTTGGGATCGTATCAGCAAAGGGAAACTGCATTGTGCTTCAGAGATCAGCATCTTAAGATATCACATCTTTCTTTTTAGAAAAAGAAAGTTTTCCCTAAAACTGAGGTGTAATGACAAAGCTTGGTGGGATCTGAAAGCAAACTGAGGCCAAGATCTAACATAATGCTCACCAAGGAAAAACATCCCTGACTCCTTTCAAGAAGGGAGGTGCAGTATTCCAGCCAGAGGTGTGCAAATGTGTGCTTCTCTTTAGCGGAGCTTCCAGAACGAGTAGACCTGGTCTAGAAGGGAGAGGTATAAATCTAATTAAAGTAAAGTAAAAGTAAAGTAAAGAACTCTCTGTGGGCCAGTTGCTAGATATTTTGGCTCATGGGCGAGTAGAGCTGCACACGAGTGGCTCCCAAGTGTGTAAGAGGGCCTCTTACATCCACCAAGGAGGGTATCATGAGTACAAAGCAATTGGAAAGAACTGTTTGTGCAGTGAAGTCCTGTGTATCCTTGCACAAGCTTGGAAAAGGTGCAGCTGCTTGCAAAACAAGGGTTGTGTATATGTCCTCTACTCTTGGAGCTGGCTTGGATTTCCTGCAGTGGCGGATTAGTCTTCAGTGTGTGCATCGTTCTTTCTTCCTCCTCATAGTGAACAGAAGGAGAATAAATCATGGAAGAATAGGCCATATATCCTTAATTTGCATAATATATGCAGGTTGCGAAGACGGCAGAAACAGCTTTTTCTTGGCATGGAATTTGAGGCTTTTAAAAACCGCTGCATCTCCGTTACAGCCGAGCAGTTTCCCACATGGGGAAAAGGAGATCGTAAAATGCACTAACCGTCTGGTTAGTGTATTTCTGCATGGAACCAGAACCTTCAAGAAACAGCCGCAAACACTCACCTAAACAAAGTTTGCCCCACCAGGCCAAGAAGGCTCTGAATGGATCCGGGTGGGGTTCTCCAGATAATTTATTAGAAGGTTCAATTCCTCTGTAATGGATTTTTGTATCTGCAATTCAAGTTCTTATTCATGCAGAGCAGCTGATGGGTCTCAGCAACTGCATTTGCAAAGAGATCTTTTAGTGTGAGAGGACAGAAATTAGTTATTCCAGAATCCGAATGGGTCCCCATTGCCTTCCAGGGATCAGATGTCCCGTTGCTTTTCCCAGTAGCAATTCCTTGCCTAGCTCAGCCTGGGGAGGATGATACCCCTAAGTGGGAGCCATCATCTGAGGATAGCAGCCCTGAAATAATCAATCTCTCAATCCTGATTGTTAGTAAATAAGGTCTGACTTCATTTGCCTCCCAGTCTCAAGACTGACTTCACCCTAACGAGCTACTGCATGAATTTGACATTGTTATTGTCATTCTCTCCATAATCTCTACCAATTGAGGAGAGAAACCATTTCCCATGTTATTGTTGTCTGTTAGAAAATGTTTGTTATAAGTGAATAGGGTGTCTAGGCTGTGCACGATACGGTTATTTTTGGGGACCTGTGCTTTCTGGACAGGTGAGTTTGCTGTAGAGTTGGCACCATAAGCTCCTCCCTTCCCAACCATATTGCTGTCTGTGGGTTGCAATTCCATGACTGTTCTCCACTTGAAGAGGCTGTCATAACTCCATGGCAACCAGATGTCTAAAATACCTGCCAATCCCCTCTGCTTAGCATGACTTGAATAGCATCAGTTTATAATATTGTTCCACTTCTCTCGATATTGGCCAACATGGCAAAGCTGCAAGTGAGCTTTATTAGAAGACTGGGGGACCCGTAAGATTTGCAGAAACACGGAAGGGTATTTGGTGGTGGTGGAGGGGGGAAACGCATCGCAGAGATCTCTCGGAAACACAGTCCAACGAGCACATTTAGAATGTTAACTCAGTATTGAAAGGGCAGTGTATGTGTGTGGCAGGATCCCTAATGACCAAGAAAGAGGAGACATGGAGTGGAAAAGGAAAAATAGAAAAATACATAGATAGATACAAAGCTTTCAGACTATTTGCTCAGCCTTGGCTAGAGCCGTCCTCATTATTTATCTTTTGGTTTCAGAGTTTGTCGGCTCTGCAACTCGAGTATTAATTGGTTGCCTTTTGTGGTGGTCTTTCGGCATCAGTACTGGCCACTTCCAGAGATTAGTGTTAGATTCCTTGATCTGTTGTAAGCCAGGGTCCTACCACCCTGCGTGTTTCCTGCTATTACTGCATTTTCCTCCCAGGCACGCAGTTCCTTCCGACCATCATCAGACTACCGAATTAACACCATGTCTGCCTTTTGAGGACAAAATAAAAACAAGCTAATTTGTAATATAGAGGGTAGGCAACCAACTGCTGGAACCACTGAGGGGTGTGTGTCTTTTATCATTTTAGAAAGTCTTATTTTCTTTATTTGTATCAGAAGCACCACAGTACAGCTCTTCGAATCAACATAAAATTAGGCAGTGGTCTGTATATAAGCACATACAAAATACAAATTGCTTTAACCCCACCCCACTGTAAAGCTTATGTCAGATATTTTTTTGCCCAATTGCGGGCAACCTCAAGAGCATTCGAAGCAGCAAGCATCATATCTTCTGTGGTACATGTCGAAAAGCATAGAGCACGCCAGCATAGATGCGAACTTGCCTCTTCTCCTCCATACCCACAGAGAGCTGTGTTGGTGTGAAAACCCCATTAGCACCTCTTGTTTTCCACCTTTCACCGCCTAGGCATTCTCTGCTGTTGCTTTTAGTATTCACAGATGTTCTTGGGGTGGGGTGGGACCCTTCCTTGATTTTAGTCAAGGGCAGGATGACAACCAGAGAGCGGGTGCATATTTGAGGAAGGTGTTTTGAGTCTTTCATTCTTAGCTACTCTCTCTGTCCATACATCATGGATCTGAGAGAGCTACCCGCACACACACACACATATGCACGCACACACACACACACAAACATTTAATGTTTAAACAGCCCTCCGTGTTTTGAAACATGCAGCTCCCTTCCTCTTCCGGACTGTAGTTCCATTCCTACA